>NW_027491919.1:370000-885286 GCF_021521415.1 Bidens hawaiensis
TGACTTGATTCGTTATCTGATTCGTTGTCTTGACGAACAAACCCTAATCGTTCATACATCCAATCATCGCGTTTAACGGGTGTAATCGACTGATATATGTTACGGCTTTCTCATACTAGCAATTACCCTATCAAATGTTAACAGATTTTAACAAGGGTTATCATGTTGATTTGTTTTTATCATACTCATACAGATCTAAGATTTCCCAAACAAATCTGAACCTAAATGAACAATTTCTCGTTATAAACGTACCTTAAACGAGTCATTTACGAACTCGAGCTAGTCTTGATGTAGGTTTGGCTTGTTACGACGTTACAACACCAACAAGCTTGGGTTTTCACCTTCGGATCTTGGTTCGGGATATAGGATGGTGTTTGTGTGTGTTTTCCAAGGTGTAGGCTAAGGTGTAGAGATGGATAAAAATGGAAAGGTTTAGGGTTTAAGGGGTATTTATACACCCTTAAGCCAATGGACCTAAGGCCATTCCATCTCTTATCCCATCTTTTAAAGTCCAAGCCCACCTTCTAATAGTTTATTTATCTCAACCGATAAACGACACACTATAAAATAAACAAAATTTATTTTATTAATTCTTTTCAAAAGCAGGAGGTTACATAGGTGGTCCTAGAGATTAAAAAGAGTACCAAACACCATAAATTTTAACACATGAAGTGAACATCTTTGCAGATCTTGGGAAAACGGGCTCAGATACTTGGGTTTGGAAAGACATATATGGTAATGTGGTTAATTTTATTGTTAAATTCTAAGGGGGGGGATTGATAACATAATGAATTTGGTGGTCAATAAGAACTTTTGGTTGAATTTGGTGCCAATTAAGGTTAATTGTTTTATATGGAGATTAGTACTTGATCGTATCTATACCAAAACGATATTAATAACAAGATGTATAAACGTGAGAGACGATATTAGTGAGCTTTGTAGTTTGTTTCTGGAATCATCGACGCATCTAATGGTACACAATCGAGTGGAAAAATGGATTTGGTCTATTGTTCACAATTGGTCAACTTCCGGGTGTCTCATACTTTGCATCGGTTCAGGATATGTTTAAATACTTAACCATGCTAGAGAGGAATAATGATGAGTGTTAGATAATACAAAAAATTCGCATGTAAGATGTTGGTTGATTTGGAGAAGTGGGTTGATAAAAATTTTAAGAACAAGCCGATTTCTGTAGATAAGGTGGTGATTGTCATCAAAAACTACGTCTTTCTTATGGGTTGAGTTTGGATCAGGAAGATTGGTGCAATTTTAAGTTTATCAATTTTCTTTGTAGTTTGGTTTGTGTTTTGTATTGCTCTTGTTTGTTGGTTGTTCTAATTTCCTTTTCAGGTTTCTTGCTACTTGCAAGTTGCCCTTTTTTTGGTTTTTTTAATATTGACCTTAAAAAAAACCATAAAAATATTTCAAAATATATACTCATCCAAACACAATTTGTGACAAAAATTTCAATAAAAAAGCTGATATTTATAATACGTTATAAGTATATTAAGAATTAGTAGTCTTATTGAAACTAGAACTTATAGGAAATCAAATCGATTTATGGATGGAATCAGGTATGCAGTATTTACAGACAAAAGTATTCGATTATTGGGGAAAAATCAATATATTTTGTAACAACTCGGATTTTTCAAATTAATAGTTTATATCTGTTACCCGATCCGTTTTATGTTCAGGAAATTTTATCGATAAAAATATGGCATTTATCGAGTAAATATTATTTTATTAATATTTGTTATTATAATTATTTAATATATTAAAACAACTTTCAAACATATACAATTTTGACCCTAAAATATACTTTAAACCTATTTTGTGTCCACCTCTATAGTTCACGGACTAAACAATAAATAATTTAAAAGATATTATATTCCAGAAAACCCATTTACCCAGTTACACAACCTGTGCCCGATGACCCGTTCGATTTGCTTGAACCTTAATTATAATCTTGGAATTGATCTAGGATTGTTATATCTCTTACCTAAATCGGCCTCACCGACGATCGTAATTAGGAAAATATAATCTTTGTGATACATATTGATTGTTTTAACAAGCCGTCTTCGTCATAATATTAATCTATCATCTAGAGATCAATATAACCCAATTAAATTTGAAGAAACGACCTTTATAGCAGCGCCATCAAAACCCTTATACCTAATTATATCTTTGTAGCCTCTGTTACGCGTTCTGGACCTACGATTTCCGTCCTCATGTCGATTTAATTGATCATCTTTTAAACGTTGTTATAGGTAATACATTATATGATTTAGTTCGTCTCAGTGTTTACATCATTAACCCTAAGGTTAGCCAGCCAATTGTTTAACGGATTGGTCGATTGATGATTTAGGGTTCTTATACAAATTCTGGGTATTTATTCTATCTGGTTATATGCGTTTTGTTTCTGAGTTATAATCAACTAAGCCCCTTGCCCAGTTGGCTAGGGGTGTGCGTGTTAAGGCTTTTGTGGCTGGGGGCGTGGGTTCGAGCCACTTCCAGCCCGTTTTTGTTCATTTATTTTTGTCAATAACCCTTTTAAACCCATATATTAATATAATTAATCATTAAATCATAATATTAGTATTACAAAAATAATAACAAATTTATATTTTTCTTAAGGAAAATTGGATTTTATTGGTCCCAACTATTTCCTTTTGGTCATTTCCCAGTCCCAACTAACGAATTGGTCACCGATGGTCCCACCTTTTAATGTATTTGTTTATAACGGTCCACAGCTAACAAAATCCTAAAGCCGTTAGTTTCAGGTCGCCGGAAAAACATTTTTGGAGGGGAAAGTCAATTTTTTTGCTAGAAAACACCATCTGAACACTACCACCACCACCAATTGACTGACCGCCAATCAACCACCATCAACTTAAGCACCATCAACTGATTCTGACGATGGTTCTAGGGTTCTTGCGACCTCAATAATTAAGCTTTTACTAGAAAAAGGTTACTAAAGGTACGATACAAAGTTACCATGATGTTTGAGACAAAATTGTTGAGTTTTCGGGAAAAAATGTGTGTTTTGCGGCAAAAAACGTTTTTCGGCGACCTGAAACTAACGACGTTAGAATTCTGTTAGTTGTGGACCGTTAGGAAAAAATGCTTAAAAAGTTGGGACTGTCAGCAGCCAATTCGTTAGTTGGGACCGGCAGTTGACCAAAAGACGATAGTTGGGCCAATAAAAACCATTTTCCTTTTCTTAAAACCAATACATTAACTAATTGTTTTCCGAACCTATGTTAAAACCATATGTATCCACATATGTTTATATATATATATATATATATTATAATATATATAAGCATGTGTGTGTGTGATTATATATTAAGTATTAAAATTGTTAAAGCTTTTAATCTATACAAGGATTTTATAATATATATATATATTTAGAATATCATGTTATTCAACATATAGTATAAATTTATGTGTTTTATAAAAAGATTATATTTTATATAAAATATTATTATTATTATATATTATTTATTATTTACAATACTAATTTAAAAGAAATCTTTATTAATAAGAAAAATATATATAACTATATTAAATGCATTTTTAATTTAAAAGAAATATCTAAAGCAAACCTCTTTATGTAAACTATAAAAATCTTATAAATATTTAGTTAAGTATTTTTATGTATTTTAAATAATTAAAATCATGTTATTTATAAGGAAAATTGGTTTTTATTGGTCCCAACTATTTTATTTTTGCCGGCGCTGGTCCCAACTATCATTTTGCCTGACAACGGTCTCAACTTTCACATACGTTGAATCCACAAGTCCGCGACTAACAGAGTACTAACTCCGTTAGGTAAAATCTGATGTGTCGTCCTAGTATTCAAATTCCCGATGACATGGGCATCCTACGTGGACCGGCTGTGTATTATAACCAACGTTTTATACTTAAACATTAGACAAACATAAATTATACCACGGTTCTTGAGTTAGATAGAATTTGGGGATTTAGGGTTGTATAATTTGGGAATTTATGTTTGTATAATGTTTAAGTATAAAACGTTGGTTATAATACACAGCCGGTCCACGTAGGATGCCCATGTCATCAGGCTTTTGACAACTATGACGACACATCAGATTTTACCTAACGGAGTTAGTACTCCGTTAGTTGCGGACTGGTGGATTCAATGTGTATGAAAGTTGGGACCGTTGCCAGCCAAAATAATAGTTGGGACCAGCGCTGGCAAAAATAAAATAGTTGGGACCAATAAAAACCAATTTTCCTATTTATAATAAATCTTTGATAAATAAAAGTGATAATAAAATTGATAATAAATTGAAATTACAAATAACTTTCACAAGAACACACTCACTCATCAAAGTCCCGAATCTCTATCTAGTTTTAGATTCGTTGTTGAATTTATATTTATTTTCCGCAGTTATTGTTACTTAGGATTTATCGTCGGTAATTCCCAAAGAGCGTGGTTTACCTCTTTCTTATCTAATCATTCCCACTTTGCTTATTTGATAAGGTGAGTATTTCACTCCCCTATTTTACCCATTTCAATCTTTTGGGGACATATGTGTATTTACAGTATTTACCTATTATATAGTATCTACAATTGCAACTGTTAATCATTGTGTGTATATCAGTTTATGCCTAACTTGCAATTTGCTTACTTGATTTATTTTACTGCATTCGGAGAGGTCCATCATAATAGTATGATCATACTACCGTCGTAGTGGTCGGCATCCAATCGCATGACAATGGTTTCACCGACAACAAATTTTTGGTAACCAATTCCCGATTCGCATGGCAACGGTTTAGCCCTTTCTTTGTTATTTGATTGAAATGTGTACATGATATGGCTTAATTGTTATCTCACAGAAACAGTTTGTGTTTTCTCTTATATATTATTATTGTAGTGTCAAAAACTGGTGTTTTACTCACTCAATCTTGTGTTGACAAAATTATTTCTATTTTATGCGCATATGCCGGTTATTGTATGAATTTGAATGCAAGTAGGTGAATACTTAGTGATAACCTTACGTTAGAATAATTTAATCAAGTAGAAATATAAATTTGTTTTGTTGTATTTATGGATTATGTGCTTGTTTGTATTTGACTTATTCGAATATTTAATTAAATATAATAGATATTGTCACCTTTAATATTGCATGATAGTACCTTGAGAGTTGTGACCGATCAGCTCACGCCCCGTCATTTCTGCCTTAAGTTGGGGTGTGACAGATTCATATCAAAGCTAAAGTTTTAAGATAGGTCGTAAGTGGTGTCTTAGTAACATGCTTAGGAGCCCCATACTTGCTTATCTTTTTGTCGTATGTGTTCAAATTAATTGTTTACAGCTTTCTTATATAATTAATTATTTATTAACTATTATTTATTATTATATTGTTATGCCCACACACAGAATTCGAGGCTATGCCTCAACCTTCAAAGATAATTTTTTTAATTAATTTAAATCAAATTAGATTGCCTTTTTCTTGGTGAAATTCCTTAAGAATTCCCTAGTTTTGTTTTTACTTTTTCACCTTAAGGCTGGGTAGTATGACAAGTTTCTCTAGGCCAAAGTGGAACACAACTGCCATACGACCGACACCTTAGATTGATTTTAAACAGAATTTACGGTGGTTCGGTAATTACCGATTATTGTGTTTTGTTATTTAAATGGTTAGTTTGGTGAAAAAAAATCCATGGAATCCATGGGCACTCCTACTACCCATTCTTCAACTTGGTTTAAATGTTATTTTGTTGGATTTAATCATACGTGGTGGTTCACGGGATGCTTCAACTACTCAATTTTTCTCTCATTTATTCGTTATTTAGTTTGGTCGGTTAAAACGCCATGTAACGCTCATGGGTCAACAAACTCTATTGTATTGTTAATTCGTTAATTTGTTGGACCATTTAAAATGCCATGTAATGCTCATGGTCGGTCTAACTCAGTTACTTTTATTCGTTAGTTTCATTGGGCCATTCAAACTGCCATGGAAAGCTCATGGGAGGCCAACACACAAACTTTGTTTCGTTAGTTGTTTGTTAAGTTGACTTGATCAAATAAAAATTAACTTTTAAACTGACCTCATCTAGTTATCACACATTAATCAGATTGACTACCTCGTCGAATAAGTATTTACGCAATGCACCCTTTATCTTAAAATCTTTTACCTTTATTCATCATGATATGACGCAAAACCCCCATTTATAAAAGCAAAGTTATTATAAGCCCGCCTGTATCACCATGGAGTTAATTGTTGCAATCCCTAGGATAGTAACCCAAATTCAAAACATCAAGGCAACCGGTCCAACCTTTTCCACTAAACTATCTGCTAGTAACTGCGAACGATCTACCTCCACTCATCCTCACAACAAGAAGCATAAGAACCTTGATGCAACCATCCTGCCCAACCGCAAGCCTCTTCAAAATTTTCAAACAAGAAACCTTACCTCGGTCCTTTTTCGTTATGATCTGTTTTTAACCATCATCACCCGATTATATCCCAATGTCGACGTTCTAACCAATGTAACCCTTATGGCCACTTTTTTAATACTTGTCGTGTTCCACCTAGAGCAAAAGCCGTTCCGCAACCGTCTATGTCGTTTAATCCTAGATCCGCTAGTACAACGCATACTCAACCCGATGCCCCTAATACCAATGCTTGTTACCATTCAGGAGACCCTAATCCTCTTCGCGATATGTGCCCTCAGATTATTTAAACTAATCAAGTTCAAACTATAGCTACTGTAAGGCCCGATGAAGGATATTTCAATGTGATATCACGTAATTGTTAGGTGGAATCTAACTACGAATCGATTCAATATTAGCATGAACAAACTCAATAAAACGCACGAGCTGGCTTCAAAAGACACGCTATATTCAACGGCGGGTGCTTAAGCCCTTAACATGATTACAATGATAATGATAATATACTCTCTCGTCTCTCACTGTCTACCAATGTCCAACCCTAAACATCTAGTTACATCATGTATATATAGCACACAATAACCCTAAGCCCAAAACGTACAATAAGCCCACCGAAATCAAATATTTCGGTTTACGTTATATAGCCTAAAACCAAAGCACAAATACACTAAGCGTAAACCATTAAGTATAGCCCAATAATCTGCCCATTGGTTTACCTCTTGATCCTTACTCGTGTTCGAGCACATCAGCGTCAGCTTCCTTGTAAGCACATGCCCATAAACCATTTCACATGATTGACCCAACCATTCCAGTATACTCCATAGCAGCAGCCTCATAGAGTGGTTTAGAAACAATCTGAAATCCGCTAAGGGTCTTGATATCCTTTACACCAAACTTCAATAAGTCTCTCGGATCAACGATGCGGTACTGTCCTTTCTTTAGCCGAATAATAACAGTAGCCTCACACCATCATAAGTCCAAAACTTCATTTCATCAAGATCACCCTTGGGAAATCTCTTGGTGATCGGAATGGAAGTCACTTTAACAGCTGTAGGCCATATCACATTTAGCATCGGCTTGTTCGTATAAGGATAACGAACCCCCCTTTGATTTCTTGATGAAGGATTCAGCAGTAGACATAGTGGGGAATCCCCTTTTAACTTGGTTGCTCAAAAATTTCCAGAAATTGACAGGCTTGGGATCATTGCTTGGGTTGTGGAAAGGCGCGTGTATCAGATCACTTAAGTCAACCTTTGTCCACGAACCGAAATCTTTCATCTTCTTATAGTATTTCGTGTTCCTACATTTACACTTGACCCACCACAGTCCTTTATCACTATCATATCCCCAAGAAACGACCCCAGAACGATCATCATACTTGTCAGAGAAACCTTTTTGAATCTCCATGATAAACTTTTCAGGGTGATCGGAAGACACAACATTCTGATTGGAGTTCTTTCTGATCAGCATCTTCCTCTTTATCCTCTTCATCTTCTCAGCGATCTTTGGTGGAGCGGCTAAGTATTTCTCCAGTTGCGCAGAGGTATCGATGTTTGAGGCAGGGTACAAACTGGGGCCGCTATCAACAGGGGCATCTTAATTATCACCAATATTCCTTTCATCATCGTCATCACCATTTTTAAAGTCATCTCCAAACTTTTAATAAGCTTTTGTTGGAGATCCATATATAATGCATAAAGAGCACCCATGTTCGCCTAAAGCTCTTGAATCTTTGAATCTTTGTGAATGTTACTGGCTTCAAGCTCTTGAATTCGTACATCCTTCACCACCGAGTCTTATTCAAGCTCAAAGACTCTACGTTGTAAGGAGTGTATGTCGACTGGTTTGGCTTCGGCCAAGACTTGACCCCTGTAACCATAAAGCTTGGACCTTAATGGTTTAAAACGTTCTAAGGCTAGATCTAGGGTTACTTTTATGAGCCGTTTATAACAATGAGTTCGTTAAGTCCATTTTAAGCATCAATTTTGTAACTTTATGATTTATCTAGACCCGATCTACTCTAGGGTTAAGTTTTAGGGCAAACCATTCATAAAAACGTAAGATAAAGAACGTACCTTTATTTGTTCATTAGGTCACGGTTAGCTTGATATGAAATACTAATCTTGTATCTTGTTCGTTTATCCAAGATTTATAAGAATCAAAGCTCGTTTGGTCTTGGATCTTCGTTTCTTGCTTGTAGTCATATGGAAGGGTTTGTGTGTGTGTGTGTTTTGAGTATGTAAAGAATAAGATGGTCCAAGAAAGGAATTAAACGAATCAAAAACGAATTTTTACGGTTAAATCTTTGTTTTTGAATCATAACCGAAACCATGAAAGAAATGGCTTGATCGTGAGTGTAACTTGATTGGTATTGTGGTATGTTGGTTGTAGGTTCTGTATTTAGTGGTAGATAAGGCGGAAAGACGAGTTTGTAGCTTGTAGTGGCGGAAAACGAAAGGTATATTCGGTTTATGTTCGGTTTTGGAGTTTTTGGACAGATTGTTGATGGTTTAGAGTTAGGTCACGAAATTTCACAGGGATTATCTACACAAGAAAATATGAGTTCTGTGAATTTTTGGTAATTTTTGGATAAAGGATGAATATTTGGTGAATTTAATGCTCGGTTTTTTGCCAAAAATGATGAAAAATAGTTAAATATCATGAAAAATTCTGGAAAATTTCAGATAAGCTTTTTATATCGTGAATAAGTCACACACAAAATTTAGGTCAGTTGGAGAAGTCTAAGTAGGCTTTTCGGTTAAACGAGTTCTAGGGTTTTCTAGCTCTGTTTTAGTGAAAATGGCATGTAAAGGAAGATTTTGGTTCTGAAAAAATTACAGGGGACTATGTGGATGGCAGGGGACATCCAGGAGAAATTTGGGATTTTTCTAAGATCGTTTGGTATTTACGACATATTTAGTGTTTAAATGGTGTTTAAAGATAGATAAATAAATTTTAAATATAAAAATTAATTCTGGAAATATTTTTATAAAATTCCCCACTGTCAAAAAGTGATTTGTGCAAAATTTCAAGATCCGAGACTAAACGGATAATTATTTGTGCTAAAAAGAAGATAAAAACAAACTTTTAAAGTCTAAAACGCATAAACCGGTAAAGTTCGTCTAAACGAACTGACGGGTGTATAAAAACCCTAAAAATGAACTATTTTCATATAATAGAGTTAAACAAGTAAAAATGAATAATCCGAAAGTAATTCGGATGATTTGGGTATTTTTAACCGATTTAACAGTTTTCGGTACGCCAAAGACGGAAACGGGTCCCGCGGCCAATCGGGGAGTCTAAACCGAGCTCTAATTTCACAACTTTAACTAAATTATCAGTCAACAACTATTTTCGGGTCGTGTGTGACCAAAATCATTTTTGGAACATAAAAACGGATAACCGTGCTAGGCACGCAAAACGGGAAAAACGACTAATAATAATTTTGACCAGTGAACTCTAAACGATATCACAATATGAGTCCGGAGAAGTGTTTCTGGGTTAACATTGCCCCCAGAACGGGTACAGTGCTGGGTTAACAGTGTCCCCAGATGTACCGGTTAACTTGGTTAAAGTTATATTAATAATGAGTGTATAATAACGATCGTAGGGATCATATTACAGATTGGACGTGTTAACTGATAATGATTGTTGTTACCTGCTTGCATGTGCTAAGGTGAGTTTCACGAGCCCCTTTTTCTGAATTATTTTCAAATATTTTCCCGGGGCGGAAGCATGTTACTATTGAAATGTTTAAGTACATACTGAACGCATGGATTTGCGTGTATTTATAAATATTTGATTGTACGGGAATCATACGGAATGGGTACAGTATTGGGTTAACAGTGTCCCCAGATGTCTCTAGAAGTGTTTCTGGGTTAACATTGCCCCCGGAATGGGTACAGTACTGGGTTAACAGTGTCCCCAGATGTCCAAAGAGGTGTTTCTGGGTTAACATTGCCCCCGGAAAGGGTACAGTACTGGGTTAACAGTGTCCCCAGATAATATTATATTATGATATTGATTTATCAAGGTTTACTCAAATTGTGAAACTCACCAACTATTCGTAGTTGACCCGTTTTCTCACATGCTTTTCAGGTACAACTAAGATGAAGTGATTGCTTACGTGCTAAGTGCTTGATGTGTGTAAGATTTGCGTGTGGGATGTTAGGATACATTATATTACATAGAATTATGTATCGTATGGTATGATGTGTGTATCACCTAGACAGTAATGAAATACGAGATAATGTAATTTGAAGTATATTAATGTATTTAGTTTTCTTTATAAACAATGTGGTTGATATCAGATGTGTCTGTGGCATCCCGTTTACGTTTCTGCTGCGGTTTCGGGGTGTTACAAATTAGCTGATCACGTTACTTTCCGTGTCCTATACACTTCCCTTTATGAGTCTATTTGTGTTAAGTCCTACTTTTAAACAGTTAATCAAATCAACAATCGATTAATCATATCTCTAACATTCACATATCCTTTCTTTAGCAATTAAGCAAACATTATTACATACCATTTAACCATACACTTTACCTTTATTGAGCTTGCTTGAGTGGCATATGGCTATCTTGAATTGGAATCTTCTTTCTTTTCTAACTTAAATCCCATTCTCTATTCGAGTCTAAGCATCTAGGATGCTTAATTCTCTCGAACTTATGCTCGGATACCAACTTGCAAGGAGTGCAATTTCTAGGTCACGTGATCAATCCTGATGGAATTGCTGTGGACCCAGCCCAGATTGAGGCGATAACAAACTGGAAGAATCCACAGAATCCGACTGATATACGAAGCTTCCTAGGGTTAGCTGGCTACTATAGGAGATTCATCAAAGGTTTCTCTAAGATAGTTGCACCGTTGACCGGTATGACCCGAAAGTCGATAGTATTCAGTTGGGGTAAGTTTCAAGAAGAAGTTTTTCAGGAGTTAAAGAAAAGACTCACGCAAGCCCCAATTGTAACACCCCGTAACCGCAGCGGAAACGTACAAGAGATGCAACAGACACATCTGATATCAACAGCATTGCTTATAAAGAAAATGCCACTACATTAATTTATAACATATTACATGGTTGCGAGTTTCATTACTGTCTAGGTGTTACACACATATTTTACCGATAAGACATTAATAAATTCATTACAAAACATAGAGCAGCAGGCTTCCAACAGGTAGCACAGATAGTTAAGCACATATCAATCATTCCAACTTGGGCATACCTAGAAAACATGTAAAGAAAACGGGTCAACTACGAATAGTTGGTGAGTTTCACTAATTTAAATAAACACTGACAAATCATTTTAATAATCATTTATTAACAATATAATCATGCTGGGAACTATGTTACCCCAGAACATTTCCATTAACTTCCTGGGAACTATGTTACCCCAGAACAATAATAACCCCTGGGAACTATGTTACCCCAGAACAATAAATACCCCTGGGAACTATGTTACCCCAGAATAATAACAACCCCTGGGAACTATGTTACCCCAGAACAATAACAACCCCTGGGAACTATGTTACCCCAGAACAATAATAACCCCTGGGAACTATGTTACCCCAGAACAATAATAACCCCTGAGAACTATGTTACCCCAGAACAATAATAACCCCTGGGAACTATGTTACCCCAGAACAATAACACATGATAAACATTTTATATATTCTGTGTATCAGACCATATATATATAAATGTACAAGTATTTCCATACGATCGGTATGTACTTAAATACTTTAAATAAGACATGTTTTCCTCCCCGGGAAAATATAATTAAAACAATTCATTAAAAGGGGCTCGTGAAAACTCACCTTTTTGTGAGTCGGTGAGTAATATAAGGAACAGCTACGTGCCTGGATCTGTAATATAATATCTAGTCGTTACTATATAATTCCCATAACTTAAATACGTATCAATCGGTACATCTGGGAACATTGTTAACCCAGTACTGTACTCGATTCGGGGACAATGTTAACCCCGTGACACTTCTAAGGACTCAGATTGTGACATTGCTTAGAGTTTGACAGTCAATTTAGTTAAGGTGATGAAATTATAGCTCGGTTTGACACCCCGTTTGGCCGTGGGGCCCGTTTCCGGTATTTCGGTGCCGGAAACGGTAAAATCGGGTAAAATTACCCAAATCATCCGAATTATTTTCGGATGATTTATTTTTACTTAATTTACTTAGATTTATGAAAATAGTCCATTTTTAAAGTTTTCGTGTACCAGTCAGCTCGCTTATGCGAACTTTGCCGGTTTACACGTTTTAAGCTTTAAAAAAACTTGTTTTTATGTTCTTTTTAGCACAAATAATTACCCGATTAGTCTCGGGTCTTGAAATTTTGCACAAAACTTATTTTGACAGAAAGAAAATTTTACAAAATTTTTCCAGATTTATTTTCTTATATTTACATTTATTTATCTATTTTTAAATCTTATTAAAACACTAAATATGTCAAAAATACCAAAAAACTTTAGAAAAATCCCAAATTTTTCTGAGATGATATCTGTCATCCTCATAACTTCCTGGAATATTTCCAGATTTATTTTCCTATATTTAAATTTATTTATCTATTTTTAAATCTTATTAAAACACTAAATATGTCAAAAATACCAAAACACTTTAGAAAAATCCCAAATTTTTCTGAGATGATCTATGTCATCCTCATAACTTCCTGGAATTTTTCCAGATTTATTTTCCTATATTTACATTTATTTATCTATTTTTAAATCTTATTAAAACACTAAATATGTCAAAAATACCAAAACACTTTAGAAAAATCCCAAATTTTTCTGAGATGATCTCTGTCATCCTCATAACTTCCTGGAATTTTTCCAGAATTTAAAACTTATTTTTCAAGCCATTTTCACCCAAAACCGAGCTAGAAAGCCCTAGGACTCGTTTCACCGAAAAGCCTACTTAGACTTTTCCAACTGAGCTCAAATTTTGTGGGTGACTTTTATATGTTATAAAAAGCTTATCTTAAATTTTCCGGAATTCTTCATCATGTTTTGCTATTTTTCACTATTTTTGGCCAAAACCGAGCATTAAATTCACCAAATATTCATATTTTATCCAAAAATTACCAAAAATTCACAGATCTCATATTTTCATGTGTAGATCATCTCTGTGAAATTTCGTGACCCGAATCTAAGCACACGAAAATCTGTCCAAATCTCATATACACACGAAAACCGAACTATCTTGTGTTTTCTAGCTTTAGATCGCAAGGATCTCGGTTTCTAGCCTTTGCTAGCCGCTAGATACAACACTTACAAGCACATCAACACCACACCAAGCAAGTTATACCCACAATCAAGCCATTTCTTTCCTAGTGTCGGTTAAAACATCAAAACAACGATTTTGACCGTAAAAATCCGTTCTCGACTCTTTTTACTCATTTCTTGGACCAAGATCCCTTGTATAACTTGTATACATCTCTTGGTCATGCAAGAGTCGGTTTCATCTCGGATTTTCACCCGTTTTTCACATGGAAAATTCATTTGACAAGATTTCAACCGTAAAAATTCATTCTAAACACTTTTAACTAATTACTTGGATCAAGATCCTTTGTATAACTTGTATACATCCCTTGATCATACGAGAACCGGTTCCATCTCGGGTTTCCACCCATATTTCACTTGGAACCTTTTGTTCTTGCAAAAACAACTCAAACTAAGTAATTAACACCAAAGGTTATGTATTGTAATATGCTTATACCTTCAAAATCTTGGTTAAAATGTGATGATCTTGGAAGAAAACTTGAAAGAGTTAGAGATTTGAGAGAGTTTGAGAGAGTTTTGGGAGAGTTTGTGTAGTAGAAAAAGAAAAAAAAAGAAATATGTGTGTGTAATATCATGGCCGGCCAAGATGGTGCGGTGGGAGGGCCCCACAAGTTCAATATTAGCCACACATTTGGATTGTGTAATCCGGATAATGTTGTGGATAATCTGGTTCAGTTCGTTTCTCGTTTAAACTCGTAATTCGGCTTAAAACGAGCCTAAAATGGTTGTTTTTCGGGTTAACATAAAATTTATATAAAACTGATTTAAAAACTTTAAAAACTTAACCCATGACATTAAAACATCATATTATTAATAATTACGCATCTTTTTCGGCTTGATTGCTCGTCTCTTGCTTGGTTTGGTGTTAAAGGTTTCGTTTAGCGTACCGACGTACCATTAAATCGAAATCCTTTTTCTGTGCTATAATTCACCTATCCCGAAGCATTCATACCTCGTAAACATCACTAAACATTATATACTTCGTCTATAATGTAATTCCCGGTTCGTTCGGGTTTCAATAATCGTTCATTGATTAATTGTAATTCCAATACGATTCACTATATATATGAGTATGATTCATATTGTGAATCATATATACTCGTATAAACGTACTATAACTCATATAATCAGTATTAAATAACACGTAAATAGTATATTCCGGCTAGGGTATACCTGAATTTGCCGGAATCGTTACACCAATCCTTTCTATACCCGATGGTGACAAGGATTTGGTTGTTTGTACTGATGCTTCGCATCGTGGGTTAGGTTGTGTGTTGATGCAACGAGGAAAGGTGATAGCTTACGCGTCTAGACAGTTGAAAGTCCATGAGAGTACTTATCCGACGCATGATTTAGAGCTAGTAGCAGTAGTGCATGCCTTAAACATATGGAGACATTATCTGTATGGTACTAAGTGTACCATTTACACATATCATAAGTGTTTAAAGTACTTCTTCGAGCAGAAGGAATTGAACATGAGGCAGAGAAGGTGGTTGGAGTTGATTAATGATTACGACTGCGACATTAATTACTATCCGGGTAAAGCTAATGTGATCGCCGACGTGCTAAGTCGTAAGAACGAGGAAGTCATTGCAACAGTGAAGTCATACCAGTTGATTATGAATTCAAGTCTGTTTGATGAAATCATCAAAGCACAGTCAGAAGTGTTAGTTGATGAAAGGTTAGTGAAGAAAGAAAGGATTTTCGGTCAGAAAGACGAGTTGATGGAAAACACTCATGGTGTTAAGACTAGGTTTGACCGTATGTGGATACCACGCCATGGGGATCTCAGAGGTTGAATCTTAGATGAAGCTCATAAGTCAAGATATTCGATTCATCCAGGAACTACGAAGAAGTACCAAGATTTGAAAAGAGATTACTGGTGGCCAGGCATGAAGAATGATGTAGTAGATTATGTCAGTAAGTGCCTAACTTGCTTGCAAGTCAAGGACGAGCACCAGAAAACTTATGGAAAGATGCAGCCTCTAGAGATACCAGAATGGAAATGGGAACACATCACTATGGATTTCATAACTAAGCTACCTCGTACAGCTAAGCATCATGATACCATCTGGGTGATAGTGGACCGTTTGACCAAAAATCCTCACATTCTACCCATACGAGAGGCCATCTCGTCAGAAACGTTAGCAAATTTGTTCATAAAAGAGGCTGTGGCCAAGCATGGAGTGCCATTATCGATCGTGTCTGATAGACATACTTGATTCACTTCGAGGTTTTGGAAGAAGTTCCATGAGGCTATGGGAACGAGATTGAACATCAGTACGGCGTATCATTCTCAAACTGATGGACAGTCTGAAAGGACGATCCAAACCCTTGAGGATATTCTACGTGCTTGTGTTTTAGACTTTGGTGGAAGTTGGGATGATCATCTGCATCTAGCAGAGTTCTCCTATAACAACAGCTACCATTCAAGTATTGGTATGCCACCGTTTGAGATGCTCTATGGTAGATGATGTAGGACCCCGATGTCTTGGGGAGAGATTGGCCATCAAGAGATGGGAAGCCTAGAAGTTGTGCAAGAAACCTCTTTGAAGTTCAATCAGATCAAGGCAAGAATGAAAGCTGCTCAAGACAGTGTCGGTCCCTCAACACTCAGCTGGAACCTTTTGTTCTTGCAAAAACAACTCAAACTAAGTAATTAACACCAAAGGTTATGTATTGTAATATGCTTATACCTTCAAAATCTTGGTTAAAATGTGATGATCTTGGAAGAAAACTTGAAAGAGTTAGAGATTTGAGAGAGTTTGAGAGAGTTTTGGGAGAGTTTGTGTAGTAGAAAAAGAAAAAAAAAGAAATATGTGTGTGTAATATCATGGCCGGCCAAGATGGTGGGGTGGGAGGGCCCCACAAGTTCAATATTAGCCACACATTTGGATTGTGTAATCCGGATAATGTTGTGGATAATCTGGTTCAGTTCGTTTCTCGTTTAAACTCGTAATTCGGCTTAAAACGAGCCTAAAATGGTTGTTTTTCGGGTTAACACAAAATTTATATAAAACTGATTTAAAAACTTTAAAAACTTAACCCATGACATTAAAACATCATATTATTAATAATTACGCATCTTTTTCGGCTTGATTGCTCGTCTCTTGCTTGGTTTGGTGTTAAAGGTTTCGTTTAGCGTACCGACGTACCATTAAATCGAAATCCTTTTTCTGTGCTATAATTCACCTATCCCGAAGCATTCATACCTCGTAAACATCACTAAACATTATATACTTCGTCTATAATGTAATTCCCGGTTCGTTCGGGTTTCAATAATCGTTCATTGATTAATTGTAATTCCAATACGATTCACTATATATATGAGTATGATTCATATTGTGAATCATATATACTCGTATAAACGTACTATAACTCATATAATCAGTATTAAATAACACGTAAATAGTATATTCCGGCTAGGGTATACCTGAATTTGCCGGAATCGTTACATTCTCCCCCCGTTATAAAAATTTCGTCCTCGAAATTTTATGCGTCAACTACTTCCTTTTGAGGAAATAGGTGGGGGTATTTCTTCCGAAATTCATCCTTTCGTTCCCAAGTAAATTCTGGGCCTCGTTGCGAATTCCATCTAACTTTGACCAACGAGATCTTATTGTGTCTAAGTTGCTTGATTTTACCGTCCACTATTTCGATGGGCTCCTCTACGAAGTTGAGCCTATCACTTATTTGAACACCCTCTAAGGGTAACACCGATGTCTCATCCGCCAGACATCTTTTCAAATTTGACACATGAAACACGTTATGAACTGCACTTAGTTCCTCAGGCAGTTCTAGTCGGTAAGCTACCGGACCGATCTTTGCAGTAATAATGAATGGTCCAATATATCTAGGGGCCAACTTCCCCGCCTTTCCAAATCTGACCACTCCTTTCCAGGGTGATACTTTCAAATATACCTTTTCACCCTTCTCAAATGACAACGGTTTTCGACGGGTATCGGCATAACTCTTCTGCCGATCCCGCGCGGCTTTCAAGTTGTTCTTAATTTCAAGAATCTTGCTGGTCGTCTCCTGGACCAGATCCGATCTAATGACCTGCGAGTCACCCACTTCAGACCAGCAAAGTGGTGATCGGCACTTCCGCCCATACAATGCTTCATAAGGTGCTGCCTTTATACTGCTATGGTAACTGTTATTATAGGAAAATTCAACGAGTGGGAGATGTTGATCCCAATTTCCCTTAAAGTCCAGTACGCAGGCACGAAGCAAATCCTCCAAAGTTTGAATGGTCCTCTCAGACTGACCATCGGTCTGAGGGTGGTAAGCTGTGCTTAGGTCAATACGTGTTCCCAACGCTTCTTGGACAGCTTGCCAAAGTTTGGAGGTGAAATGGCTATCCCTATCGGAGATGATCGAGATGGGGATGCCATGACGAGACACTATTTCATTTATATACATTTGCGCGAGTCTCTCGGTGTTATAAGTATTCCTAATCGGAATAAAATGTGCCGATTTGGTAAATCGATCCACGATTACCCAAATTGCATCATGACCTCGGGGCGTCTTGGGGAGATGCGTCACAAAATCCATTGTGATCTGTTCCCACTTCCACTCCGGAATTTCCGGTTGTTGTAACATCCCCGAGGGTTTCTGGTGTTCCGCCTTAACCCTCGCACACGTCGTACACTTGCCGACGTAGGTGGCTATATCCTTTTTCATACCCGGCCACCAGTAAAATTCTTTCACATCCTTGTACATTTTATCTTATCCCGGATGTATGGAATATTTCGACTTATGCGCTTCATCCATGATCAAATCACGAAGGTCATGGAGGGTCGGAATCCAAATCCGACTTTTGAAATAGAGAATTTCGTCCACACGCTGTTCGAAATTCTTCTCATTCCCGTAGAGTCCTTCTTTATCCAATTGGTCCTCTTTCAACGCCTCGCGTTGAGCGGCTCGAATCAAATCCGAAAGGTTTGACTGGACTGTCATCCCCAACGCCCGCAATCGCAATGGTTTAACCCGATCCTTCCTACTCAAGGCATCGGCTACGACGTTAGCCTTGCCGGGGTGATATCGAATGTCACAGTCATAGTCACTTAGCAACTCGACCCATCTTCGTTGCCTCATATTCAGTTCTTTCTGATCGAATATGTGTTGCAAACTTTTATGATCAGTGAATATGGTGCACTTTGTACCGTAGAGATAGTGTCTCCAGATTTTAAGTGCAAAGATGACTGCTCCCAGTTCCAAGTCATGAGTAGTGTAGTTTTTCTCATGAACTTTCAACTGTCGAGACGCATAGGTTATGACCTTTTTATTTTGCATTAACACGCATCCTAACCCTTTACGGGATGCGTCACAATATACAACAAATCCATCGTCTCCGTCAGGGAGACTTAAGATTGGTGCTTGACACAACCTTTGCTTTAGCGTTTGAAACGCCGTTTCCTGCTCTTCACCCCATTCATATTTCCGATCCTTTTGAGTCAGGAGGGTTAAAGGTTGGGCGATGCTGGAAAAGTTCTCTATAAATCGACGATAGTATCCAGCTAAGCCTAAGAATTGGCGGATTTCCTTCGGAGATTTAGGCGCTTGCCAATCCTTAATTGCTTCAACTTTACTCGGATCAACGTGTATTCCTTGGTGGTTTATAACGTGACCGAGGAATTGCACCTCTTGTAACCAGAAGTTACACTTGGAGAATTTTGCATACAACTTCTCCTGATCCAAAAGCTCCAAAACTAACCTCAAATGTCGCTCATGTTCTTCTTTACTTTTTGAATATATCAAAATATCGTCAATAAATACAATGACGAATTTGTCGAGATAGGGTTTACAGACTCGGTTCATGAGATCCATGAACACCGCTGGCGCATTAGTTAGCCCAAAAGGCATAACTAGAAATTCATAGTGGCCGTAGCGAGTCCGAAACGCGGTTTTTGGGATATCCTCCTCTTGAATTTTAACTTGGTGGTATCCCGATCTAAGATCAATCTTTGAGAAATAGCTCGCACCTTGTAGTTGGTCGAACAAATCATCGATTCGGGGAAGAGGATACCTATTTTTGATGGTTAATTTGTTCAATTCCCTGTAGTCAATGCACATTCGAAGGCTTCCGTCCTTCTTTTTCACAAATAGTACAGGTGCACCCCACGGGGAATAACTGGGACGTATAAACCCCTTATCCAACAATTCCTGCAACTGGTTGGATAGTTCTTGCATCTCGGACGGTGCAAGTCTGTAAGGGGCCTTAGCAACAGGGCCAGCCTGAGGTAACAGATCGATTCTGAATTCGACCTGTCGGGTTGGCGGCAATCCAGGGAGTTCCTCTGGAAAAACTTGTGGAAATTCGCGTACCACGGGAATATCGTCCACCCGTTTTTCCTCAGAATCATCAGCCGTCAGGCTCGCTAGATACGCCACACATCCCTGACGTATATATTTCAACACCTTGAGATGGGATATAAATGATATCATGGTGCCGGATTTTTCTCCATGCACTAATACCTCCTCGTCATCCGACACCCGGATCTTGACGGTTTTCTTTTCGCAGTTTATTTCTACCCTGTTACGTGCCAACCAATCCATTCCCACTATCACGTCAAAACTACCCAATTCTACCGGTAACAAGTCAATCAGGAAGGATTGTTCGCTCAGAATAAAAGGGCAATTCCGAACAATCCGATTAACTATCATGGTTTTACCGTTAGCGACTTCTACGGTGTAAGGTTCTATGGTTTCACCAATAGGAAGGTTTGCTATCGAAAGGAATCTAACGGAGACAAAACTTCTATCGGCGCCTGTATCAAATAATACAGAAGCGTAATGATCAGAGACGAGGAAGGTACCTGTCACTACGCTGGGGTCCTGGCGCGCCTCGTTCGCTCCCA
Organism: Bidens hawaiensis; assembly: GCF_021521415.1. NCBI lineage: Eukaryota > Viridiplantae > Streptophyta > Magnoliopsida > Asterales > Asteraceae > Bidens > Bidens hawaiensis. Next base: position 390,574 of record NW_027491919.1, read on the forward strand.
TCACAAATGCTCGGCCTCGCGCCGGATTGGACGACGATGGCTGACCCGCGAGTTGTCTCCCGTTTCCTCCCTGATTCAGTTTCGGGCAGTTCCTTTTGAAGTGATCCGTGCTGCCGCATTCGTAGCAAGCACGGCTAGTGGTCACCATCTGGTTTCCTTACGGGTTCTGCTGTCGGGCTGGTTGAGTTCTAAATGGTTGCGCACGAATAGGTTGCGGTTGACGGTTCAGGTTGTTCAGATTTGTCTTACAATTTGGTGCGTAGTGTCCAACCCTGCCACACCGGTGGCACACCACCTCCTTGCACACGCCACTATGGTGGTAACCACATTTCCCACATTTAGGAAACGTTCCCCTCTGCGGTTCTTGCCTTCCGCCCGAACTAGTCATGGCATAGCTCTGGGCAGCGGGCCTAGCTCGTTTGCTTTGCTGCTTTTCTTGGACTCTATGATCATGCGCACCCCGTTTTCCCCCAGCGGATTCTCCTGTCACCTTTAGTGATCCGCTCCGCAAGAAATCATATGTGACTATGCCAGCTTGTGTCACTGCACTTTTATACGTCCGGTGTCCCCCCGCGTTGACTATACTCCTCACTACTGGAGTAAGTCCCCAAATATAACGTTCCACCCTCTTCGTCTCCGGGGTGACCAACCACGGTACTAATCGTGACAGTTCATTGAACCGATTGGTATAACCCAAGTGGTCCGCCCCCTTCATCTCCAGATTCCACAACTCATTTTCCAGTTTCTGCAATTCATTCTTTGGACAAAAATGTTCCAACACAAGAGCCTTAAGCTCCGTCCAGGTCATGTGGTTTGTCGCCACCTGACCTCGAGTCTGTACTATGGTGTTCCACCATGTCAAGGCATGGTCGGTGAATGTACAGGTGGCGTACTTAACGATACAATCCTCGGGACAGTTGCTAATATTCACCACTGATTCGATTTTCTCTATCCATTTAACTAACCCATTCGGTCCTTCAGACCCGCTAAACTCTAATGGCTTGCACAACATGAAATCCTTGATCGAACATCCCCTGGATGCACGAATTGGTTCCGTACGGTTTGTCTCTACCGTAGGTATAGGGCCATTGCTGTCAGTAACGACCACCCTAGGCGGTGCGTCATTACTCGGAATAGTGTTATCATTCCTTGGAGGATTAGCATTTTGTTCCCCGTCATTATTTATGGGCGTTTGATTGCTCGGAGGGGTTGGATTGGTCGAGTTATTAATACTGGCGGCGATGCGCGATACTATATCCGGTATCGCCGCCTCCAACTGTTGAGCAATCAAACGGCTCACATCTACTTCCGATATTTTCGTTGATCGTTTCGGTGCCATTCTACACAATCATCAAAGAAATACATATAATCAATACCATCTCAAATCATAAAACACAATACATATTTCATTCACTAGTAAACATGGATACATATTATACAAACATCAGTTTACATACTTTCCAGTCATCATTACATAACTAAGTTTTAATACAAAGGGCCTATGTTGGTATCATCCTCGACATAACCCGCAATGGGTCAGTGCTTGAATGATACCCAAAAGTATCGATAATGATATGCCCTACAAGAGACCCCCTATGGGCCAGTGGTTGTACTATAACTAAACAAGATTCACTCCGTGTTAGTATCACCACTAACTACTTACACGGAGTATCAAAAAGCGGTTCAAGATTCTACCATCTAACACATCTACACATGGTGGTAAACCAACCCCACCAACACCGCCACCAGCACCACCAACACCGCCACCATAACCCGCATTCGGGTTTCCATCTGGCCGATCAACCAGTGGGAGTATGAGCACTCCCTTTTTAACTGGTTAATAGCATACTGGTGGTCCAGTATGTTGTCCCCGAGGTACGCCCGCCTCTGTACCCCCATGACCAGGGCGGCAGAGTGCTCGTTCACCTGTTCGGTGAGAACACGTAGCCAAGCCGCCAAGTCCCGTTCCTGCCTCGGAAGACCCCACACAGGTAGGGTCGCAGGCTCGGGCTGGGGGCGGGAGGACTCGCCCCTATGGTAAGTGGATCTGGGTGGGGTAACAGTGGGCGGAACATACGGGGCACTGATCCGCGCCGTGAGGCGGGGACCGTGTCTGGGGGGGAATCGGGGCGGTCTGTGGTGCGGGCGGGGCAGGAGACCTGGTAACCCGAGCAGGGGAGGGTAAACTAGCACTCCTAGCTGGGGTGGTCTGTCTAGAAGTACTATGACTAGCCTCCGAAGGCTCGGAGCTGGGTGCTACACTTGGGCTTCCAGAGGCCCCGGAACTGACCTCTTCCGGGTCCTCTTCCGTCGACACACTAGGTGTTCTTGCCATTTTTACCTGCACACAAGTTAACAAACATATAGTCCCTTTCCATAGTGTAATTCATAATTAAATTAATCATGCACTTACTTATACAATTTTGCCACATAGTAATATTATTATACATTTACACATATGTTGCCAATTTTTACCTATTTAAGTCCCCCGTGACTTCCCCTGAATTCCCTCGTGCAGACAAGCCTGTTATTATGTTCCGGACCATAATAACCCACTTGTCCATCCAAGTTCATCCCGATCTCGTCACAATATATTATTAGTTGATATTCAGATCCTATAATACTTGAGCTACTGGTTATATTTTAGGTATCTTTTTCAGACATCCTAATTCTTTATAACCAATGGCTCTGATACCAAGTTCTGTAACACCCCGTAACCGCAGCGGAAACGTACACGGGATGCAACAGACACATCTGATATCAACAGCATTGCTTATAAAGAAAATGCCACTACATTAATTTATAACATATTACATGGTTGCGAGTTTCATTACTGTCTAGGTGTTACACACATATTTTACCGATAAGACATTAATAAATTCATTACAAAACATAGAGCAGCAGGCTTCCAACAGGTAGCACAGATAGTTAAGCACATATCAATCATTCCAACTTGGGCATACCTAGAAAACATGTAAAGAAAACGGGTCAACTACGAATAGTTGGTGAGTTTCACTAATTTAAATAAACACTGACAAATCATTTTAATAATCATTTATTAACAATATAATCATGCTGGGAACTATGTTACCCCAGAACATTTCCATTAACTTCCTGGGAACTATGTTACCCCAGAACAATAATAACCCCTGGGAACTATGTTACCCCAGAACAATAAATACCCCTGGGAACTATGTTACCCCAGAATAATAACAACCCCTGGGAACTATGTTACCCCAGAACAATAACAACCCCTGGGAACTATGTTACCCCAGAACAATAATAACCCCTGGGAACTATGTTACCCCAGAACAATAATAACCCCTGGGAACTATGTTAACCCAGAACAACAATAACCCCTGGGAACTATGTTACCCCAGAACAATAACACATGATAAACATTTTATATATTCTGTGCATCAGACCATATATATATAAATGTACAGGTATTTCCATACGATCGGTATGTACTTAAATACTTTAAATAAGACATGTTTTCCGCCCCGGGAAAATATAATTAAAACAATTCATTAAAAGGGGCTCGTGAAAACTCACCTTTTTGTGAGTCGGTGAGTAATATAAGGAACAGCTACGTGCCTGGATCTGTAATATAATATCTAGTCGTTACTATATAATTCCCATAACTTAAATACGTATCAATCGGTACATCTGGGAACATTGTTAACCCAGTACTGTACTCGATTCGGGGACAATGTTAACCCCGTGACACTTCTAAGGACTCAGATTGTGACATTGCTTAGAGTTTGACAGTCAATTTAGTTAAGGTGATGAAATTATAGCTCGGTTTGACACCCCGTTTGGCCGTGGGGCCCGTTTCCGGTATTTCGGTGCCGGAAACGGTAAAATCGGGTAAAATTACCCAAATCATCCGAATTATTTTCGGATGATTTATTTTTACTTAATTTACTTAGATTTATGAAAATAGTCCATTTTTAAAGTTTTCGTGTACCAGTCAGCTCGCTTATGCGAACTTTGCCGGTTTACACGTTTTAAGCTTTAAAAAAACTTGTTTTTATGTTCTTTTTAGCACAAATAATTACCCGATTAGTCTCGGGTCTTGAAATTTTGCACAAAACTTATTTTGACAGAAAGAAAATTTTACAAAATTTTTCCAGATTTATTTTCTTATATTTACATTTATTTATCTATTTTTAAATCTTATTAAAACACTAAATATGTCAAAAATACCAAAACACTTTAGAAAAATCCCAAATTTTTCTGAGATGATCTCTGTCATCCTCATAACTTCCTGGAATTTTTCCAGATTTATTTTCCTATATTTACATTTATTTATCTATTTTTAAATCTTATTAAAACACTAAATATGTCAAAAATACCAAAACACTTTAAAAAAATACCAAATTTTTCTGACATGATCTATGTCATCCTCATAACTTCCTGGAATTTTTCCAGATTTATTTTCCTATATTTACATTTATTTATCTATTTTTAAATCTTATTAAAACACTAAATATGTCAAAAATACCAAAACACTTTAGAAAAATCCCAAATTTTTCTGAGATGATCTCTGTCATCCTCATAACTTCCTGGAATTTTTCCAGATTTATTTTCCTATATTTACATTTATTTATCTATTTTTAAATCTTATTAAAACACTAAATATGTCAAAAATACCAAAACACTTTAGAAAAATCCCAAATTTTTCTGAAATGATCTCTGTCATCCTCATAACTTCCTGGAATTTTTCCAGATTTATTTTCCTATATTTACATTTATTTATCTATTTTTAAATCTTATTAAAACACTAAATATGTCAAAAATACCAAAACACTTTAGAAAAATCCCAAATTTTTCTGAGATGATCTCTGTCATCCTCATAACTTCCTGGAATTTTTCCAGAATTTAAAACTTATTTTTCAAGCCATTTTCACCCAAAACCGAGCTAGAAAGCCCTAGGACTCGTTTCACCGAAAAGCCTACTTAGACTTTTCCAACTGAGCTCAAATTTTGTGGGTGACTTTTATATGTTATAAAAAGCTTATCTTAAATTTTCCGGAATTCTTCATCATGTTTTGCTATTTTTCACTATTTTTGGCCAAAACCGAGCATTAAATTCACCAAATATTCATCTTTTATCCAAAAATTACCAAAAATTCACAGATCTCATATTTTCATGTGTAGATCATCTCTGTGAAATTTCGTGACCCGACTCTAAGCACACGAAAATCTGTCCAAATCTCATATACACACGAAAACCGAACTATCTTGTGTTTTCTAGCTTTAGATCGCAAGGATCTCGGTTTCTAGCCTTTGCTAGCCGCTAGATACAACACTTACAAGCACATCAACACCACACCAAGCAAGTTATACCCACAATCAAGCCATTTCTTTCCTAGTGTCGGTTAAAACATCAAAACAACGATTTTGACCGTAAAAATCCGTTCTCGACTCTTTTTACTCATTTCTTGGACCAAGATCCCTTGTATAACTTGTATACATCTCTTGGTCATGCAAGAGTCGGTTTCATCTCGGATTTTCACCCGTTTTTCACATGGAAAATTCATTTGACAAGATTTCAACCGTAAAAATTCATTCTAAACACTTTTAACTAATTACTTGGATCAAGATCCTTTGTATAACTTGTATACATCCCTTGATCATACGAGAACCGGTTCCATCTCGGGTTTTCACCCATATTTCACTTGGAACCTTTTGTTCTTGCAAAAACAACTCAAACTAAGTAATTAACACCAAAGGTTATGTATTGTAATATGCTTATACCTTCAAAATCTTGGTTAAAATGTGATGATCTTGGAAGAAAACTTGAAAGAGTTAGAGATTTGAGAGAGTTTGAGAGAGTTTTGGGAGAGTTTGTGTAGTAGAAAAAGAAAAAAAAAGAAATATGTGTGTGTAATATCATGGCCGGCCAAGATGGTGCGGTGGGAGGGCCCCACAAGTTCAATATTAGCCACACATTTGGATTGTGTAATCCGGATAATGTTGTGGATAATCTGGTTCAGTTCGTTTCTCGTTTAAACTCGTAATTCGGCTTAAAACGAGCCTAAAATGGTTGTTTTTCGGGTTAACATAAAATTTATATAAAACTGATTTAAAAACTTTAAAAACTTAACCCATGACATTAAAACATCATATTATTAATAATTACGCATCTTTTTCGGCTTGATTGCTCGTCTCTTGCTTGGTTTGGTGTTAAAGGTTTCGTTTAGCGTACCGACGTACCATTAAATCGAAATCCTTTTTCTGTGCTATAATTCACCTATCCCGAAGCATTCATACCTCGTAAACATCACTAAACATTATATACTTCGTCTATAATGTAATTCCCGGTTCGTTCGGGTTTCAATAATCGTTCATTGATTAATTGTAATTCCAATACGATTCACTATATATATGAGTATGATTCATATTGTGAATCATATATACTCGTATAAACGTACTATAACTCATATAATCAGTATTAAATAACACGTAAATAGTATATTCCGGCTAGGGTATACCTGAATTTGCCGGAATCGTTACACCAATCCTTTCTATACCCGATGGTGACAAGGATTTGGTTGTTTGTACTGATGCTTCGCATCGTGGGTTAGGTTGTGTGTTGATGCAACGAGGAAAGGTGATAGCTTACGCGTCTAGACAGTTGAAAGTCCATGAGAGTACTTATCCGACGCATGATTTAGAGCTAGTAGCAGTAGTGCATGCCTTAAACATATGGAGACATTATCTGTATGGTACTAAGTGTACCATTTACACATATCATAAGTGTTTAAAGTACTTCTTCGAGCAGAAGGAATTGAACATGAGGCAGAGAAGGTGGTTGGAGTTGATTAATGATTACGACTGCGACATTAATTACTATCCGGGTAAAGCTAATGTGATCGCCGACGTGCTAAGTCGTAAGAACGAGGAAGTCATTGCAACAGTGAAGTCATACCAGTTGATTATGAATTCAAGTCTGTTTGATGAAATCATCAAAGCACAGTCAGAAGTGTTAGTTGATGAAAGGTTAGTGAAGAAAGAAAGGATTTTCGGTCAGAAAGACGAGTTGATGGAAAACACTCATGGTGTTAAGACTAGGTTTGACCGTATGTGGATACCACGCCATGGGGATCTCAGAGGTTGAATCTTAGATGAAGCTCATAAGTCAAGATATTCGATTCATCCAGGAACTACGAAGAAGTACCAAGATTTGAAAAGAGATTACTGGTGGCCAGGCATGAAGAATGATGTAGTAGATTATGTCAGTAAGTGCCTAACTTGCTTGCAAGTCAAGGACGAGCACCAGAAAACTTATGGAAAGATGCAGCCTCTAGAGATACCAGAATGGAAATGGGAACACATCACTATGGATTTCATAACTAAGCTACCTCGTACAGCTAAGCATCATGATACCATCTGGGTGATAGTGGACCGTTTGACCAAAAATCCTCACATTCTACCCATACGAGAGGCCATCTCGTCAGAAACGTTAGCAAATTTGTTCATAAAAGAGGCTGTGGCCAAGCATGGAGTGCCATTATCGATCGTGTCTGATAGACATACTTGATTCACTTCGAGGTTTTGGAAGAAGTTCCATGAGGCTATGGGAACGAGATTGAACATCAGTACGGCGTATCATTCTCAAACTGATGGACAGTCTGAAAGGACGATCCAAACCCTTGAGGATATTCTACGTGCTTGTGTTTTAGACTTTGGTGGAAGTTGGGATGATCATCTGCATCTAGCAGAGTTAGGGATGGCAAAAATCCCCGAATCCGACGGGGAAACCCGAAAACCGGCTTATTTCGGGTCGGGTCGGGTTTTGTTTTTTCGGTTTCGGGTCGGGTTTCGGAGATTGTTTCGGGGATTGTTTCGGGTTCGGGTTCGGGTTCGGGTTCGGGTACCCCCGCCCCGACCCGCCCCGATATAATATATAAATATAAATATAAATAATATATATATATATATATATATATATATTAAAAACCTACATCCAGACATCTTAATTCTTACATGTTAATTTTGACTAAAATAGCTTGAGGTCAACCAAATCCAACACCAATGGTGAAGCGATAACTTGCACCGCCGCAATCCAAGCACCGCCACACGCCCACACCACCTTGCGTCACTGCCTCCACACCACCTTGTGTCGCCGCCTCCACCCGCCATCGCACCAGCTAGCACCGATACCGCACATCCACCACTGGTTGTTGCCGCTGCTACATAATCAATATGTAAGTTTTGTGATGGATTCTTGAACAGTTGACCATAGACTTCATAAGCATATTACTAAGGTTTTGGTCAAAATTACCCAGAATAGTCAATTTCGGGTCGGGTCGGATCGGTTTCGGGTTTTCGGGTTCGGGGACGGGGCGGGTCGGGGGGGTACAAAAAACCAAACGGGGAATCCCCGAATTAAACCCGACGGGTAATGGGGCGGGTACGGGGATGGTTTTTGGTTTCGGGTTCGGGTTCGGGTTAAGCAAAACCCGCCCCAAACCCGCCCCGTTGCCATTCCTAAGCAGAGTTCTCCTATAACAACAGCTACCATTCAAGTATTGGTATGCCACCGTTTGAGATGCTCTATGGTAGATGATGTAGGACCCCGATGTCTTGGGGAGAGATTGGCCATCAAGAGATGGGAAGCCTAGAAGTTGTGCAAGAAACCTCTTTGAAGTTCAATCAGATCAAGGCAAGAATGAAAGCTGCTCAAGACAGTGTCGGTCCCTCAACACTCAGCTGGATCTTAATCAATCAAGTCATAACTCACACAGATTAATCGTGTTGACAAGAGAGTTAATGACGGGTTGCTATATTTAGAAAGATATCCGTTTGTTAAAGGCGGAATCAATAACAAACATACGGTTGAAATGAATAATCAAAGATAGAGAGGCACACCCAGGATTCACTCAAAAGATTTCCATTTATATCATATTAAAATCATACAAACGGATAATCGGTTTAGGGTTTTCTAGGAATCCTAAGACAGCCGTCACACGATATTCTCTCAATAAATGAGTCAGTCTTATCCGTATTGTGTGTTCTGCCTCTCCTTTCGTGTCTCTGGCGGCGTGCCCTAAATATTCTATTTATAGGCCTGCCAACCTAGGACAGCTGTCATTCCTTCTAGAAACCCTGCCGATAATACATATTCAAATTACATATTCAAAAATAAACTAAGTGTAAAACAAGTCTTCCGGGTAGGCTTTTCATTAATCTTCAGTCTCCGAGTACGCAGTGTACTCGGCCTTCCTTCAGACTTGGTAAACATAGAAGTGTACTCGGGATCAGTTTCCGGGTAGACTTTACTTAAAGAATATTTTACCAAGTAAAATACTCACCGAGTAGACTTCAATCTTCTTGAATTTATCAGACTTTGCCCGACAACTCCTTACGAGCAACCCTGTTCTTCTATGATCCTGTTCGGCTCTTTTTCATTGAATAACTTATTAGCAAAGTGTACTCGGGAATCACTGTACCTTGCTTGAGCTGAACCTTACTCGATATAACTTAGAAATATTCCCTTAACTCATCAAGTATACTCGGACCATACTTATTGATAAATACCTTGCCCGGTCTTCCAATTACTTGGCTTCTTGGACTTGGTTGACCAAACCTTACTCGGAAGAGTAAAATACTTGGTCTTGAAAAACAAACCTGCTTGACAAAGTGAACCTTGCTCGGAGATACCAAATCAGTGATCCTTACTCGGGAATGCACCAAATAGCATACCTTGCCCGGAAATCCACTTAAGAAGACTATTTGAAGTAAACCTTGCCCGGGAGGCAAAATCTTGTACTCGGCTAAGTAAAAGCTTGCTCGGAACCCAAGGTGTGCTCGGATTCAATACTTAGCAGTTTCTGAGGAGGTTGAGAAGATTCCAATCTTCCATAATCTTCATTTAGGTCAAATCTCCTCATTTGGGTCAAACTCTTGACCCAACAATCTCCCCCTAGATTGGAACACCTCAGCTGACCCAAAACACTCTATGGTCAAACTCTTGGATAGGTCATTCATTTGTCTTCCTGCAGATCGGTTTCTATCTCTGAAGTCATAGAGGTGTAGAGAAGCCATTCTACTTAATTGTTCTTCATTATAATCCCTGAAGTCACTTCTGACCACAATCTCTTTTAACAATCTGCTCTCCATAATCACTTTGAGGGAATCAGTGACCGAATCATAGTACAGCTCTCTGGGTAGATCCACATCAGATTGTGGTCTTGTTCTGTGTTGTACTGAGCTGCTTGATTCACCTCTTCCACCTTGACCTCTTCCTCTAGGAAATCTTTGATGAAAAGGAGGTCTGAAAGGAATTGACTTCTTGGGCTTTTGAGGTCCTAAGTTGAAAGTCTTCACATATATAACTTCCACCATCTCAGTAGGAAGATTTGCTAATTCAACTATATCTTGTCCAGCTGCTTCAAGTTCTATTAGAATCTTTATCATTCCTAGAGTTCTTGCCAATCCAGCAGGTACAAACCTACCATCAGCATAATATCGAGGATTTTCTCCTTCTCTTAATGCCTTTTCCCACTCATTCTTTTGAAGGTAGAAAAGAGTTTTCAAATCCTCTTTCTCTAACACATTAAAGTCTTCTTCAGTCATCCCTCTCTTATTAATCATTATGTTTCTTAGGATGTTTAACATTTCCTCATTTTCCCAAGGCATAAATGGTTCATTTTCTGGTTCAGGTTTCACTTTTTCTTGACAAATAGGGATTTCAACATGTTTGACTTGTTCCTTTTCCTTTTCCCTTATTGTCTGAATTCTTCTTTTCTTATTTGGTGGCTCATCAGGTGCTTCATTTTGACTTGAGCTCTCAGTTTGGACCCTTTTAGATTTTTCTTTTCTTTTTCTCCTGTTATACTGATCCACAACTGTCTTTTTATCCAAATTCTTAACAATTTCAGGCTACATGCCCTTTTCTAACAAATATCCACACATTCCATTAAATTTTCTTTTCAATTCTTCCAGCTCAAGTTCCTCATTTTCTTTAACACATCTCTCTACCACTTTCTCTCTTTCACTAATGTACAACTCTTGCAGTTGATCAACAGAGAAATGTTCCAAATCTTTCTCAGAGTAACCATGTTTTCTCAGATAATCTTTGTGCTTCTTGGTATCTTTGTTCTTCTTCTCAATCAGCCTTTTGGCTTCTTCCCAACGTATTTCAATGTTTGCCCTGTGTGTATCAGTCATCTCAACTCGTGGGGACATAACATTAGTGCTTGTACCAACTCTCCCTTCATCCTTATCAGGAATATCATCATTTTCATCATCAGACTCCTCAGATCCACCCCCCTCCTTAAATAGATCATTCATGGCATCTATTCTTGGTTCATCAGAGGCAGGATGATCTGGTTCATCCCTAGTTGGCACATCAGGGACACCTTGCTTATATTCATCAGGTCTTAGACTTTGCAAAGGTGTTGCCCTTATGGGACTTGCTTCATTATCAGGGGTCTCAACAAAATACTTATTTTTCTCATCCCACTTTCCCTTCTTAGCAGTCTTTTCTTGCTCAGTTTGTTCAGCTGCTCGTTTTCTTCTCTGATATATCTTGGAAAATCTTGGTTCTTGAGTTTCAGGTACTTTTACCCTTTCTGACCAGTTGTCAGTTGGGTTCTTCCTCAGATCCTCTCTCACCTGTTCAGCCCATTTCTTGGCAGCCTTTGAGGCAATTAACTCACCAATCTCCTCTTCAAGAATTATACCAGTATTCAAAACGGCTGGTTCAGCAGCAGTTTCAGATGTTTGACTTTTAGGTTGAAACATGCTGACTACCAATGCCAAAGAGTTGTCTACTTTCTCAACTTTGCTCATCTTAATCAATTCTTCTATAACTTCTTGATCATCCACATCTTCAACTAGTTCTTTTTCAAGGTTGGCTTGTCTGATCAGATTTTCCTGCTCTTCAATCTCTTCTGGAGTTAGAGATAGGGCTATTTTCTCCCTCTCCATAGATTCTTTGATTATTCTTTCTTGCCCTTCAAGAGCAGCAGCAGCAGCATCATCTCTGAATAAGACATCTTTTTCAGGATATGCCTTAAGAGGCTCTTCTTCTGTCATTATACCCTATCCCTTATCCATCCTCTTCTTTAATTCTTCTTCAGTTTCAGGAGGACTTATTGGAGGGAAATTATCAATTTCATCATTTAGTGCTTCCATTTCTGAGTCATGCTCTACCCTCTTGGAACTAACTTCTTGATCATCTTCAGGCTCAGTGTTTACCAGTTCCTCAGTAGCAGCATTCATATCAGCATTCTCAACACTCATTTCCTCATCTAAAATCTCAGTTAATTCTTCTGTAAGCACAACCTCTTCATCATTTGACTTTTCATTTTCAGCATTATTGGTTTCTTCTCCACTCACTTCCCCTTCATTCTCATCACTATCATCATAAACACTCATGATCATCTTCAAACCATCAACATTATCAACACTTTCAACATCAGTCATACCCACATCAGCATCATCCATATTCTCCCCCTGTTTTGGGGCAGCTGAGGTCTTCTCAACCTCCTGCTCCAGGGTTTGAATTTTCATTTCAGCCTCAGTTAACCTTCTCAACAGCATCACATTTTCATTTGTTACCTCCTCATTCCTTCTTCTCAACATAACATTCTCATCCATAATCTCCTTAACCTTTCTTCTCAACTCATCATTCTCCAACATCAAATCAAGATTTCTTTGGAATGTATCACCATGTGGACTAGTAGGTTCAGATGTAGGAAATGGTTCAAATTCAGGTTGGTTTGTGGTAGGTGTTTGAGGTGGGCTAGAAATGATTGGTTCTGATTGGTTTAGGCTATGAGTTGGTGGTGTCTGTGGTGGTGGTGATTGATGTGTGGAAATTTCAGGTTGGTCTAGGATAAGGGTTTGAGGTGGTGTTTGATGTGGTGGGGTTGGTGGTGGTGAGTGTGGTAGTGTAGGAATTGATTGTTCAAGTTCTTCTCTGTGCTCTCCCTGTTCAGGTGCTATAATCTCCATTTCTAAACCATCTCCACCTTCATCTCCATCAACATCATCATCAGACTCACCTTCATCACTCTCATCATCACCCCCTGCTTCCTCCTCTGAGCTCAGCTTAGGCACAGGCATTATAGCCAAATCAGGGTTCAATAACCAAGGTAAATTTTCAAAAGGAACATTTGAATTATAGGTATTGGAGACACCATATTTCTTGATTCTTTTGTAAGCATCAGAGTCTTGCAACTGATGTGTGTCTCCAATTGTTGGTAAATCTTGTAGTTCTCTATTGAATATGATCTGCAGGAATCTTGGATATTGCAAAAATCTCTTTCTTTCTGGTTTCTTTAGATTCCCTACTAATCCCTCAAAAATCATCTTGGAAAAGTTAAAGGGCAGATCAAAAATTATCCCAACTGTGGCATTTGCTAGATCATGACTCATCAGAGTCCATGATCCCTTCCTTGGTGCAAATCCATGAATAATATGATGTATTAAAAACCTATACAGCATTGGAAACATACCCTTATGAAACTGTCCTTCATGGACATTTCCTTGATACCCCATTGTTTCTTCAAAAATTTTCAATAAGTGTGCTGTATTGAAGTATATGTGATTGTGATCATCATCATTCAGTCTTAGACATCTTCTGATCATTCTCTCTGTGATCTGAATCTCCTGTCTGGCCACAGTTGCTTCTATTCTTTTTCCATTTACATCTTCAACAAACTTTGCAGATCTCCAGAAATCCAACGAGTGATTTCTGTAAATTATAGGGCTTTCAGTAAGTGCAAAGTTGATGTTTGACCGTGCCATCCACGATATCATTCGAGCCACTGGTTCATTTTCTGGTGTCACTTGTAATAATGCGCACATATTGTGCTTTGGCTCGAACACATACTTCGGTTGTTATTGCTCTGCCATATCTGAAATACATAAACAAACATATTCAAAGTGAAATTAGTCATAAAGTTCAGTACTTTAGATAATTTCAAGTTATAAGAATGAAGAAGATAGGGAGAAATCTTCAAGAACCTGTTATTCGACAAATTTATAACCTAAACACATAAACAGAGTGTCGGTAATCAAATACAAAATCACAGCCCATTGTAGTCTAATCCAGATCGGAAAACATATTATTAATGCTTACCTAGTCGGAATTAGGGGCTGATAAAAATTAGGGTTAGGATCGACTTAGAATTTAGGAAGTCGGAGAGGTTTCTTTGAGTGTAAGTAATTTGCAGTGGAAGGAGAGAGAGAGAGGGAAATAATGTTGAAAAATTTGCCTAACTCCCTCTTATATACCTTTTTGAAAGTGGATTTTAAATGCTTTTTGTCATTTTGTGAATTATTAGCTGTCAACCAATAACATTATCCACTTGATATATTAAAAACATTTAATTTCATTTAAGTTTATAAGACCTTACTCGAAAGATTAGTATATCCAAATTCTACTCGGTATACTTCCACATACAAACCTTACTCGGTCAAATTTTGCTTGAAAAATTTTCATTTTTGAATATACAAAGTTTGCCCGAATTCGTCTATATATCAACCTTGCTCGATCAAGTAAATTAATTTAAAGTTAAGACAATAATGAAGAAAGCTTACCCGAAATACTCGATTTCTTGAGAAATTAATCACAAGGCATATAATCAAGTATAATCATCAAATAAACATCCTTTCTAAGAATCAATTAAGATCCCCACATAGATTTCTCAATTTCAAATTAAAACTTATCTAGCACAAACCCTCATAAGAATCATAATCAATTTTATCATAATCAATTAACATAATCAATCAACACATTCATTCAAGTATGCTTGAAAACATAGTGTGCTCGAGCAATCTTTCTGGAGAATAGTGTGCCCGAACAACAATCTTATTCAAAGTATACCCGAATAACCTTCTTATAATACAAAGTGTGCTCGGAAATAAATTCTAGCAGACAGTGTACGCGGAAAGTTAAGTTTTTGAAATTACCAAGTATATTGAAGGAACACTAGTGTGCCCGAAATATAAAGTGTGCTCGGAAAACAAGGTTTGCCCGAAAACACTTGTAATTTCAAAGAAATCATACACATATCACAGAGCATGCTCGGAATGAAATTAAACACGTAAACATTTAAGTGTGCTATAGTCTAAAATTTCATAGAGCTTGCCCGAAAATCCTATGTTAGCACTAAGCTTGCTAGGATAAACACATTCAATCATCAGGTATGCCGAACATCAATCTTATTCAAAGTATACCCGAAAAAAAAATGACAGACTTAAACAGTAACATCTAAGCGTGCCCGGAAGATTAACAAACCTTTCCTAACAACTTATTCCCACAAATTACAAAGCTTACTCGGTGTACTAACTTAAGTTCACAAAGTTTGCTTGGAATCAGAATCAGCAAATAACATGCATAGCTTGCCCGAAACAAGAATTACTTGTTAAAAGCTAATTATAACAACACATAATCATCTCAAGACTTCAAGCCTGCTCGGGAGATGAGTACAACAGTGTACTCTACCCGGTAAGTGTAAACACTTCAAAGCATGCCCGAAAATCATAAAGTTAGTCAAAAATGACTAAGCTTACCCGAAATAACGTATTCACACATAAACAAGTCAAAAATGACTAAGCTTACTCGGAAAGGTTGAGAATTATCAAACCTTACCCGAAACAACGTATTCACACATAAACAAGTCAAAAATGACTAAGCTTACTCGGAAAGGTTGACAATTATCAAACCTTACCCGAAACAACGTATTCACACATAAACAAGTCAAAAATGACTAAGCTTACTCGGAAAGGTTGACAATTATCAAACCTTACCCGAAACAACGTATTCACACATAAACAAGTCAAAAAATGACTAAGCTTACTCGGAAAGGTTGACAATTATCAAACCTTACCCGAAACAACATATTCACACATAATCAACTATTTTGTACTCGGAAAGGTTGTAAATCGTTAAACCTTACCCGAAAATACATATTCAAACAGTTTGTGCTCGGGAAGGTTATAAAGCATTAAACCTTACCCGAACTTTCATATTCAACCTTTTTAGGCAAAATGCAACACTTTTTGACTTAAACCACTTTGTCAAAATATATTTTTCATTTCAGATCATAGTTTAAGAGCAAATGGTGCATTTAGAGATCAAATTTCAGTTATATATCTTTTCAAAACAATTTCTTCCTTTTACTGAAAAGATCTCAAGAATGGGATCATATTGACTAAGTAGCTATCTCAATACTTCACTCTCAGCATTATTATGACAACTTAGATATGTTAACAGCAGGAATAAACTTAGCATAAATTTCATCTCTTTGGTGATATGATTTAGGTTCATTTAAAGCATAATGCATTAATGGTCAACACTGTGAAATGATGCCTCATATCTCTTCTCAAAGCTTATTTGGTTTTCCCCAGATCACCCCAATTTGACTCCAACCTCCTGTATTTGGTCAAAAATATTTTTATATGATAAAACTTATTGTATTTTTTGTATTTTTAGATTCAAACATATCTAGAGGTTGAACGTTGGACTTACAGTTAGAAACATGCCTTTCATTCAAGATGAGACAGAATTTGTCAACATCTTTGTAGTTCTTGTTGTAACCCTCTTGTTTGATAAAATATTTAAAACACTTATCAACTTTAGGTTGATTTATTCATTCTTCCCCTTGTTTTTGATATTTTCTCAAATTTTCTTAAAGTATGTTCCTTGTCATATTTAAAGATGTTTCATTTTTGGTTGACCAAATAACGACAGGCTCGTGTA
Organism: Bidens hawaiensis; assembly: GCF_021521415.1. NCBI lineage: Eukaryota > Viridiplantae > Streptophyta > Magnoliopsida > Asterales > Asteraceae > Bidens > Bidens hawaiensis. The sequence goes on from NW_027491919.1 coordinate 407,300, forward strand.
TGACTGGGTAATCACTTTTCTGCCATATCATTCGGAGAGATTTATCATGAGACATTGAAAACAACTATGCATCTCCACATAAAGATTAGCATATTCATTATGTTTATATCACCTTAGATTTTACATCACCATGGGAAAGCAACCATGTATGTTAATGACTATACTAAGGTCTTTTTAGCCTAATAATTCCATATGATCAGCTAAGTAGTCAATGTACTATCATTTCCCAAAAACAGTTTAATATTCAATCACCCCAATATCTCTTCATTGTTAGGTTAATGGCTATCCTGTTTGACCAAAAGTGGTCAACAGGACCAAACATACATGTGAATATATGTCCTTTCAAAGTCAGAGCTATTGACATAGTTTTAAGTGAAGGAAAAAGAAACAAGTCAGTATTGCCCCCAATGCATTCAGTTTTGGCTATCCTTTAAATCTATAAAGATTTAAGGACCAAACATACACAAGTGCATGTCCTTCCAACTGGGCAAATGACATAGTTTTCAGCAAAAACAACTACTTGAGACTTTAAAAAAAATCCTTCTTTTGAGCTTCTTGAAAGCTTGAACTGAATAATCTTATCATATCTCTACACCATTAATCAACTTGCTCATGTTTTGATCAAAATAAAGTATTTATGCAAAATTCATTATAAAATTCATTAAATCACTTGATTTTGACATAAAACACACTTTGACATAAACAGTTGAATCACATAATCAAATCTAATCATTCTTAACATCATCAAGAAAACAGACTATACTAACATTCAATGTCTATCCTATCTTAACAACATCAGAAGATCAGATGATGCACATATTCAAGTAACCATAAACATGTAATTACTTATGACATCAGATAAGTATTTAATTTCACCCAAACAGATCAAACTACTTATCATAACATCAGATCAATTAACATGATAGTCAAGAATTATCATCAATTTCAAACAAATTGCACAGATATTTACTTAAGCACCTATCAGTTAACTTCAAAACAGTGACATATTCAAGACATATTCAATCAACATTCAGTTGAAACATATTCAGAACATATTCAAAACATATTCAATCAACATTCGGTTGAAACATATTCAGAACATATTCAGTAATATACTCAGTAACATATTCAGTAACATACTCAACAACATATTTTAACAAAACATTCTACATGTGTGACCTCTTCTAAACTCTTCAGTTAGCACATAGAGGTACACAACCAAGCACACATCCTTAATCAGATTTCATCAGAGGTGATCATCCCCAGGGCTTTCAAAAGAAAGTTGAACCTGGTTCTGTCAAGTGGTTTGGTGAATAGGTCAGCCGAGTTATCACTTGTATCAACTCTTTTCATTTCAGTCAGACCTTTTTCACTGCAATCTCTGATGAAGTGATGTCTGATTTCAATGTGCTTAGTCTTAGAATGTTGCACAGGATTCTTAACAGTAAAATATGCAGCAGTATTATCAATCAGAATAGGGGTGTTAAGAAAATTCAAACCATAATCCAGCATCTGATTTTGAATCCAGAGAACTTGTGCACAGCAGGCAGATGCAGCAACATATTCAGCTTCTGCAGTGGAGATTGATACTGTAGTTTGTTTTTTGCATTGCCATGACACTAGCCTTTCACCCAAAAACTAGCATCCCCCTGATGTTGACTTTCTGCTCATGTTACACCCATCATAATCACTGTCTGTATAAGCAAGCAGATCAAAGGTTTGATTCTTAGGATACCAAATTCCTAAGTCTGGTCTTCCCTTCAAATATCTGAATATTCTTTTCACAGCATTCATGTGGGAGACTTTTGTATTTGACTGGAACCTTGCACATACACACACAGCAAACATGATATCTGGTCTTGTTGCAGTCAGATACATCAGAGATCCAATCTTGGCTCTGTATTCATGTTCATCTACTGACTCCCCCTTTTCATCAGCAATCATCTTTTCTTTCGTGTCCATTGGAGTTGAAGCAGTCTTGTAATCATGACAGTTGAACTTGTTCAAAATGTCCTGCGTATATTTAGTTTGATGAATGAAGATCCCTTCAGCCTTTTGTAGAACTTGCAGTCCCAGAAAGAAGTTCATTTCACCCATGGAACTCATGCTATACTTGGATTTCATCACCCCTTCAAACTCCAAACACATAATTTCATTTGTGATTCAAAGATGATATCATCAACATAGACTTGTAAAAACAACAAATCTGACCCCTTTCTTTTGTAGAAGAGTGTCTTGTCAATGGCTCCCCTTGTGAAACCATTTTTAAGTAGATGAGTAGATAGCTCATCATACCATGCTCTAGGAGCCTAATGCAGTCCATAAAGGGCTTTGTTTAACTTGTACACCCTGTTTAGATACATGGGATCCTCAAAACCTGGTGGCTGAGCTACATACACCTCTTCATCAATCTTTCCATTTAGGAATGCAGATTTAACATCAAGCTGGAATACTCTAATGTTCTTTGAGGAAGGATATGCAAGGAAAATTCTTATGGCTTCCAGTCTTGCAACTGGTGCAAATACTTCCTCAAAGTCTATCCCTTCTTCTTGAAGACATCCCAGTGCTACAAGTCTAGCTTTGTTTTTAATCACTAAACCCCTTTCATCCCTTTTGTTTCTGAAAACCCACTTGGTTCCAATTGCATATCTGTCATATGGCTTGTCTAAAAGATCCCACACATGTAGATCTCTAAACTGTGCCAATTCCTCTTGCATTGCCTTTACCCAACTATTGTATTTTAAAGCTTGAGCAATGTTCTTTGGTTCTATTTGAGATAGAAAGCAAGAGTACAGACAGATGTTTGCTATCTCAGAATGACTCCTTGTAACTCTTTCATGCAAGTCACCAATGATATTTTCAGCAGGATGATTCTTTTCAACAGTAGGAGTTTGTATTATCATATTTGTAAACAAATTTGTGTCAAGATTTGTTTCATTGAGTTCAGGTTCTTCAATGATCAAATCAGCTTCTGCATCATGAAACTGTGGTGCTTCCTCATTGTGTTGTCCTGAAGTAGATGCACCATTGTTTCCCAGATTCAAATTTTGGAATAAGTCTTGAAATCTTTCTGTGGTGACAGCTTCTTCATTTGATAGGTTTCTTGTGTCACTCTCATTCTGAACTTGATCATTCTGTACATATGGACTATCTTGATTGTTCATAGCCTGATCCTGTTCAATGACCTTGCTGGAGGAGCTGTTCACAAAAGTGTATTCCTTTTCTTTTCTAGCAACCTTTTTCCACAATTCTTCTAAGTCCAATTCTTTCTTCTTATTCTCTACAAGTATACTGGTCTTGTAGAATGAATCATCAAAGTCTTCAGAATAAATCTTGAATGACTTTATTAATTTCTCATGATCAAACAACCATTATGCACCACTGACTGTGTTGAACTGATTCTCATTAAAAATGATGTCAGAAGACTCTATCACACTCATGTGATCTTTCACATATACTTTGTATGCCTTTGAGTGAGTAGAATATCCAACAAAGAAACAATCTAGTGACTTAGTTTGAAACTTGTTCAAATAATCTCTAGTGTTCAAAAGAAAACATTTGCAACCAAAGGGCTTGAAAAACTTGATGTAAGGCTTTCTATTATTGAAAATTTCATATGGAGTCTTGTTATGCCTTTTGTTTACAAGCACCCTGTTTTGAACATAACATGCTGTATTGATTGCTTCAGCCCAAAAAGTGACAGGCAAATTTGCATCTGCCAACATGGTTCTGGCAGCTTCTATCAAAGTTCTGTTTCTTCTTTCTGCCACTCCATTTTGTTCAGGAGTTCTAGGAGCTGAAAATTGTTAAAATATCCATTTATGTGTGCAAAATTCTTCCATAACTCCATTCTTGAACTCTGTACCATTGTCACTTCTCATCATCTTGAATTTCTTATTTAGCTTGTTCTCAATCATTGTGACACAACCTTTAATCAACTCAGCAGTCTCATCTTTGGTACTTAGGAAATAAACCCAAGTATATCTTGAACAGTCATCAATGATCACCAGACAGTATCTCTTCTTTCCAATACTTGGCACACTCACAGGACCAAAGAGATCCATGTGAAGTAACATAAGTGGTTGATCAATTGAATTGATGAGCTTTGTCTTATGAGTAGACTTGTGTTGTTTTCCCTTTTGACATGAGCCACAATGATCATCTAACTTGAATTCTCTTGTAGGTAAACCAATCGCATGTTCACCTTTGACCAGTCTGTTCATGTTCTTCAAGTTTACATGACACAGTTTCCTATGCCACAATTTAGATTCATTTTCAGTGGCTTTGGAAACAAAACATGCACCTCCTCTTGAAATGGCTTCCTTCATATTCAACTCATACAAGTTTCCATTTCTTGGTGCCATCATAATAATCATTTCAGGTGGAATCACAAACTCAGGTTTTAAAATGAAACAGTGTGAATCATCAAAACTGACTTTGTAACCCTTATCACACATTTGTGATATGCTCAGTAGATTGTACTGAAGACCCTCAACATGAAATACATTATCAAATGAGACTTTCCCATTTGTTAAGTTTCCTTTTCCAACAATATTTCCACCATTCTCATCACTCCCAAAAGCTACTGGACCTTCATACTTCTCTTCATAGTTGACAAGAGATCTCTTGTCACAAGTCATGTGCCTAGAACAACCACTATCCATATACCATATGTCATTAAGAGGAGTGGACTGTTCCTGCACATACAGAGAAAATTTGATTAGTTATGTGATGAAGTGCAAGTCTTATCAACTTGCATCTCATCAGATTCAGTTTTAGTCACAGCTTGGGAAGTAAGTGTTGTTGGTTTATGATCTTCATTAGCCAATTCTAAATTGTCTGAATGATCAGTTTCATAATCACACTCTCTTGGAGTTTTGACAAGTGAGGTTGGACACAGGTATTCAGCTGATTCAGTGACATACTCCTGTATCACATAGTCATTCATCTCAGAGTAGTCTCTTACATCAGCAATTTGTTCAACCTTACTCTCAGTCTTAGGTTTCCAAAGGAAACCATGTGGTTCATATCCATGTCTTAGTAGAAACTTCTCATCACCAGTGAGTTATGTTGGTTTAATTCTAGAATGTGCATCTTTTCTTCTTGTCTTCTCACTGCTTGATGATCCTTGAGAACCATCAGATTTGACTGATTGAGTATCTTGCTTGATTCTCACAGACTGATAGTTCTTTTTGATCAATTTCTCATGCCTTTTAGGAGATTTGCTTCTTCTTTCCAGTTCAGTCACTTTCTTCTCACCCCTTGTCTCCTTTTCAGATTTCTTCTTCTCTTTGTTCATGGTTTCATTACCACACACCTTTCCTTTTCCCAGATATTCATCATACTTCTGTTTGTACAGGACAAATTCTTGCCCATACTTTGTTCCATCTGGTACATGAAATGGTTTGAATTTGGATCTTTCATTACATGAATCTATGTGGTAACCATATTCATCACACCTTTTGCACCAAACCTTTCCTTTGAATATTTCATGTTCTTTTGGTTTCTTGTATCTTTCACTTGGCTTAGTTGTCTTGACTCCTAGAGTCTTCTGATTCTTTAAACCATCAAAATCAATTGAAAAAGGAACAAATTCCTCAATCTTGATGTTCTGTCTTTCAACTTTGCCTTTGACAAAGACAATTTTCTTCATAATCATAGATTTTTCATCACTGCTTTCTCTAACCCTTGTCAGTCTTTTCTCATATTCTTTCATAGTTTCCACTTCTCCAACATCAAGCACCTCATGACTAGAAAAGATTGGATAAACTGGGATAAATTTTTCTGTATCAACCTTTTTATTCACCTTCTTCTTGTTGTTTAGTTTTATCCTTCTCAATGCAGCCTTGCTTGGAGGTCTGACTGCATTGTAGTCTATCTTCCTCCTTTCACAAATATCAAAAGAAACATGTTCTCTATTCATTTTGTCATTTTGTTTCTTCCATTTTGGTGGGATTGGTGGATACTTTGGAAGTTTATCAACAGATTCAGGTTTCTTAGATTTTCTTCCTCTTTCAGCATCTTTGATTTCCTTTTCAGTAATTTGATCACTCAAATCACTCAAATCATCTTGATCCAATTCAACCGAATCAAAGTCATCCTCAGAGACTTGAACTCCAATTGACTTATCCTCTTTTACTTCTTTCTTAATCACAAATTCTCCTTCTTCATTCACTTCTACCTTTTTGTACAAATCAACAATCTCTTTCCTGTCTTGAAAGACATCTTTGAATTGTTGCAAGTATGCATCTCTTTTCTCTTTGTCAACTTTTGGCATAAAATTGTTGTTGAATGGAGGTGGAACTGTTTTGTATTTGTCTTGTTCTTTCACCTGATTCAGTATACCACATATGTTGCCAGTTGATACTAAATTCTTCAGAAATTCAGTTTCAACCTTTAGTCTTGTGTTTTGCACCTTTTCTTCAACTAACATCTTCTTTAATCCATCAATCTCAATGATGTATCTGGTTTGAGTTCTGTAAATGATCATGCAATCATCTTCAAGGCTTTTAATCTTTTCATCACTGATCATCTCACTTGCCTCATACTCATTTATGATACTTTGTTTTTTGAAACACTCACTTTCCAGCTTGCCTACTTTTGTTTTCAATTCAATGATAAGTTAATTTAAATCAACTGTAGGAGCAGAGTGTACCTGAGATGATGATCCCTTTTCTTTCTCAATTATGGCCATGAATGCCACATTTGCTTTCCTGATGTCATCTGCAATGTCCTCTTCATGATTGCTCCAATCAAAATTTCCTTCATGTTGTGTAGTCACTGCTACATTTCCTTGATTTCTGATCTGATTTTGATTTGCTGGAACAGTGTTGTTCGGAACATTTTGAACAGCTTGAAGGTTTTGATTGTTATTCATTTGAAAACCTTGATTCTGTTGCATACTTTGTTGTTGATTATTCATTTGAGGCTGAAAGTTGTTGAAGTTTGGGTTGTAGTTGTTGTTGTTGAAGTTGTTCATTTGATTGCTGTTGTTGTTGAATCTTGGCTGATTTTGTTGGTAGTTCTGTTGACCTTTTGGTTGATTCTGTTGATATTGATGCTGACCTCCTGGTTGTTGATTCTGGAATTGATTCATTTGAAAGTTTCTTGGTTGATTGCATTCTCTTGCAAAATGACCAGATTGTTGACAATTGTATCATATTGCTTTTGACTTGTCAAAACCAATCCTGTCATTAGGACCAGAAACCAGAGACCTACCAGTTCTGTTATACAGCCTTCTACTTCTCAAACCCAACATGGCAGCTTGCCATTTCAAATCCATGTCTTCCAAATCATCTGCATCAATTTGTTCCAAATCATCTTGTACCACACTTGTGTGAATTAGGTTCTTTGCAACAAATGCATTATATGACTCAGTAAACATAGAAAACAAGGCTTGTGTTTCATTGCTTTGACTATGTATTGTTCCAGTGTTAGGAACATTTCCACTTGACATAGAGGCAGAATCAGAATCATCAATCAGTTGCACATTGAACCTATGCTGATTTTCTTGATTACTTATGCTACCCCCAATGAAAGATTTTGGAGTGACAGCATTATGTTCAGCTGGTTCTTCAATAATGGGAATTTGCTATTGGTTCTTGGTAGATAGATTTCTCATTGGTGCAATCAATGCATTTGAAACATTGAAACATGGTCTATCTTCCTTGATCATCTCATTCTCAATCGTTTCAAGTTCAGCAGCCTGAAGAAAGCATACTACATCATCCAATTTCAATTCATTGAAATTTTGTTTCTGAAGGATGAATTTGCAAGCAGTATACCATTCTTTTGGCATTGAGTTGAGTAACTTTGTATTCAAATCAAAGTCAGTCATTACATAATCAGTTGTTCTCAACTCATTCACAATACTTAGAAACCGTTCTAGTATTGATTTCAACCTTTCTCCATCTCTATACTTGAACCTTTCCAACTGTTGCTTCAATCTTTGCTTCTTTATGTTCTTTAGTTCAGTATTCCCTTCATACATTTCAAGGATGGCATCATACATTTGCTTGGCTGTTGTGTGATGAGCCACCTTGGTCAGAATCTCCCAAGATAAACCTAGCTTAAACATAGCTAAGGCTTTGTCATCCACCTTTCTCTTTTTTTCCCTTACAGCAGCAGTTGCAGTAGCATTTGCACCTTCTTCAACAGTAGTTTGTGGACCATTCTTGATGGAGTTCCACATGTCAATATCATTGTAGCATACGGCTTCAGTACCTTCCATTTGATAAAGTTTTCCTGTCCATACAACCTAGGTATCTTGTTAGTAGACACCTCTTGTTCCTCATATCCAGACATTTTGAAAAAAATTAAAAATCAGTTTCCTTAAAAAAAATTTCAAAATCCATATCTGAAAACAGAATGCTCAGATCTGATGTGTATGATGTGATTAGAACAAGATTTAGATATAAAGAATAGAACTTTAATTGAAATAAGGAAGAGAAAACACCGGTAGATTGTAGATCTGGAAGAAAAATGAAAAACAGAGTTGCTGACGTCACAAATCAATCGAACAGTGGTCTGCTTACGTCATTCTTCTTCAAATCTTCAATCAGCAACAATCTTTCTAAAATAGCAGTAAACAGCTCTGATACCACTTGTCGGTCCCTCAACACTCAGCTGGATCTTAATCAATCAAGTTATAAATCACACAAATTAATCGTGTTGACAAGAGAGTTAATGACGGGTTGCTATATTTAGAAAGGTATCCGTTTGTTAAAGGCGGAATCAATAACAAACATACGGTTGCAATGAATAATCAAAGATAGAGAGGCACACTCAGGATTCACCCAAAAGATTTCCATTTATATCATATTAAAATCATACAAACGGATAATCGGTTTAGGGTTTTCTAGGAATCCTAAGACAGGCGTCACACAATATTCTCTCAATAAATGAGTCAGTCTTATCCGTATTGTGTGTTCTGCCTCTCCTTTCGTGTCTCTGGCGGCGTGCCCTAAATATTCTATTTATAGGCCTGCCAACCTAGGACAGCTGTCATTCCTTCAAGAAACCCTATCCGATAATACATATTCAAATTACATATTCAAAAATAAACTAAGTGTAAAACAAGTCTTCCGGGTAGGCTTTTCATTAATCTTCAGTCTCCGAGTACACAGTGTACTCGGCCTTCCTTCAGACTTGGTGAACATAGAAGTGTACTCGGGATCAGTTTCCGGGTAGACTTTATTTAAAGAATATTTTACCAAGTAAAATACTCACCGAGTAGACTTCAATCTTCTTGAATTTATCAGACTTTGCCCGATAACTCCTTACGAGCAACCCTGTTCTTCTATGATCCTGTTCGGCTCTTTGTCATTGAATAACTTATTAGCAAAGTGTACTCGGGATTCACTGTACCTTGCTTGAGCTGAACCTTACTCGATATAACTTAGAAATATTCCCTTAACTCATCAAGTATACTCGGACCATACTTATTGATAAATACCATGCCCGGTCTTCCAATTACTTGGCTTCTTGGACTTGGTTGACCAAACCTTACTCAGAAGAGTAAAATACTTGGTCTTGAAGAACAAACCTGCTTGACGAAGTGAACCTTGCTCGGAGATACCAAATCAGTGATCCTTACTCGGGAATGCACTAAATAGCATACCTTGCCCGGATATCTACTTAAGAAGACTATTTGAAGTAAACCTTGCCCGGGAGGTAAAATCTCGTACTCGGCTAAGTAAAAGCTTGCTCGGAACCCAAGGTGTGCTCAGATTCAATACTTAGCAGTTTCTAAGGAGGTTGAGAAGATTCCAATCTTCCATAATCTTCATTTAGGTCAAATCTCCTCATTTGGGTCAAACTCTTGACCCAACAGACAGACAGAAGTCGTATGCTGATAAGCGGCGACGATCGATTGAGTTTAACGTTGGTGACAATGTGATGCTCAAGGTCTCGCCTTGGAAAGGAATCATTCGTTTCAGGAAGAGGGGAAAGTTGAGTCCAAGGTACATTGGACCGTTTATGATTATAGATTGTGTAGGTGAAGTGGCTTATAAGCTGGATTTGCCCGAAGAGTTAGAAGGAATTCATTCAACCTTCCATGTTTCTCACCTAAGGAAATGCCTAGCTGATAACACGTCCCATGTGCCATTGATGGACATTGAGGTTGATGAACAGTTGAACTATATTGAGCAACCGATCGAGATAGTTGACCACAAGGAGAAGCAACTTCGTCACAAGGTTATACCTTTAGTGAAAGTAATATGGAACATCGCAAGGGTTCAGATGCTACTTGGGAAGCTGAGGATGAAATGCGCAAGTTTTACCCAAATTTGTTTATGTAATAGTTAGGTTTCGGGGACGAAACCTCTTTAAGGAGGGAAGACTTGTAACATCCTACTTTTTGTTATAATAATAAAATAAGTTTCGTTATTTTATAGTGGGTCGTTATCGGTTTAGATAAATAGAATACGAGTTGGGCTAGTGTTGGGTAAATGAATATGGGTTATGGACTTGGGTTAGGAAAGCAAGAAGGAAAGACCATGGGCTTAAGTTTATGATCCGTAAATATATAAACCCTTTAAGACCATGGGTTAAACCATTTAAGTCACGAGATCCGGACGGAATCGGGTATAAACCAAACCTAAGATGAGGTTAGGGATCACCCTAGCTCAGATCTGGATCGAACGGAGCGAAAAACGGAGAAAAACGAGTTAAAACACGTTTTTCCGGCGAAAGCCCGATTTTCCGGCAATGGCGGCGCCGGAAAAGTAGGTACGAGGTTAAGGGGGTGTCAGGGAATGTTCTGACATTCCCTGACCTAACCCTAGTTCGTAATGGGAACTTAACGAACTGGAGGGTGATTCGTTAGTTGATTCGCATAAGGGAGCACGACGAACTAGCTCTAGTTCGTCTATGATTCGTTAGGGGAAAAGGGTAACGAATTACCTTTGATTCGTTATGACCAGTTCGTTAAAAGAGTAAACGAATTAGATGGACCAATTCACTAAGGTCTAGTTCGTATAAGGATCAGTTCGTTAACGCCCAATTCGCTATATGGACCAGTTCGTGAAAGGGTCCAATTCGTCATAAGGAACGAACAATGCTTGATTCGTTACAAAGCCAGATTCGTTATATTAGTTCATTCGCTATGAACTCCCATTCGTAAGGGCTGAATAACGAATTAAAACTTTGAAAGAATGACAGAACAGTCCCTGGACTTAGAAAAAGAATGAATTAATTACAATTAAGCCCTTAAACTTTTGAGTCAGCTCGACCCCAGCCAGGGGCTCTGCCCCTTGGACCCTGCTAGGGGCTGCCGCCCCTAGACCCCGCTGCCAGGGGCGCTGCCCCCGGACCCCGTTCGTTGAGGGTAATAATTAAGACTAGAAAGACGATATGAGTAGTGATAGTTAATTGATACGTGTAATTGTTATACAGTTAGTCGTGCACAGCTCAAGAAAGGAATTACCATAAACGGTGAACGTAACCGCATTTAGGTGAGTTTCTAGCCCCATTCCTTGTTACGTTTTCGGGGCTGTGTGCATACTCGATGTGATTAGTTGATACACTTATCCTAAGTGATAAGTGTATGCTATATATGTATTATGTGAAATATATGAATGGTTTATTGCCGGTACATGAACGATCTTCGGAATTGCATGTACTGCCAGGAAATGGTTGATGTTATATGTATGTTGTAATACGAAGAATGAATGATGTATGTATGTGCGAAACTTACGATTATGCATATAGAAAGTATGTTAAAGAGGTATGGAAGAAAGGGTACCGGACCCTAATAATATCCGAGGATGAAGGGTACCGGACCCTAATAATATCCGAGGATGAAGGGTACCGGACCCTAATAATATCCGAGGATAGAGGGTACCGGACCCTAATAATATCCGAGTATGTAGGGCGAATGCTCTTTATAATGTAAGGTTAGCTATGAGTATGTATGAATGAATGATGAACAGGTTATGTATGTAATGCGTACCTACGGGCACGTGTATGTGTATGTAAAGTAAGCTATGTGATTAACTAGAACTCACTCAGCGTAGCTGACTTTTAGTATGCACACAGGTTAACAGGTTGAGAAAATTGGTTTGAGCGAGACACATGGCAAGATCTAAGAGGCTGGCATCTGAAGATTTGTCATGATGTTTTGATATTATCATTTATGTTATGTTTTAAAGACAAGTTAAGAATGTTTGTAATGAATGGTTGACTATTATTACGATTATTCTGCGAAAGTTTTAATTAACTCTGATTTGTAGAACTGTGTTTATGAGTAAATCCAACACCAAAGTAGTGCTACCGGTAACGGGGCCTTACAAATCATAAAAACAACTTGAGTCTTCAAATGCCAGCCTTTTTATTCATCTGCCATGCGCCCCGCTCAAGCTAGCTGTCTCATCCTACTCACCTGCGTACATACTAAAATTCAGCTATGTTGAGTGAGTTCTAGTTAATCAAGTAACGTACAATACTTTCACATACTTATACATGCGTATCCGAAGATACATATTATAACATAACCTACATATCTTCCTTTCGTACATACATGAGTATATACCTTCTTTCTTTCATTCAATTATTCTTTCTTTACATACTATACATCTATTCATACTTTAGATACTTATACATTTTAAAGAGCATTACGCCATACTACCTCGAGTATTATTAGGGCTCGGTCCCTTTTCTGCCTCGAATATTATTAGGGTCTGGTCCATTTCCTGCCTCGAATTACCTTGAATATTATTTGGGTCCGGTCCCTTTCTACCTCGAATATTATTAGGGTCCGGTCCTTTTTCTGCCTCGAATATTATTAGGGATCGGTCCCTTTCTACCTCGAATAATATTAGGGTCCGGTCCTTTTCTTTTGTACCTAGCTGTCTCTTTACATTCATTCATAACATACATATATCATCCATACATTACATATAACATTCATATTTTTATTTATAACATGACAGTACGTGCAATATCCGAAGATCGTTCACGTACTGACAAGTAATCATTCATATCTATCACATATATCATATATAGCATACACTTACCACTTAAGGTAAATGTATTAACTAATTACATCGAGTATGCACACAGCCCCGAAAACATAACAAGGAATGGGGCTAGAAACTCACCTGGATTCTGTTACGTTCCCCGTTAATCGTTATCCCTCTCTTTAACTGTGATCGACTAACTGTACATTAATTACATGTATCAATATCCGTCCTATTCACATTATTCATTTTTCAGCCAAAATGGCTAAGTCTGGTCTATTCTAATGGTCTTGTTTTAGAATACATTTTACTTAATATAATTTCACTCTTAACCCTAATGTATTCGAATATAGGATTTTCAAATACTTTAGTATTTCTTTCTTTCTTTTGTATTCATAGACCTAATCCTTGGTTAATCTTTCTTTCAGTATTTGAATGAGGATTACATGGAATACAATTTTGTATACAATCCAAAAGGAATTCAAAGGTCATGTAAACACAGCAACCCACCATGTGTTTGAGTACAGTAACGTATTCGTATGTACAGATGTAACCGTATGTATGGTATGCATGTAAGTGTATGACGTTTATATGCATTTGGGTCCATGATTGTATGTGGTTATACAATGTAAGTGGTCCTACTGCAATCTAGTCCTCATTGTAGTCGAGTCGTCATTGTAATCGATCATAATGTATTCGAATAGAACATGTGTATTCAGGTCTGCCAGTTGTATGCGAATGTAGCTATTGTATTTGAACTTAGACCATGTATGCGAACATAAACAATGTAATCAAACGACCTGTATAGGCAGCTCAATTGTATTCGACTGGGCTTCATGTAATCGAACCCCTTGTTATATTCGAGTCTGGACCCATGTATGCGAGTTATCCCAATGTATTCGAATGATCTGAACCTGTTCTTCCTTATATCACCCGTATCCAAGGGTATTTCATCATTTCCACTTCTATTATGGTACTATATTAACCCTTAAACGTTTCCGTATCCATTTTCGGCCAAGACTTGACCCGTGTAACCATAAAGCTCGGACCTTTATGGTTTAAAACTTTCTAAGGCTAAATCTAGGGTTTCTTTTATGAGCCATTTATAACCATGAGTTCGTTAAGTCCATTTTAAGCATCAAGTTTGTAACTTTATGATTTATCTAGACCTGATCTACTCTAGGGTTAAGTTTTAGGGCAAACCATTCATAAAAACATAATGTTTAATATAAAGAACGTACCTTTACGTGTTCGTTAGGTCACGATTAGCTTGATATTAAATATTAATCTTGTATCTTGTTCATTTATCCAAGATTTTTAAGAATCAAAGCTCGTTTGGTCTTGGATCTTCATTTCTTGCTTGCGGCCGTAAGGAAGGGTTTGTGTGAGTGTTTTTGAGTGTGTAGAGAATAAGATGGATAAGAATGAGGGTTTTAGGGAGGTTTAAGTGAGTATTTATACTCTCTTAAGCCCATGGACCTAAGGCCCATCCCTTCCCTTATTCCATCTTTTCCCACCCAAGTCCATACTCCTCTTTAAATTTAATTCTAATTAAATATTAACACACAATAAACAAACAAAATTCCTTTTATTTATTAATATAAATTTTAGGATGTTACATCTCTACACCATAACCTACACCATCAAAAACACACTTAAGCCAAACACTCTCTACTCTACTATATTCAACGATCCGAGACCTACCGAAGGTAAGAAATTACTCATCGGATCTGTACAAATATATTAGATCCCGACACGGCAGCCTCGGGATGCCGTAGGAGTCGTTTGGATCTAGATCTAGCTTTATTCTGGCGTTTAATCAACCAAAAACGAGCTTAAGGGCCACCTTAGCTCAGATCCGGACACTTCGAACCTACCTAGACTATTAACAATCAAACCCCGATAAACCATGGTGGTTAACAATGGCTGACGGCGCCAGAATCGAAGAAAAGCCCCAAAAGCGCGTATATGAACGCTGAACGGTGCTTATACGGTGTATAAGTATATACGCCGTATATGTATAGTAGTGTGTATGTATGCATGTTCCGTATATGTATGGTAACGTGTATGTATGCATATTCCATATATGTATGGTAGCGTGTATGTATGCATGTTCGTATATTTATGGTAGCGTGTATGTATGCATATTCCGTATATGTATGATAACGTGTATGTATGCATGTTTCGTATATGTATGGTAACATGTATCCATGTTCCGTATATGTATGGTAGCGTGTATGTGTACATATTTTGTATAAGTGTATGTATGCATATGTGTCGTATATGTATGCAACGTGTGCGTATGGTTTATACGCTAAGGTTTGACTTATGCGCTAAGACAACTTATACGTTGTGAGAAAGACTTATACGACATAGCAGCTTATACACCCATAATAGACTTATACGGAAGAATTAATGGTTTTATGAATAAACGAACAATAAACAGCGCAATACGTACGTAGACGAGAGACACGGACTTGTATGAAATATGAAATAATTAATAATGAAAGGTAACATTTAAAATGAAGATTTGAATTGATTAAATAATTGAACTTCGGTTTTATGATAAGGTTTTTAGTAAAGACTTATTAATAAAAATAATATTTTTCCAAGCTGACCTGACAGTTTAACCCCAGCCAGGGGCTCTACCCCTTGGACCCCGTTAGGGGTTGCCGCCCCTAGAATCCCGCTGTCAGGGGCGCTGCCCATGAACCCCCGTAGCCAGGGGTTACAATAACCTAGAAATATGATATGGATAGGGCTAGTTTGATACATGTAATTGTTATACAGTTAGCCGCGTCCAATTAAGAAAAGGAGTTACCATTAACTCTGAAAGGAATCGCTTACAGGTGAGTTTCTAGCCTCATTTTCTTGTTATGTTTTCAGGGTTGTGTGCATACTCAATGTGAATAGTTAATGCACTTACCTTAAGTGGTATGTGTAAGCCATATATGATATGTGTGATAGTTATCAAAGTTATGAATGAATGCTTGTTGATACGTGAACGATCTTCGGATATTGCACGTATCGCCAAGGAAGGTAAGTGTTAGAAAATGTAATTGTGTATATAGTATGTATGAATGATAAAGCAGGATATGAATGAAATCGTATGAATGATAGTATGGAGGTACGGTTATATGAATGTAGGGAACATACCCTAATAATATATGCGAATGTAGGGAACAGACCCTAATAAGATATGCGAATGAAGGGAACAAACCCTAATAATATCTGCGAATGACGGGAACAGACCCTAATAATATTTGCGATTGAAGGGAACAAACCCTAATGATATATGCGAATGTAGCGAACAAACCCTACTAATATCTGCGATTGTTATACGGTGAAATACTCTTATAATATATATGAATGTATGTACGAAAGAAGGAGTGAAAGTATTAAAGTACGTAAGAAAGGTAACAAGCTAAGTATGTTGTATATCTTTGGATATGTATATGTTTAAGTATGTGAACATATTATATGTTGCCTGATTAACTAGAACTCACTCAGCGTAGCTGAATTTTAGTATGCACACAGGTAAATAAACTGAGGCAGCTAGCTTGAGGGAGACACATGGCAGGAATTAAAGAGGCTTGCATCTGAAGATCTGTCATGATGTTTAAATAAGATATTTTAAGTTATGTTTTAAAGACAAGTTATGAATGTTTTGTAATGAATGTTTGAAGTTTTATTTATTCTGCGAAAGTATAATTTAACTCTAATATTTAGAACTGTATTTTTGAGTAACTCAAACGCCAATGTAGGGCCCCGGGACCGAGGCCTTACGATTTGGCTTTCCCCAGATCACCCCAGTTTAACTCCAAACCCCCAGTTCTTATCAAAAGATTTTTAATATACAAACAAAAACTTTAAGCTTTAAGGTTGAACATTGGACTTACATGCCGTCCGGACTTACAGGCCTTACATTCGGAGTGTTTAGGACTTACTTGAATGCCCCATCCCTGTAGTTCTAGTTTTACCATTTAAGCTTTAAAATAATTTTAATCTCAATATTATATAATATTATAATAATATAATTTTTTTAAATAGCAATAAATAAGAAACATAATATTTTTGGTGATCAAGACACTAACGGGCTCGTGTATGGCTAGGTAATTGCTTTTCTGCCTACCATTCGTAGTGATGTATCTAGAGACATGCATAAATCTTTAGTATGACTCTCCACAGTAAGTTTAGTAGATTTAGTTTATATCACTTCAAACTTTTACGCATCATGGAAAGATACCGTACAAATCAATGACTGTTCAAAAGCCTTTTTTAGCATAGTAACTTCACACGTTAGGCACACGAAATCAATTCATATATCATTTTTCAAAGGTTGGATCAAATTTTCATTTGAAAACATTTTGAGCTTCTATAAATCTTGTAACAGAATAATCATATCACTTCCCAAGTAGAAAAAGAACTAAAAGCCAAAAAAAAATTAGATATTTTTTTCAATTTTATGAAACATACTCACATTTTTTAATATAAAACACACGCACGTTCATTTTATATTTCTAAATTTTCTCCCCCTAAATTTGTGCAAAAATTTAAAAGAAAGGAAAACATTTGTGTACAAATTTAACCTCAAAAAGACTCAATCATCGAACCATGGCATTTTAAGGAAGCATATAAGCACATTAAGTCTGGCTGTTCCGACCAATTTTGTAAATAAGTCCGCCACATTATTATAATGTGAACTTGTTCAAGATGAATCAATTTCCGGCTGTAACAGTCACGAATGAAATGTATTTTTATGTCAATATGCTTGGTTTTAGAATGATGAACAAGATTTTTAACAATAGCAACAGCAGCATCATTATCACAAAAGATAGAAGTGTCAAGAAATTCCAAACCGTAATCCAGCAATTGGTGTTGCATCCAGATTACCTGTGAACAACATGCAGAGGAATCAACATATTCAGTCTCAGCAGTGGACCTGGACACCATTTGTAGTTTCTTGCATTGCCATGAAATGAGCCGATCACCCAAGAATTGACATCCAGCAGACGTAGATTTCCTGTCAATATCATCACCTCCATAATTGATGTCAGCAAAGGCATATAAGTCAAATTCTGAATTTTTGTGATACCAAAGACCTAGCTTTGGTTTCCCATTCAGATATCTAATAATACGTTTAAGAGCAATTAAATGAGAAAGTTTAGGATTAGCCCGGAAGCGCGTAATTGACAGACTACAAACATGATGTCGGGGTGACTGGCAGTGAGATACATCAGGGATCCGATCATTGATCGATAGTATGTTTGATCTACGGAGTTCCTTTCAGGGTCAGATGAAAGAAGTGATTTTTCCGCCATAGGAGTCGCCGCACTCTTAGAATCTTGGAACTCGAATTTCGCCAACATGTCCTCGACATATTTTCCTTGATGTAGCAAGATTCATGTCGAACTTTGACGAACCTGTAACCCTGTAAATTTCGTCATCTCCCCCCCAACGAACTCATCTAGAATCTCTTCTTCATTACTTCTTCAAATTCATAACATAGAGAAATACTTGTGGAACCAAAAATGATATCATCCACATAAATCTGAACCAAGATTAGATCTTTTCCAACTATTTTAAGGAACATGGTCTGATCGATGGTCCCTCGCTTGTACCCATGTCCCAGTAAATGAGCCATCAACATGGCATACCATGCCCGAGGACCTTGATGAAGTCCATAGAGATCTTTTTCTAACTTGTAGACATGACCGGTATGCTTCAAATCGATAAACCCGGTGGCTGGTCCACATATATCTCCTCCTTTACTTCTCCATATAGAAACGCCTTCTTGACATCCATTTGATAAACCGTGAACCCCATGTAAGAGGCATATGCCAAGAAAATCCGAATTTCCTCAAGACGAGCCACTGGAGCATACACTTCAGTGTAATCTAAACCTTCAACTTGACGAAAACCACGAACCACAAGTCGCGCTTTGTTTCGAACAATAACCTAGTGTCATCTTGCTTGTTACGAAAAGCCCATCTCGTATCTAAAGCCTTCTTCCCGACGGGCAACTCAATATTAAACCGATTCAGCTCTTCATGCATAGCATCCACCCAACTTGGTTCTTGTAGTGCCATATCAACAGACTTTGGTTCAATTTGAGAAATAAAGAAGGAAAACAGACAACTATTATGTGTCCTGTTGGACTTCTGGTTGAGACGCCTGTTTCAAGGGGAACTATGACATTTTCGATTGGATGATCCCGTTGAATATTTGTTGGAATAGAATAATCGGGAACAGAACTGGTAGTTGGCAAGTTAGTTGGATCTTCAAGGAGTTCAAAGAGAGGATTCCTTCATCCTGATATCGTGGTACTATGCGATTACGAGGTACTGCCAATGTATTCACTTGGTATGACATCTGGAAATAGAGTACTACCAAAGATATGATGAATGGTACTCTGCCCCTCTACCGATGAAACATTGGCCGCAGATGTCTCAGATGTATGCAAGTCACGTCCTTCAGAAGACTTTTGTGAGGAAGCAGTCTCAGTAGCATGTTCTTGTTAACTTGAAGATAACGGCTGAGCAACATCAGATGGTTTTGACGGATCTATACCCAGTACATGAGACTTTTGAAAATCAGCTGAAATGTCTTCTTCTTCATCAACAGCATTCGAAATCCCTGCACCTGAGTTTTCTGCATCGACAACTGGAAATACATTAAATGGCTTAAACAGTTCATTATAATCAAATAACCAGTTAGGACCGACACGTTCATCGGTTTCATTCTCCTCTAGCCAGCGCACATCATAAGATTCCACGATCTTCTTCGTTGCCTTGTTAAACTCTGTAAACAGTGCGACCAGCATACCCAACAAAGTAGCAGTCAACAGCTTTAGCTCCAAACTTTGGAGTCGATTCTAGATTTAAAAGAGTGCAAGGACATCCAAAGGCTCGAAAGTGTGCTATAGTAGACTTGTGACCATAGACAATTTCATAAGGAGTCTTCATCTATGATTTGTTGATCAACACACGATTTTGAACATAACACGTTGTGATGACCACTTCAGCCTAGAAGAACAGAGGTAACTTCGAGTCGCACAACATGGTTCTAGCAGCCTTAATTAGAGTTTTGTTCCTTCTCTCAGCCACACCATTTTGTTGCAGTGTACGAGCTGAGTTGTATTGTCTGAGCACCTTTTTTCGGCACAAAAGTAATTCAATGTTGAGTTCTTAAATTCCGTGCGGTTGTCACATCTAATTCCTTTTAGCTTCAGATTGAGTTGATTCTCCATTAGCACCACAAAACGCTTTATCAATTCTACAGTTTCACTCTTATTTGACAAGAAAAACACCAAAGTAAAACGTGAGTAATCATCAGTAATAACCAAACAATAAGAGCTACGAGAAAGACTCAATACGTGAACTGGACCAAACAAGTCCATATGAAGCAATTGAAAGACTGGGGAAATAGTATTGACTAGTTTTTGCTTATGAGATTTACGATGATGTTTGCCTAAAGCACAAGCTACACATTTCTTAGTTGTTACAAAATCTTTAACTGGCAAACCACAGACAGTGTCATTTTTAGCAAGGCGGTTTAAGGTTTTAACTTTTGCATGACCAAGACGACAATTCCAAAGTATGGCATCATATTCGGACACTTTTGAAAATAAATAGGTGATTTCATCTAGAACATTTTTATTCATGTCGATCACGTAAACATTATCTTTTCTTTGTGATCGAACAAGAACCCAATCTTTTGGTATGATGATACCCGGTTTTAAAATCAGACATTCTTTGTTTGTGAAATGAGTTGAAAACCCTTTATCACAGATCTGTGAGACACTGAGCAAACTGTGTTTCAATTCTGAAACAAAATTAACATTCTCAAATTTAAGAGCACCATTACTCACAGTACCTTTCTGTGTGATCTTTCCCTTTTCTCATCTCACAAAGGAAACAAAACCTCCATTAAATATATGAATGTCGTGCAGTTGAGAGATGTCTTATGTAATGTGCCTAGAGCAGCCACTATCAACATACCAAGGTCTTATGGTATTCCTCCATAGCTATTCCTGCACGATGTGCGAGATTAATTAGTTTTTGGTGCCCAGTCCATAGTAGTGCTGGGTAAGCTTGATTCATCTATGCATGTTACAGGTTGCCATGACATGTCTTCCTGATTATCTAAGATCGAGCATGAAGATTTTGATGACTTGGTGTAACAACTCGGATTTCCCCATATATTATACCCGACCCTCTTTTGTATTCGGGTTATTTTTTTAGCAAATAAAATACCACATTCTTCAAATTGATTCGTTATTATAATATTATTTTTAATTATAATATTATTCTTAATTATCTATATATTATATAATTATAACCTTCAAAGTTTGGCAAAAAACTCCAACGCTTAAACTTTTATCCTCTTATGCTCCCACCCTCAAACCTTATGGACTAAATTGCAAATATTACTATTCTTGTCATCCTAACTAGTTTATCCAAGATCCAGACCCGTAACCCAGACCTGTTTTACAAACCCATGCATACAATTCGTGTCTTGGACCTCAATTATCGTCATATTCATGGAAGTTGTTCAATGCATATGATTATACTTGCCTTAAACATTATTATCGACATAGTTCATTAGGAAAATGGAGATCAATTGATACGTATTGCTAAGTTTAAACGAACCATCTATATACGTTAATCAATCTATAACATAACGATAATCATAATTCAATTAATCATGTCAACACCATCTTTGTGCTATCGCCGTTCAAACCCATTTAACGAATTGGAGTATTAAAGTCTGTGTATCACGTTCTAGATCAAATCCAAGCCGTCTTCAATACGAGCAATCAACCATCGTTCATTCAGTGTTAAGGTAATCAATTATATGCTTAAGGTTCTTCGTTGATTCCTCATCAATAACCCTATGGTTATTTGATCAATCATAAACAGAATCAACCTATTGATGATTCTAGGGCTTTGTTCATAATAGGGTTGTGTTTTTGTCTATTTAATAGAACCAGATTCATCATTTGATCAATAAACATAGCAGTGCGTATGGCTGGTGTGGGTTTTGTTAAGTCGTTACCTTGGCTGGGGGGCGCGGGTTCGAGCCACCCCCAGCCCGTATTTTTAGGATATTTTTGGTTTTAGCATTTTAATCATTTTATTAACTCTTTCAATTATTTAAATTATATTATAAAGCATTATAAAGATAATAATTAATACGTATTTTATTTAAAAATGACATATTAACCGATCACTTTTTCGAATCTTTATTGAAACCAGATGTGTGTGTGTGTGTGTGTATATGTATTTATGGATATGTTTATGTTTATTGAAAATTGATTAAGGTTGTAATATTTAAAAAGGTTTTTGATTTAATATATATATATACACACACATATATATGAAATATATCACGATAATTTGCGAATTTAAATGTAAAGTTTAAACATTTATAAAAGATCATAATTTATATAAATATTACTATTTATTATCTATTATCTATAATATTTATTTAAAAAGAAATATTTATTAACAATAAAAATATACCTAATCATATTAAATGCATTCTATTAATTTAAAAGAAACAAATCTCTTTAAATAACCTATCCAAATTTTATTAATATTTACTTAAGTATTTTTCTATGTATTTTGTATAAATAAATCATGTCATTTACGATAAAACTCTTATAATAAATATTCAACTTTTGTAAGATTATATTCGGTCACCATACATCGAACGTCTACCTAGCTTTAGATTCCTTGTTGAGATCATAGTTATTTATTTCATAATTATTGTTACATAGGAATTTCTTGTCAGTAATTCTCGAAGTGCGTGATTTATCACTTCCTTACTGAATCTTTCTCGTTTTGCATATTCGATCATGTGAGTAACACATTCCCTTTACTCGTTTTCTCACGTTTTGGGACACATGCGTAAATTATATTTCTTATATATACTTATACTCAAAAACTACTTTATTTTCAACGCATATGCAGGTATTCGTGTGATGTGCAGTAATTAGAAGATCATGTAAGGATGTATGCTAGAAGAAAATATTAACGAGAAAATATTATTTTTGATTTATATTTGTTTGATATATTTGTGTTTGTTTGAATATTGTAATGAAAATTTGTTTTATTTGAAATTATTAAATAGATATTGAAACTTATATTGTGCATGATAGTAACCTTGAGAGCTGTGACAACCAGTTCGCGCCCTGGCATTTTTTCCGTAGGTTAGGGTGTGACACTTGGACACCGGAGATTTGGGCAACCATTTATAGTCGGGTTTTAAATTTTTGTGACTAATAAAAGTGGTAGACTTTATTTCCGGTTTGTGGATGGAAGACACGCCGGACTTTGAATTCCAGATCGATTTCGATCTAGAGGCCGAATTTGTTCTCAAGACCGAAACTGAGTTTTCATCACATTTTTGAAACATAGCAGGCTTAGACTGATGGGGGGTCAAACTGTCAGCATTCTTTCTTTTCCAATCACCATCTGAGAAATTTGCCTTGTAATACCTTAATTTATTAGAATTAAATTTTGGGAAGGTATCTCGAGGCATATTCCTCTGATTTTGTCCATAGTATGGGACATAAGGACGGTGTGGGAAATTTCTAGCAATGTGACCATGAATGCCACAGTTGAAACATGTTTGCCTTTTAACACAAAAATCATTGTGGTCTACTCCTGGTCATGATCTATTGTGTGAGCCAGTTTATCCCACTTTGTACTTAACACTTGATTTATCACTATTATGAATACATGAATGTCACACCCCGCCAAGGCGGAAGCACGGGTGTGCGACCTTCATGGATAATCACAGCTATTGATTAACGTGGTGATCCTACATGCGATGCTATGCGTGTATATGCCCAGAAATATCTTCCTGAATTTAATAACCTGAAAAAACATACTTAAAAGTCAACATAATGTTGGTGAGTTCACAGGTTTTAAATGTATGATTAAACCCGTTGTTTTGAGAATATTGAGTTTCAAATATTTAAAATGTATAAAGCAAGTAATGATTTTTAAAATATATGCTTTCATGATTAAAACATTTATCAAAAGCTTATGTTTTCATAACAAAAACGTGCTTTAAAACTTGTTCATGTTTACGCGTATTAAAAGTTATTTATGTCTTTGTGATTAAAATGTAACTTAAAACGTATTTATGAAGTTGAAAACTTTGTTTGACATGAGTGCGTTTTCCCGATGAAAACGTTGTCCAAAAAGTTTACGTTTATGAACGTACAAGCCCTTTTAGATATATAAATGAGTGTATGCAATGCAATATGATATATACGATAACCTAAAATGTATAAAGCAAGTAATGATTTTTAAAATATATGCTTTCATGATTAAAACATTTATCAAAAGCTTATGTTTTCATAACAAAAACGTGCTTTAAAACTTGTTCATGTTTACGCGTATTAAAAGTTATTTATGTCTTTGTGATTAAAATGTAACTTAAAACGTATTTATGAAGTTGAAAACTTTGTTTGACATGAGTGCGTTTTCCCGATGAAAACGTTGTCCAAAAAGTTTACGTTTATGAACGTACAAGCCCTTTTAGATATATAAATGAGTGTATGCAATGCAATATGATATATACGATAACCTAAACAAGATTGATAATCCTCCGTGACTAGCTAAGAATACGAATTAATATATGACAATGAGCCCATAATCAAACCAAAATCCATATGTATGCCCGGTAACCGTGCCATCACGGTGTGAATTATAGAATATATGTTCCCATTAACACGTCGGTTAGAGCGACTAACCATGAGCGGGGGATCAATCCCGGTAGTACTACCCACATATTCCTCGGCTAAACCCATAGTTAATGATTATAGAATGTATTGATCCGAAGATCTTAAGGGCCTCGTGTAACTCATGCTCATATAAAGATTCTATGCCTTGCTTACTAACTATCGTATACAATAACTTTATGTAAAGTTGTCAAATAGGTTTATGTAACGTTACGAAATAAGTGCATTTAAAGTTATCAAATATGTTTATGAAAAGTTACTAAATAAGTTTATGAAACGTAATCATATAAGTTTTTGAAAAGTTACTAAATAAGTTTATGAAACGTAATCATATAAGTTTATGAAAAGTTACTAAATAAGTTTATGAAAACTTACTAAGTCCATGCAAAGTTACCAAATAAGTTTAGTATGTTTCTCCCCCTATTTGTAAAACAGTAAAAGAGAAAAGGGGCCGTGAAACTCACCTTAGCGTCAGTGAGTAACGTGCAAGAATTCTTGTTTGTATTTGGCTTACATGTGTCTATAGGTGGCAAACTCCTATGTTGAAGCTAAAGAAAAATAACATCTTTGACTTGAGTACCCCAAATCAACCTCTTGCACTTGTAAAATCTTCTTACTCCTTGGTTTTTTCTCTTGTAGTCAAACACCCTTTCCTTGAGCTTATTTAGGCAATGGAAGAACTTGTTTAATATTTAAAATGGGATTCAAAAGGTTATTGAGGGTGGTTTTCAGTTTACTAGAACCGAGAGCAGGTTGCGTGAGTGTGATTGATTCTAAAACGAGTGTAGGGTGGTAGTGATGAGATGGATCGGTTATGGTGGAGCTAAAACCAAAATGAGGGAGTGGGGGTGAGGTTTTGGGTCGAGAGAAAGCAATTGGGAAAAAGAAAAAGAGTTGTATGTTTGTGATGTGGGTTACCTTCAAGTCATAGGTCTAGTTTTATAACCCCTACCTTATGGATATATATATATATATAATATGTATATATATATATATATTGCATATGTATATATCTACATGTAATGACCATGTGTGCATAACAATCGAGATACATATAAAGAGAAAAGGAAATGGATGGTTGGTGTGATGGGTGGATATGGAATAGTCTTGGAATGCTTTCTTTTATTCTGATTTGTTTATATTTATATTTGGTGTAAGATTCTTTAGGATATATCTTTTACCTAGGTGTATGTTTTCATGCATGCATCCTACTACCCTTCACCAATTTGTGTAAGATTAGGGATGTGGGTATGTTTTGTGTGTGTGCATATCGTAACAGTGAAAACGTGAAGGGTCAACAAAGTTTTTGGTAAAATGAAAGAGGGTTGAATGTGCTTTGTAATCTTTGACTACTGTTTTATTCCCTTTTAGTGAATTATTTGGATATGGTATGAATTTAATATCCTTTACACAATCAGATGCATCATTTTAAACTCCATCATTATTTCATGCAAATATAGGAATGTGTGTTGGACATATATTGTGTAAAATGGTCAAAGTCACAAGACAGATTCTACATGCGCAAGATGTAGCTAGGCTTATTTGGTTAGATTAAATCAACTATATGCATGTCTTTATTTCTTAGTAAAATCTAGCATAATTAGAGTAAGTCTTGTGTTTACTATGTCACGTATGTTAAATAAAATTATTTGTAGACTTATTGTTTTTCAGTTTAGGCTCACACTCGTATCTAGTTGTATATTATATTCGTTTACATGAGTTTGTTCACCGAATTATAATGTATCGTTATGTTTCGTAAATGGTTTAGACTGCCGTTATGCTTTGGACACGGTTCAGAGTCCTTATTTTTAATCACACATATATGTAATAATATAGTGTATCATTCTCCCTATAAAAGTATTATATTCATATTTAAAGGATAGTATCACCAACATTTGTGTGTGTCGGGTACTCGTACGTGTGACGTAGTAATTCCTATAATTACTTATAATTACCTAAGGTATATGATATGAATGCATGAACTTTACTAGACTTTAAATGAAATAATAACCATGCATACATTTTAAGGAGCTTGGGATCGATAATAATGATTAATTATCACTAACAAATTGTACGGATATTGCGAGTTGTCACATTCTCCCCTTGTTAAGAGAATTTCGTCCCGAAATTCAGTTGATGTCGAGGTCTGAATTAAGTCATTTAGGTGACATTATGACTGTCATAAAACGAAATGGAGAGACGCGTAAGCTTATGAAGAAGGAATCATAGTCCTTTGTTTTACATGACGAACACGATGGTTCATTTTTTTTTTTAATTTTTTTTTGTTTGTTTTTTTTTTTAATATTGAAGAATACATTTCAAGGAAATGTGTTTACTAGGCTATGGGACGATTCGAAATTTTGACGGTGCACCAAATAAAGATGCAGGAACTTTCTTTTGCTTTATAATCGAAATTGGATGGTGAAGTTGCGTCGTGAATCCGTTGTCATGGGGTCATCCAAGGAGGCGATTGATGTTGTGTTATGACAAGAATCTATATATATTGAATGTGTAGTTATCGAGCAATGAGATTTTAAATATAAGGAACTAGATGAATCGAGGAATTACACGTAAACGAAATGAGACTCACGAGATTATAATGGTTTAATGTGGAATTACAGATTATGCGGAAGCAAGGTAGCGGTAGAAAGCTGGATTAACATGGTGGTTTATATTTTTCTAGAATGATTCGAGTATTACTTAATAAGTCTGGAGATAGATATTTGGTCAACAACTATAAGGAATCCATTCGTGAACTTCTCTTTTTTCTAAAATATATAATGTCGATAGAGTTTAAAGGGTTAGTTATTATGAAAATCTAGTTGATTAGTACTATAAAGTTTCGTTAGTCTTATAAGTGTTATCAAAATATTCTTAAAGAACCAATATGACGTTTTGAAAATTCGTCTTTGAAATGTAACATGTTTATGTATAGCTGGTAGTTTCGAACAACTAAGTGTTTAGATTTTTAATTTGTGGAAAGTGGGTAGTATGTGGATCTTTTAAAAAAATTCGAACTAGGGAGTTTATGCAAACAAGAATGTGAGTGCTAGAATATAAGTATTTAGTATAAAATGAATTATTATTTTTTAAATATGTGACACTATTTTGAAGAATATTTGTTTTAAGCCTTATATAAAGCTAGTCGATAGCTAAGAAAATTTAAACTTGACAGTCATATAATTGTTAAAGTGTTTAAGACTGATGCTAGATTCGATGAAGGAGTCATACTAAAGAATGTAAAGGGGATGCATGAGTAAATTGAATTTGCTTTATACGTAAGAACCTCATATGCATAAAAAAATGATGAGATAAAATTTAAAATTTTATTTAAGGAAGGCCTGTTCAACGAACATTGAAATTATAGATATAGGATTTTTTTTTGGCAAGCATGAAAATCTTGGATGATACAAACGGTGAGAAACCATACGCAGAGAATTTGGATAATAGGAGTCCGATTCCGTTTACAAGGGAAAACTAGGAAAAAAAATTTTTATTGTATTACACCATACGGTATATCGATTGATTCTAAGTCGAGTCACTTCAATTGTAGGTAAGACCAACAGAATGCTTCATAGCCATTAGGAGGAATGAAATAGGGAGCCACAAAGTGACTTGTGCTATACTAGGAGTACATGGGAAAATGGTAGAGACCTAGATTATAAATGAAACAATTTCTTCTTCTTCTTTTTTTAAGTAACGAGTTATAAATCGTTTTGGGTATCGGATCGGATAAGAAAACCCATAAACCAAGAGATGATCTTAACAAAATACATAACCAGTTGTGTTGCCTAGGGCATTGTGCTTTTACCGATCAATGCATAATAGAGAAATATTCAAAGGTTGGCATAAGGTATTGTTTTGGTTATCCTTACAGAGGTTCGTTTATTATAAAGGCTAGATCTCGGTTAATGAACTTAAGATTTGGGACTATATGAACATGTGCTCGAATCATAGAACTCGCCAGGATTTTCAAGCAAAGTTTCTCATTATAATGCATGCACTCATAATAATAATTTGCCTTGCACGATTGTTCAGGCTCTTTCCAATTTCGAGCTCCTGGTTCAAGGAACCGAGGTATTCATTTAGTTTCATTCTCGCATAACGAATATTAAGGAAAGTGAAAGTTTTAGCCTATCATTGAAGTTTTAAAGGATGGAATGGATGAGAGGGGTCCAGTAGGTGCGTCCTCAAGTTAGAAAGTTATGCGGAAGCTTTGTCTGGACGCCAAAAGAATAGTCCTCCAACCACTTAGCATTAGACGCGTGGAAACACAACTTTGAGTCATTAGTCGTATAAGTATCCACTTTAAGGGTGTAAATGGCTAATGCGGGAGCAAGGACTAGCGCACTACATTCTTCAGTAGCGTGGCTATCGGGAGCCGATTTATTGTTTGCAGTGTTGAGGAAAAGTGCTCAGAATGAAAGAATGTTGAGGACGACATCTTTGTCACATTAATATCCGTAAAGTAAAATATTATGTATGTTATCTAAATGCAAATGCAATGAAAATGTTTTTAATGAGTCATTTAGTTATAGACTAGACACTCTAGTTCACTATAACCAATGGCTCTGATACCAATCTGTCAAACCCTGCCATAACAGATTCGGGGGCGCACAACCTTCATGGATAATCACAGCTATTGATTAACATGGTGATCCTACATGCGATGCTATGCGTGTATATGCCCAGAAATATCTTCCTGAATTTAATAACCTGAAAAACATACTTAAAAGTCAACATAATGTTGGTGAGTTCACAGGTTTTAAATGTATGATTAAACCCGTTGTTTTGAGAATATTGAGTTTCAAATATTTAAAATGTATAAACAAGTAATGATTTTTAAAATATATGCTTTCATGATTAAAACATTTATCAAAAGCTTATGTTTTCATAACAAAAACGTGCGTTAAAACTTGTTCATGTTTACGCGTATTAAAAGTTATTTATGTCTTTGTGATTAAAATGTACCTTAAAACGTATTTACGAAGTTGAAAACTTTGTTTAACATGAGTGCGTTTTCCCGATGAAAAACGTTGTCCAAAAAGTTTGCGTTTATGAACGTACAAGCCCTTTTAGATATATAAATGAGTGTATGCAATACAATATGATATATACGATAACCTAAACAAGATTGATAATCCTCCGTAGACTAGCTAAGAATACGAATTAATATATGACAATGAGCCCATAATCAAACCAAAATCCATATGTATGCCCGATAACCGTGCCATCACGGTGTGAATTATAGAATATATGTTCCCATTAACACGTCGGTTAGAGCGACTAACCATGAGCGGGGGATCAATCCCGGTAGTACTACCCACATAATCCTCGGCTAAACCAATAGTTAATGATTATAGAATGTATTGATCCGAAGATCTTAAGGGCCTCGTGTAACTCATGCTCATATAAAGATTCTATACCTTGCTTACTAACTATCGTATACAATAACTTTATGTAAAGTTGTCAAATAGGTTTATGTAACGTTACGAAATAAGTGCATTTAAAGTTATCAAATATGTTTATGCAAAGTTACTAAATAAGTTTATGAAACGTAATCATATATGTTTTTGAAAAGTTACTAAATAAGTTTATGAAACGTAATCATATAAGTTTATGAAAAGTTACTAAATAAGTTTATGAAAACTTACTAAGTCCATGCAAAGTTACCAAATAAGTTTAGTATGTTTCTCCCCCTATTTGTAAAATCGTAAAAGAGAAAAGGGGCCGTGAAACTCACCTTAGCGTCAGTGAGTAATGTGCAAGAATTCTTGTTTGCATTCGGCTTACATGTGTCTATAGGTGGCAAACTCCTATGTTGAAGCTAAAGAAAAATAACATCTTTGACTTGAGTACCCCAAATCAACCTCTAGCACTTGTAAAATCTTCTTACTCCTTGGTTTTTTCTCTTGTAGTCAAACACCCTTTCCTTGAGCTTATTTAGGCAATGGAAGAACTTGTTTAATATTTAAAGTGGGATTCAGAAGGTTATTGAGGGTGGTTTTCAGTTTACTAGAACCGAGAGTAGGTTGCGTGAGTGTGATTGATTCTAAAACGAGTGTAGGGAGGCAGGGATGTGTAACACCCCGTAACCGCAGCGAAAACGTAAACGGGATGCAACAGACACATCTGATATCAACAGCATTGCTTATAAAGAAAACACCACTACATTAATTTACATCATATTACATTATTCCGAGTTTAGTTCCCGTCTAGGCGATAGCACATAAGTTTTACCAACATTACATTATCATGTTTAATACAAAATGATCACTAAACTTCCACAAATAGCACGCATCATCAAGCATGTAGCACTTACTCCAGTTTGGGAGTACCTAGAAAGCATGTAAAGAAAACGGGTCAACTACGAATAGTTGGTGAGTTTCACTAATTTAAATAAACAGTGACAAATCATTATGATAGTCATATAATAGGGACATCTGGGGACACTGTTAACCCAGTACTGTACCCATTCCGGGGGCAATGTTAACCCAGAAACACTTCTAGAGACATCTGGGGACACTGTTAACCCAGTACTGTACCCATTTCGGGGGCAATGTTAACCCAGAAACACTTCCAGAGACATCTGGGGACACTGTTAACCCAGTACTGTACCCATTCCGTACGATTCCCTTACAATCGAATATTTATAAATACACGCAAATCCATGCGTTCAGTATGTACTTAAACATTTCATTAGTAACATGCTTCCGCCCCGAGAAAATATTTGAAAACAATTCAGAAAAAGGGGCTCGTGAAACTCACCTTATCATAAGCAATTAAGTCACACAATACTCCAGCTACTAGTCCAAATCTGTAATACGATCCCTAAGTTCGTTATTATACAATCTCTAAATATTATATATTTCGTCTATAATGCAATCCCCGATCGTTCGGGCTTCAATAACCGTTAATCGGTTAATCGTATTTCCAATACGATTAACCGTATAATCGAGTATAATTCGTACTATGAATCATACATACTCGTATAAACGCATCATAATTCACATATTCATTATTAAATAACACATAAATAGTATATACCGGTTAGGGTATACCTGATTTTGCAGGAATCGTTACATTCTCCCCCCGTAAAAGAAACTTCGTCCTCGAAATTTTTACGCGACGACTACTTGTTTTTGAGGAAATAGATGGGGGTATTTCTTCCGGAATTCGTCCTTTCACTCCCAGGTATATTCTGGGCCTCGTTGCGAATTCCATCTAACTTTGACCAACGAAATCTTGTTGTGTCTAAGTTGCTTGATTTTTCCGTCTACTATTTCTACGGGTTCCTCTACGAAATTGAGTTTATCATTTATTTGGACACCCTCTAAAGGTAACACCGATGTCTCATCCGCCAGACATCTTTCCAAGTTCGATACGTGAAACACGTTGTGAACTGCACTCAGTTCATCGGGTAGTTCTAATCGGTACGCTACGGGACCGATTTTTGCAGTAATATTGAAGGGTCCAATATATCTCGGGGCTAACTTCCCCGCCTTTCCAAATCTGACTACACCCTTCCAAGGTGATACTTTCAAATACACTTTATCACCTTTCTCAAATGACAACGGTTTTCTACGGGTATCGGCATAACTCTTCTGCCGATCCCGCGCGGCCTTCAGATTGTTCCTAATTTCAAGGATTTTGCTGGTCGTTTCCTGGACCAGGTCTGATCTAATAACCTGAGTGTCGCCCACTTCAGTCCAACAGAGTGGTGATCGGCACTTCCGACCATACAATGCTTCGTAAGGCGCTGCCTTTATAATGCTATGGTAACTGTTATTATAGGAAAATTCAACGAGTGGGAGATGTTGATCCCAATTTCCCTTAAAATCCAGTACGCATGCACGAAGCAAATCCTCCAGGGTTTGGATGGTCCTCTCAGACTGACCATCGGTCTGAGGGTGGTAAGCTGTGCTTAGATCAATACGCGTTCCCAGCGCTTCTTGCACAGCTTGCCAAAGCTTGGAGGTGAAATGGCTATCCCGATCGGAGATGATTGAGATGGGTATCCCATGACGAGACACAATTTCATTTATATAAATCTGCGCAAGTCTCTCTGTGTTATAATTATTTCTAATCGGGATAAAATATGCTGATTTGGTTAATCGATCCACGATTACCCAAATTGCATCATGTCCTCGGGACGTTTTAGGAAGATGTGTCACAAAATCCATCGTGATGTGCTCCCACTTCCAATCGGGAATTTCCGGTTGTTGTAACATCCCCGAGGGTTTCTGGTGCTCCGCCTTAACTCTCGCACAAGTCGTACATTTACCGACATACGTTGCGATATCCTTTTTCATACCCGGCCACCAGTAGAACTCCTTCACATCCTTGTACATCTTATCCGATCCCGGATGTATGGAATATTTTGATCTATGTGCTTCGTCCATGATTAATTCACGAAGATCCTGGAGGGTCGGGATCCAAATCCGACTTTTGAAATAGAGAATTTCGTCCACGCGCTGTTCGAAATTCTTCTCATTGCCGTAAAGTCCCTCCTTTTCCAATTGTTCCTCTTTCAACGCCTCACGTTGAGCGACTCGAACCAGGTCCGAAAGGTTCGACTGGACTATCATCCCCAGCGCTCGCACTCACAATGGCTTAACCCGATCTTTCCTACTCAAGGCATCGGCTACAACGTTAGCCTTGCCGGGGTGATAACGGATGTCACAGTCATAATCGCTCAACAACTCGACCCATCTTCGTTGCCTCATATTCAGTTCTTTCTGATCGAATATGTGTTGCAAACTTTTATGATCGGTGAAGATGGTGCACTTCGTACCGTAGAGATAATGTCTCCAGATTTTAAGTGCGAAGATAACCGCTCCCAGTTCTAAGTCATGAGTAGTGTAATTTTTCTCGTGTACTTTTAACTGTCGGGAAGCATAGGCTATAACCTTATTATTCTGCATCAACACGCATCCTAACCCTCTACGAGATGCGTCACAATACGCGACAAAGCCATCGTCTCCATCGGGGAGACTTAAAATCGGCGCTTGGCACAATTTTTGCTTTAACGTTTGAAATGCCGCTTCCTGCTCTTCTCCCCATTCATACTTTCGATCCTTTCGAGTCAGGAGAGTTAAAGGTTGCGCGATGCTGGAAAAGTTTTCTATAAATCGACGATAATATCCGGCTAAGCCTAAGAATTGGCGGATTTCCTTTGGCGTTTTAGGCGCTTGCCAATTCTTAATTGCTTCAATTTTACTCGGATCAACGTGTATTCCTTGATGGTTTACAACGTGACCGAGGAACTGCACTTCCTGTAACCAGAATACACTTGGAGAATTTTGCATACAACTTCTCCTGATCCAGAAGCTCTAAAATTATTCTTAAGTGTTGCTCGTGCTCTTCTTTACTTTTCGAGTAAATCAGAATATCGTCAATAAACACGATCACGAATTTGTCGAGATAGGGTTTACAGACTCGATTCATGAGGTCCATGAACACTGCCGGCGCATTTGTTAGCCCAAAAGGCATAACTAAGAACTCGTAATGGCCGTAGCGAGTCCGGAATGCGGTTTTTGGGATATCCTCTTCCTGAATTCTAACCTGATGGTATCCCGATCTAAGATCGATTTTTGAGAAATAGCTCGCACCTTGCAGCTGGTCAAACAGGTCATCAATTCGAGGAAGAGGGTACCTATTTTTAATGGTTAACTTGTTCAACTCCCTGTAATCAAAGCACATTCTAAGGCTCCCGTCCTTCTTTTTCACGAATAATACAGGTGCACCCCACGGGGAATAACTAGGATGTATAAATCCTTTATCCAACAATTCTTGCAACTGATTGGATAATTCTTGCATCTCGGATGGTGCAAGTCGGTAGGGCGCTTTAGCAATAGGGCCAGCTTGAGGTAATAAATCGATTCTGAATTCGACCTGTCGGATTGGCGGTAATCCAGGAAGTTCTTCTGGGAAAACTTGTGGAAACTCGCGTACTACCGGGATATCCTCCAACCGTTTCTCCTCAGAATCTGTGGCTGTCAAGTTCGCTAGATACGCCACGCATCCCTGGCGTATATATTTTAACACCTTAAGGTGGGATATAAATGGTATCATTGTGCCTGACTTCTCTCCTTGCACTAACACCTCTTCGTCATCCGACACCCGGATGTTGACGATTTTCTTTTCACAGTTTATTTCCACTTTGTTACGTGCTAACCAATCCATTCCCACTATCACGTCAAAACTACCTAATTCTACCGGTAATAAGTCAATCAGGAAGGATTGATCGTTCAGAATAAAAGGGCAATTCCGAACTATCTGATTAACTATCATGGTTTTACCGTTAGCGACTTCTACGGTGTAAGGTTCTATGGTTTCACTAATCGGAAGGTTTGCTATCGATAGGAAATTAACAGAGACAAAACTTCTATCAGCGCCTGTATCAAATAATACAGAAGCGTAATGATCAGAGACGAGGAATGTACCTGTCACTACGCTGGGGTCCTGGCGTGCTTCGTTCGCCCCCATCACGAATGCTCGGCCTCTCGCCGGATTGGACGACGATGCCTGACCCATGGTTTGCCTCCCAATTCCTCCCTTGTTCAGTCTCGGACAGTATCTCTTGAAGTGATCTGTGCTTCCGCATTCAAAGCAAGCACGACTAGTGGTCATCATTTAGTTTCCTTGTGGGTTTTGTTGTCGGGCTGGTTGGGTCCTAAATGGCTGCGCACGGATAGGTTGCGGTTGTCGGTTCAGGTTGTTCAGGTTTGCCCTACATCTCGGTGCATAGTGTCCCTCCCTGCCACACCGGTGGCACACCACCTCTTTGCACACGCCACCATGGTGGTAACCGCATTTCCCACACTTAGGAAACGTTCCCTTCTGCGGTTCTTGCCTTCCGCCTGAACTAGTCATGGCGTAGTTCTGGGCAGCGGGCCTAGCACGTTTGTCTTGCTGCTTTCCCTGGGTCCTATTATCATACGTACCTCGCTTTCCTCCGGCAGACTCTCCTGCCACCTTCAGTGACCCACTCCTCACGAAATTGTATGTGACAATACCAGCATGCGTCACCGCACCCTCAAACGTCTGGTGTCCCCCAGCGTTGACTATACTCCTTACTACTGGAGTTAGTCCCCATATATAACGCTCCACCCTCTTTGACTCAGGGGTGACCAACCACGGCACCAATCGCGACAATTCATTAAATCGGTTCGTATAACCCAAGTGGTCTGCCCCCTGCATCTCCAAGTTCCACAACTCGTTTTCTAACTTCTGCAGTTCGTTTTTCGGGCAGAAATGTTCCAGTACAAGGGCTTTGAGTTCTGCCCAAGTCATGCGGTTTGTCTTTGCCTGACCGCGAGTTTGCACTATTGTGTTCCACCATGTCAAGGCATGGTCCGTGAACGTGCAGGTAGCATACTTAACAATGTACTCCTCAGGGCAGTTACTGATGTTCACAACCGACTCTATTTTCTCAATTCACTTAACCAACCCATTGGGTCCCTCAGACCCGCTAAATTCTAGGGGCTTGCACAACATAAAATCTTTAATTGAACATCCCCTTGTTGCAGGAGTCGGTTCAGTGCGGTTCGTTTCTACACTGGGTATAGGGCCATTACTGTCTGTAACGACCACCCTAGGCGGCGCGTCATTACTCGGAATCGGGTTACCGTTCGGTGGAGGATTAACATTTTGTTCCCCAGCATTATTGGTGGTCGTTTGATTGCTCGCAGGGTCTGGATTGGTCGTATTGTTAATACTGGCGGCGATGCGCGATACTATATCCGGCATCGCCGCCTCTAACTGTCGAGCAATCAGACGACTCACATCCACTTCTGACATTTGAGCTGACCGTTTAGGTGCCATTCTACACAACATTAAAAAAAATACATATAATTAATACAAATTCCAATCTCGATACACAACACATATTCCATTCATTAATAAACATTAGTACATTTTACATAATCATCAGTACACATTACATTAACGTCAGCCCATAGATTAAGTTTTCATACATCAGTCCTACATCGACATCATTTCGACATAACCCGCGAAGGGTCAGTGCTTGAATGATACATCAAAACATCTACAATGGTATCCCCAAAAAAAAAGACCCCCTATGGGCTAGTGACTGTACTATAACTACCCAAGATTCACTCTATGTTAGCATCGTCACTAACTGCTTACACAGAGTATCAAAAAGCGGACCCTGACTACTACCACCCTAACATGATCTAAACATGGTGGTATATCAACCACACCAACACTGCCACCATCACCACTAACACTGCCATCAAACCCCGGATCCGTGTTTCCATCCGGTCAATCATCCACTGGGAGTATGCCCTCCTCAGCTGAGCGATCGCATACTGGCTGTCCAGTATGCAGTCCGCCAAGTGATTCCTCCTCTGAATACCCACTGTCAAGGCGGGGACCGGGTCTGGGAGGGGTAAGGGTGACCTGTGGTGCGGGTGGGGTGGGGGATCTGGTAACCCTAGCAGGGGAGGACAAGCTAGCACTCCTATGGCTAGTCTCAGTAGGCTCAGTGCTGGAAGCTAAGCGTAAACTCCTAGAGTCCCCGAAACTGGTCTCCTCCGGGTCCTCCTCAACTGATAAACTTCGTGATCTTGACATCCTTACCTGTACACAAGTTAGCAAACATATAGTTCCTTCCATAATGTAAATCATAATTAAATTAATATACACACATTTATACAACCTTGTCACATAAAAATATTATCATATACTTACACATATGTTGCCGATTTTACCTATTAATGTTCCCCTTGACTTCCCCTGAATTCCCTCGTGCGGACAAGTCTGTTATTATGTTCCGGACCATAATAACTCACTTGTCCATCCAAGTTCATCCAGATCTCGTCACTATATATT
Organism: Bidens hawaiensis; assembly: GCF_021521415.1. Classification (NCBI taxonomy): domain Eukaryota; kingdom Viridiplantae; phylum Streptophyta; class Magnoliopsida; order Asterales; family Asteraceae; genus Bidens; species Bidens hawaiensis. The sequence goes on from NW_027491919.1 coordinate 444,869, forward strand.
ATTAGTTGATATTCAGATCCTATAATACTTGAGCTACTGGTTATATTTTAGGTATCTTTTAAAGACATCCTAATTCATTTATAAACAATGGCTCTGATACCAAGTTCTGTAACACCCCGTAACCGCAGCGGAAACGTAAACGGGATGCAACAGTCACATCTGATATCAACAGCATTGCTTATAAAGAAAACACCACTACATTAATTTACATCATATTACATTGTTCCGAGTTTAGTTCCCGTCTAGGCGATAGCACATAAGTTTTACCAACATTACATTATCATATTTAATACAAAATGATCACTAAACTTCCACAAATAGCACGCATCATCAAGCATGTAGCACTTACTCCAGTTTGGGAGTACCAAGAAAGCATGTAAAGAAAACGGGTCAACTACGAATAGTTGGTGAGTTTCACTAATTTAAATAAACAGTGACAAATCATTATGATAGTCATATATTAGGGACATCTGGGGACACTGTTAACCCAGTACTGTACCCATTCCGGGGGCAATGTTAACCCAGAAACACTTCTAGAGACATCTGGGGACACTGTTAACCCAGTACTGTACCCATTCCGGGGGCAATGTTAACCCAGAAACACTTCCAGGGACATCTGGGGACACTGTTAACCCAGTACTGTACCCATTCCGTACGATTCCCTTACAATCGAATATTTATAAATACACGCAAATCCATGCGTTCAGTATGTACTTAAACATTTCATTGGTAACATGCTTCCGCCCCGGGAAAATATTTGAAAACAATTCAGAAAAAGGGGCTCGTGAAACTCACCTTATCGTAAGCAATTAAGTCACACAATACTCCAGCTACTAGTTCAAATCTGTAATACGATCCCTAAGTTCGTTACTATACAATCACTAAATATTATATATTTCGTCTATAATGCAATCCCCGATCGTTCGGGCTTCAATAACCGTTAATCGGTTAATCGTATTTCCAATACGATTAACCGTATAATCGAGTATAATTCGTACTATGAATCATACATACTCGTATAAACGCATCATAATTCACATATTCATTATTAAATAACACATAAATAGTATATACCGGTTACGGTATACCTGATTTTGCCGGAATCGTTACAGGATGAGATGGATCGGTTATGGGGGAGCTAAAACCGAAATGAGGGAGTGGGGGTGAGGTTTTGGGTCGAGAGAAAGCAATTGGGAAAAAGAAAAAGAGTTGTATGTTTGTGATGTGGGTTACCTTCAAGTCATAGGTCTAGTTTTATAACCCCTACCTTATGGATATATATATATAATATGTATATATATTGCATATGTATATATCTACATGTAATGACCATGTGTGCATAACAATCGAGATCATATAGAGAGAAAAGGAAATGGATGGTTGGTGTGATGGGTGGATATGGAATAGTCTTGGAATGCTTTCTTTTATTCTGATTTGTTTATATTTATATTTGGTGTAAGATTCTTTAGGATATATCTTTTACCTAGGTGTATGTTTTCATGCATGCATCCTACTACCCTTCACCAATTTGTGTAAGTTTAGGGATGTGGGTATGTTTTGTGTGTGTGTGCATATCGTAACAGTGAAAATGTGAAGGGTCAACAAAGTTTTTGGTAAAATGAAAGAGGGTTGAATGTGCTTTGTAATCTTTGACTAGTGTTTTATTCCCTTTTAGTGAATTATTTGGATATGGTATGAATTTAATATCCTTTACACAATCAGATGCATCATTTTAAACTCCATCATTATTTCATGCAAATATAGGAATGTGTATTGGACATATATTGTGTAAAATGGTCAAAGTCACATGACCGATTCTACATGCGCAAGATGTAGCTAGGCTTATTTGGTTAGATTAAATCAACTATATGCATGTCTTTATTTCTTAGTTAAAATCTAGCATAATTAAAGTAAGTCTTGTGTTTACTATATCATGTATGTTAAATAAAATTATTTGTAGACTTATTGTTTTTCAGTTTAGGCTCACACTCGTATCTAGTTGTATATTATATTCGTTTACATGAGTTTGTTCACCGAATTATAATGTATCGTTATGTTTCGTAAATGGTTTAGACTGCCGTTATGCTTTGGACACGGTTCAGAGTCCTTATTTTTAATCACACATATATATAATAATATAGTGTATCATTCTCCCTATAAAAGTATTATATTCATATTTAAAGGATAGTATCACCAACATTTGTGTGTGTCGGGTACTCGTACGTGTGACGTAGTAATTCCTATAATTACTTAAAGTATAATTACCTAAGGTATATGATATGAATGCATGAACTTTACTAGACTTTAAATGAAATAATAACCATGCATACATTTTAAGGAGCTTGGGATCGATAATAATGTTTAATTATCACTAACAAATTGTACGGATATTGCGAATTGTCACAATGAACTTCCTTCTTTAACAAACTTAGGTGATGTTGGAACCCGTTGTATCAATCCAATAACAATAACAATAACAAATCTCAGATCTGTGAGTATGTGATTAATAATAGATCTAGCTCATAATTACTTTAGATTAAGTGTTGTATATGTATATGTATTATCAGTATATGTATATCAGTAATTCGTATAATATTAGGGTGATGATCGAGAGAGAATTCGGACAGGGTTTCGTTAATTAAACTCTCAAAACTTCTTCTTAAGCGTGAACAGTGTTCACGTATAAATAGAAGATGAACCTAGTTCGTTAACATCCCCTAACAAACTAGAGTTCGCTTCGTTACATACACTTAAATAACGAAACACCCCCTGATTCGTTAACATCCCCTAACGAATCAGGAGGGAATAAGCTTAAGTCTTAGTTCGCTAACATCCCCTAGCGAACTAGACTTTACATTTAACGAACTAGACAATAATTTAACTAATTATTACATTAAATATAAAACAAAAACCATTAACAATAATTACAAAAACTCAAGACGCAAAACCGTGCACTAACAGACACCCCCTCGTCTTGAGTTCTTTGTCTTTAAATTACTTGAAGCGCTTGGACTTCCAGTCTCTGCAACTATGAATTCCATGCTCATGACATACACGAACAACTCGTTAGAATTGCATAGCCAGGTCGTAGTCTTCATGGCGCTCTAACAAAATCTGCTTCCTGTGGAGCACGTCATTGTCTGTCTCTGATAAATTAACCAACCACATCGGGTCGATTATCTTGATGAGCTCAGTCTTCAGTCCTCTACCAAGAACAATGACGGCCTCGCCAGTACAATTGTCATAGTACCAGCGGTTGAACGATAGATACATATTTTGAGGCATCGTCTTCACTGGAACCTACTTCATCGTCTTTGGCGGCTTCACTTTTAGGACAAGTTTCCTCCAGCCAGTCCTAGGATCAATCTCGTCAATATGTTTACGCCTAGGGACCTGAGTCTTGAAGAACTTGAAGCCATGATTGACCTTGAACAGTAAGTGTTGGTGAAACCACTCAGCTGTTCGGTAACCCCCACGATTGAAAAATGGACGTCTCGCGAGGGTACGAACATCCCACCGCGGCAAAGTAAGAACATCTATTATCGTCTCGTAGTACTGGACCCCCTTCTCCCACTTAACTATACATACTTTAAACTCATAATCATAGACCCATGAGACAATATCACCATGTACCTTGGAAACAGTCTTGAAGGAGGTCACTTGGTTTTCTTTAACCCATGCAGCAGCAGTGTCTTTACGTTCTTGATCAACGTATCGATACGCACTGATGATTTTGCCCACTTTCTGACGTTTGAACCATCTTGCAATATCATCATCAGTTATGACTTCAAGTGACTGAACTGTCCGCTTACACTTCAACACCTTTTCCAATTCATCTTATGTCGCTTTAACTGTCTGTTCATCAAATACCTGAGCACCTTGATCAACATTAGTGTGTTGAAATAAGTCCGGATACTCCTAAGCAGTTACATCTTCCATCTCAACATACTCATCTTCATAAATAAAGTTCTTATTCATCTGAATTGACGGATCATCCGATATACCTTCCTCATTCACCACCTCGACATCAGGCTCAGTCTCTAAAGCAGTCAACTGATCGTCATTCAGCCCAAGCAATATAGAAATCTGCTCCCGTTTCAGAGACCTATCCACAAACTCACCAACCTCTATCTCATTTCTGTTCACCACACTCCTAACCTTCCCGAATCCATCCACAAATATCACAGTGTTAGCTACAATCATCTCAATAGGCTTAGCAGCAGTTGGATCCTGATATATAATAATCTGTTTACCCGCGTCTTCACCACCACTTGTACCAGCACCAGAAGATTAACCGTGCGATTGTTTAGGCTCACCTCCTGCACCAGACTCGTCAGGATCTTGGTCATCATCTTTGAGTTTCTTAAGGGCATCTTCTTTGCAAGTCAATTGCAAGATAAATTCTTCTTGTTCCTTCATTTTCACCCCCTGAGACTCAACAATCGCCCGCAGCGCTTTAGTCTCCTTCTGACAAAAAGAGATATAGCTCATCATCCGTCTTTGATTCTCCATGAGGCGTTCTTGATTTTGATGGTCAGCTGCCATTTGGTTTTCATAAAGGTGGAGAAGATTCAACAGCATCTCAGTCTGACGGTTTGGTGGCAAGTTGTATAGTGATGGATGAATAGGTTGAATCGGTCCCTGAGGCCGAGTGATTCGCATAAACGAGACATCACTTGGAGGAGGTGGAGTAGGAGGACGAGGATGAGGAGGAGGAGGAGGCCTCATTGAGGGTGTTGAAGGGACAGTAGATAATGTAGCAAGAGGCCTTGGAATCTCAGATAACGCCATTTGAGGGATTAAACCAAGCCTTTCATGTGACACCATCGTCGTTGTCAATGTAAGCATCGGAGTGCTAGTAGTTGGCGGCACTGCCGAGCGTTGAGGCGTTGATTGACGTGGTGGTAAAACACCAATAGTTACCCCAGCCCCCGCTGAGACACGTCTTTTATTTGATGGCTCACCAGTTGCCACCGCTTTCCCTTTCCTTTTCCTTTCTTGTTGAGCTACAATGGTGGTAGCTAAAGCAGCATTTACTGCCTCTTGCTGCTCTTGAAAGGCAGCATCACCAGCTCCACCATCACCATCATTTCCATCATCATCATCGTTCCCATCATCATCTTTCCCACCTTCTCCCCCTTCACTCTAGGAATCCGAGTCGTCATGGATCTAGCGTTCATTAGGAGGACATTCATAATTCGGATTAATTATATGGCCAATTATTCGTTTATCCCGAGGCTTCTCTTTACGATAAGTTGACATTCGATGCACCGTATCAGCTTTCATGTGTTCCATAGGAAGCACATCATTCACCTGAGTTGGATCAATGGCTAAATTGGGAATTAAGTCTTGAATAATCAGTTGTAGGAAGCAATGATACATTAAGAACTTCTTGGACTGAACAGTTTGCTGAACTTGTTCTTTCAAATGATCAAAGACTAGTTCCGAGAAGTTAAATGGCTTGTTCAGGATCAAAGCTACAAAATCTGATTGCAAACTGAGTCTACATTCATCAAACCCACCACGACGACCACTCATACAGTGAATTAGAACATGTATAAGATACTTGTATGGTGGACATAATCCATTCTTATTCAACATAGATTTATCAATGTCGCCACCATAACGCACGCGTGTGAATAAACCCTTGACCAGCGTCCTATCGAATTCACTAAGGTTGTCAATATTATCAGCAAAGTGAAGTACACGGCGAATAACCTCAACATCAATTGTAATCGGAGTTTGATTGATTGTAGCACGAATGTGGTTTTCTTCCTTAACATACTCAGTTGTGTCCCAAAATTGCCTGATAATACTCATATACACTTTAGGTCTAGCAGTTATAGTATAGTGTATCACTGAGCATCTTAAGAAGGTTAACATGTCCCCAAACACATCCAAATCTACAACATCTTGATTCACGTAAGCACAGATATTATGTTTCTTGTTAAATGGTAGTAAAATAACGTCGTCTTGTTGTTCTTGTTGTGGTGGTTGATCTTGTTCTTGGGGAGCAACAGGTGGGTCTTGATTGTAACACCCCGTAACCGCAGCGGAAACGTACACGGGATGCAACAGACACATCTGATATCAACAGCATTGTTCATAAAGAAAACACCACTACATTAATTTAAACGTATTACATTGTTCTGAATTTCATAACCATCTAAGCGTTATCACATAAGTGTTACCGATAGTACATTAACATATTTAATGCAAAATATAGATCTCTAGACTTCCACAAAATAGCACACAGCATCGAACACATATCACTCATTCCGATTTGAGTGTACCTAGAAAGCATGTAAAGAAAACAGGTCAACTACGAATAGTTGGTGAGTTTCACTAATTTAAATAAACCATAACAAATCATTATAATAATCATAAATAAGCGATGTAATTATGCTGAGCCCACAAGTGAGAACTCTGTTAATCCCAAAACATATCGATTAACCTCCGGGAACTCTGTTACCCCAGAATACTTCCAATAACCTCTGGGAACTCTGTTACCCCAGAAACACATTTAATAACCTCTGGGAACTCTGTTACCCCAGAAACACATTTAATAACCTCTGGGAACTCGGTTACCCCAGAACACATTTAATAACCTCTGGGAACTCGGTTACCCCAGAACACTGTTTCGGGCCTTACACTGTTAGCAACTCAGACAATTACCATCTTAATTCATTACCGTACTATTCCCGTACAATAAACATTATATAAATACGTTCATTTCCATGCGATCAGCATGTACTTAAACACTTTGATAAAAACATGCTTTCCGCCCCGGGAAAATATTTAAAACAGTTCAGTAAAAGGGGCTCGTGAAAACTCACCTTCTTGTGAGCAAAGACGTACTACGGTGCACGGCTACTGGTACAGATCTGTAATACGATCCCCAAATCGTTACTACACAATTTCTATCAATATAACTTAAATTCGTGTTAACCGGTACGTCCGGGGACACTGTTAACCCAGTACCGTACACGATCCGGGGACCATGTTAACCCCGATACACTTCTCAGGACTTAGATTGTGATATCGCTTAGAGTTCTTTAGTCAAAACTACCGATAGTTTGTTTTCTCGTTTTGCGTGCCTAGCACGGTTATTCGTCTTTATGTTTTCAAAAAATGAGTTTGACCACATACGTCCCAAAAATAGTCATTATTGATATTCTCATTAAAGTGGTGAAATTAGAGCTCGGTTAGACACCCCGTTTGGCCGCGGGGCCCGTTTCCGCCTTTAATACACCGGAAACGGTTAAGTCGGGTAAAATTACCCAAATCATCCGAATTATTTTCGGGTGATTTATTTTTACTTGATTAACTTAGTTTCATAAAAATCATCCATTTTTAAGGTTTTCAAACACCAGTCAGCTCGCTTAGGCGAACCTTGCCGGTTCACTCGTTTTAAGCTTTAAAAGTTTGTTTTTAAGTTCCATTTAGCACAAATAAATATCCGTTTAGTCTCGGACCTTTAAATTTTGTACAAACCATATTTTGACAGTAAGGAATTTTATAAAATTTTTCCAGAATTAATTTTTATATCTAAAATTTATTTAACCATTTTTAAACGTCATTTAAACACCAAATATGTCAAAAATACCAAACGACCTTCGAAAAATTCCAAATTTTTCTGGGATGACCCCTGTCACCCACATAGTTCCCTGTAATTTTTTCAGAACCAAAAACTCATTTTTCATGCCATTTTTACCAAAACCGAGCTAGAAATCCCTAGAACTCGTTTTACCGAAAAGCCTACTTAGACTTCTCCAATGAACCTGAAATTTTTTGTGTTACTTTTATATGTTATAAAAAGCTTATCTTAAATTTTCCAGAATTTTTCATGATGTTTAGCTATTTTTCACCATTTTTGGCCAAAACCGAGCATTAAATTCACCAAATATTCATCCTTTATCCAAAAATTACCAAAAATTCACAGATCTCATATTTTCATGTGTAGATCATCTCTGTGAAATTTCTTGACCCAACTCTAGGTCTATCACAATCTGTCCAAATTATCTAAATCATACGAAAACCGAACTACCTTGTGTTTTCTAGCGTTAGATCACAAAGATCTTGGTTTCTAGCCTTTGCTAGCCACTAGATACAACACCTACAAGCACAACAACACCACACCAAGCAAGTTATACCCACAATCAAGCCATTTCTTTCATGGTTTCGATTAAAACATCAAAACAAAGATTTTGACCGTAAAAATTCGTTTTTGACTCTTTTAACTCCTTTCTTGGACAAAGATCCCTTGTATAACTTGTATACATCACTTGATCATGCTAGAATCGGTTTCATCTCGGGTTTTCACCCATTTTTCATTTGAAACCTCATTTTCTCAAGATTATAGAATCAAAACTAAGAATCAACCATTAAAACCATGTTTTTACCTTATGATTCTTGTTAAAAATCAATGATTTGGATGAAGGTTGAAGTGTGTTGAGAGGGTTTTGGAGTTGGAGAGTTAGAAAAAAGAAAAATGAATTGTGTATGTGTGTGCATAGACCGATCGGTCTTGATGTGGTGTGGGGTGGGGCCCACATCTCAAATATTGGCCACACATTTGGATTGTGTAATCCGGATAATGTTGTGGATAATCTGGTTCAGTTTGTTTCTCGGTTAAACGTTTAATTCCGCTCAAAACGAGGCCAAAACGGTCGTTTTTCGGCTTAAAAATGAAATTTATATAAAACTGATTTAAAACTTTAAAAAAAACTTAAACCATGACATTTAATGACTTAACACATCGTATTGTCGGTAATTGTGCATCTTTTTCGGCTTGATCGATCGTCTCTTGCTTGGTTTGATGTTAAAGGTTTCGTTTATCGTACCGACGTACTAATAAATCGAAATCCTTTTTCTGTGCTATAATTCACTTATCCCGAAGCTTTAATACTTCGTAAACATCACTAAACATTATATATTTCGTCTACAATGTAATTCCCGATTCGTTCGGGTTTCCATAACCGTTCATCGATTAATCGTAATTCCGATACGACTAGTTGTACATTTGAGTATAATTCGTACTGAGAATCTTATATACTCGTATAATCACATTATAATTCATATATTCAATATTAAATAACACGTAAATAGTATATTCCGGCTAGGGTATACCTGAATTTGCCGGAATTGTTACATTGATCCATTTGATCGACCATTTCACTGAATAAATATAGACTAATATAAGTAATGTGAAGGTTTAATATACTTTAGACATTAATATATATTTATCAATAGACGATGTATTTAATTTTAGATGTCGTGTGTAATCGATGTATAGACGTGTTTAGACCTTTGGAATAATTTATTAATTACAATTACAATACTTAGTTAAATTAACTAAATAAATTAATATTGAAATGTCATTCGTTAAAACATCAATCTGATTCGTTAATGAAATGTAACGAATCAATTGATTCGCTATCAAGTAAATAATTTAACGAATAAGAAACAGCGAATTAACTATGAAGGATAACGAACTAATTTCTAGTTCGTGTCAAATTGACGAATCCAAAACTGATTCGTTAAATAAGTGATTCGCTGAACTAATTCGTCTGAATCCTTAACGAATTGGACACGAAGAAGTTCCAATTCGCTAAGGGTAACGAATGGTCAAACATAGACTTAATCGTTGACTCTCCTGGTAAAAGTCAAAATTGAATAAGAACACTGAAAGTCAACATGCTGAATCCAGGTTCGATTATTCCATGATAATCGTTGAATAACCGAATCGACATTCGTAACGATCTCGGAAACACAATACGAATCAAATGGTGTTGATTTGAGGTTCAACAATCATGAAATAAGTTAGGTTATTAGGGGTTATAACAGAGCATAAACACCGGAAATAACAAACAATCAATTGACCCGGCAATCTAGAATCAAACGCTGATTAAAGACTACCAAGGGTTTCAGAATGATATTCCGATCACAATGATATCAAAATAAGATACATTAACACAGTATGACTCCGATGATGCAGAGTTTAACAAGCCGTAAAACCCTTATAACACAATCACATAATTAACATTTTTGACTAAAATCACAAAGAAGTGACCATCTATACCTTAGCAATACACTGGTATACTCAAAAGGTCAAATTTCGATGATCGATTAATTATGAAAAATTTTGGCAGAGTAACTTTAAGTGTAAGGAAGAATATGAATAGTATAGAACGATTCGTATACACGCCGTCCTATATTCTCTGTCCTTACATGCTTCCCAAGAAACGAAATAGACTAATTCGTTTGAAATTTGAACTAACGAATCAGCTAATTCGTTATTTAATTTGAACGTGCAGATTAGTGAATGAGGCTTGATTCTTGTCTTGATTCGTTAACTATGCATAACTAACCAGAGGTGTTTCGCTACAGAGTGCGGAAGCGAATAAGATGAACGAACTAGAGTGTAGTTCGTTAAAAACACCTAATTCGTTATCCATAATTAACGAATTAGACATTATTTTGATTTTATCTTTTAATTAAATGAATTTAAATTAAATTAATAAATCAAGTAAATAAATAAATGAATTAAATAAATAAATAAAAAAATAAATTAAATTGATTATTTAAATAACTTACTAGAATTACCGAGGACCGTTATCTCGATAATCAAATAACTTAAAATGTTTTACATTCATTAAAAACATAATTTAAATTACCACTTAAATAATATGTAAAAAAAAATATAAAATATTTTTGGTATTTTGTAAAAATTAAAGAATGTATTTACCGAAATATCCGAACTAGAAAAGAGACAATATTTTTGTGTTTTTCTATGATTTATCAAAAGCAGTACATATTTTTTTTTGGTTGAGTTTGAGCAGAGAATCATATTGACCAAAATGCCCTTCATCACAGTTTTATATTTCAGCGATATTACAACTGGCATTAAGTCGGTCATTGATATTGTTGTCCACTTAAATCTTATAACAAACTTTCGAGCATTTATGTGATATGATTTATGGTTCAATTAGCGCACAGAATATCATAAACTATCAGACCCTAATCCCGGTTCAAGCTTAATTTGATTTTTGCCAAATCACGCCAATTTGACTTAAACCATTATAGTGTTGATCAAAAATTTTGATACCAATTGTGAAATTTTGAGCAATGCATCAAATTTCCTTTACTGTGAGTGAGTATGCACGAGACCATCTGTCGGTTTACATACATTGTATCCCCTAGGGTTCGTTTCTTATTGGTATTGAGACGCACGCAAAGGGAGGAACAATTGTATGACTAACAGCGTATTTTGATCAAGTCAGTAATTTAGATTGTACGGAGTATAACAGTGATTAAGTTTAATGACTTTGGGTTTGCTCTAGAATGCGAGTGAAATATTCATGCTTATGAATACCCAGATGATTAAGCCGCATAAAGACTCACAGTATCCAGAATCCTAACACTTGTTATTTTCTTTATTATATTTTTGGATGAACAACAACTATAATGCTTGAGTATGACCGGTTATTACATTTCTACCATATTCACCGAGACTTTTGCTAGAGACTAACACCTCTTTCAATTTGGCTTTTCTTTCAGTTTATATCACTTACTTTACTCTATCAGCTTGTTTAAGACGTATCAATGCACCAATGGTTAAGCACTCAGTCTTTTAAGCTTATTTCTTTCTAGATTTGGGGTCAAATAATCAATGTACTATCATTTTCTCTTTTTGCTTCACAAACTCAAAATTTTAATTGCCCCAGTTAATTTAAGTTTATAAATTAATGGCTATCCTATCCATCTACAAGTAGAGAACAGGACCAAAACATGCAAGCCCGCTTCACAAACTTAAACAACTGACTAAATTTTCAGCTAAAACTAAAGTAGAAAGCTTAACAAATGCCCCAAGTACTATCCATTTGTCAGGTAAATGGCTAACCCGAAGATTTACAAGAAATTATCAGGACCAAACATATACAAGTATATGTCCTTCAATATAGAAGCAAATGACATAATTTTCAGCGAGCATAAGTAAAAATATTTTTGGTTTTTCTCTTTACAAACTGAAATACAATCTTTTTGTCTTTTCGGATTTTTCTTTACAAAACACGAAAAATTCACATTCTTTTTGACTTTTTCAGAATTTTTCTGTACAAACAGAAATCACAATATTTTTGGTGTTTTCTAATTTTAACATGTTTTTGGGTTTGCAAATATTAGAATAAAACAAGAGAGAAAAACAAGAAAGAACACAATATTTTTGATTTTTCTATGTTTTCTAATGTTTTTGGGTTTTATCTATATAAACAAAAAGCACAATATTTTTGTATTTTCTAGAAGTCACCCCCTAAAACCTAAAAACAAAAGAAAATTAAACTAGAACAATAAAACAAGTAAAGATAATTATCCTAACTTTAGGATCTCAGCAAGGGTCTTCAATCCATTTAAACCAAGCAAAAAGTTAAAACGTGTTTTATCAAACGCTTTGGTAAATAGATCGGCTTTTTGAAAATCAGTGTGCACTTTCTCAAGATCAATTAATTTCTTTTCATAACAATCCCGTATAAAATGATATCGAATTTCGATATGTTTTGTTTTAGAATGTTGTACGGGATTCTTGGTGATACTAATAGTAGCAGAGTTATCAATCAAGATGGGAGTAGTAAGAAACTTCAAACCGTAGTCGCAAAGATGTTGTTGTATCCACAAAACCTGGGAACAGAAACTCGAGGCTGCAACATACTCAGCTTCGGCGGTTGAAGTGGAGACCGTTGTCTGCTTCTTACACTGCCAGGAAACAAGCCGGCTTCCTATGAATTGACATCCCGCTGTAGTAGACTTGAAATTGATCTTGCATCCTCCATAATCTGAGTCTGAGTAAGCGGTAAGATCGAAAGTATCATCTTTGGGGTACCATAACCCGATGTCAGGATTTCCCCATAGATATTGCAGAATACGCTTGATCGCTACCAGGTGAGTCACTCGGGGACTAGCTTGGTACCTAGAACATAAACAAACAGCAAACATTATGTCGGGTCGAGAAGCAGTTAAATACATTAAAGAACCAATCATGGCACGATAGAGGGTCGGATCAACGGTATCCTCCAATTCATCCGGTGATAAATTGTGACCCACGGGAAGAGGAGTAGAAGGGATTTTTCCGGAAGTAATCTTGAATCGGCCCAAGACATCGTTCACATATTTTATCTGATGAATGAAGATTCCCTTCGCAGACTGATGAACCTGCAACCCTAAAAAGAAATTCATCTCTCCCATCGAACTCATCTCGAACTTGGTTTGCATAGATTTCTCGAACTCCTTACACAATGTATCATTTATAGACCCAAAGATTATGTCATCAACATAGATCTGAACAAGCAGAAGATCATCACCAATATTTTTATAAAATAAAGTGCAGTCAACAGTTCCACGTTTGAAGCCGTTATCCGTCAGATGGTCGGCGAGGTGCCATACCAAGCTCTCGGGGCTTGATGTAGACCATATAATGCCTTGTTTAATCGGTAAACACGGTCAGGATAATCAGGATCTTCAAATCCTGGAGACTGTAAAACAAACACTTCCTCGTGAAGTTCACCATTGAGAAAAGCACTCTTAACATCCATTTGATACACTTTGATATTCTTGTAAGCAGCATATGCCAGGAAGATTCGAATCGACACTAATCTTGCAACTGGAGCATACACCTCAGTGTAATCAATACCCTCTTGCTGATGAAAACCTTGCACCACTAGACGTGCTTTGTTTCTCACAATTACTCCACGATCATCTTTCTTACACTTATATACCCACTTAGTCGGAATCGCCTTCTTGACTCTAGCAGGTTTGTCAATAAGATCCCAAACACCTAAACGTGCAAATTGTTGTAATTCTTCTTGCATAGCTTCTACCCAAGAAGGATCTTGCAGAGCTACACGAGAAGTTGTAGGCTCAACTTGAGATAGAAAACAAGTAAATTTAGAAACAGTTGCAATTTCAGATGCGTGTAAGTCAGCATGAACACATAGAGCATTATTGTCACTTGAAGAGGCAACTTGATGTCGTGTCTGAACCCCTACATCAAGGTCTCCAATAATTTTTTCTTGTGGATGGTAATTATGAATCCTGAGAGTAGGATTTTCAGAAACAGCAACATTTTCAAATAAATTAGTGTAACGTTCACCACTGTCAAGTGCAATAACTTGATCCACAACAGTATTATCATCAGATGAAGTAGATGCATTATCATCATGAACAGGAGATTCATTATCAGGTTCTTCAATTGGAGCAGCAACTGGAGCTTCAACATCATTTGAACTTGCGAACCTTGGAATTTCCAAATGTTCTTCAAAATAAGCACGAACTAAATCTTCATCTGGATGATCGGTTGATGGAGTGAATGAATTAAGTAAGCTATCATAGTCAAACATCCAGTCGGGACCTTTCCCTTGTGGAGGAGTAGTGTACTTTTGACAATCAACATGGTACCACTCTTCAACACAACCAGATGTAAAATTAAAAACCCGTTTCTTAGGTGACGCATACCCCAAGAAATACCCTTCAATGGCTTTTTCTTCAAACTTACCCACATCCTTTTTCAGCATAGTACAGGGACACCCAAAAGGTTCTAGGTACTTTAAGTTAGGCTTACGATTATTCAATAATTCATAACTGGTCTACTTGAGTCGTTTAACAGTTAGAACATGATTGAGTGTATAACAAGCCGTATTCACCGCCTCATTTCAAAACTGGACAGGAAGCTTAGAATCAGCAAGCATAGTTCTTGCAGCTTCAATCAAGGTTCTATTCTTTCGTTCAGCAACGCCATTTTGTTGGGGTACATATGGTGCACTATATTCACGGTGAATTCCCTTTTGAATACAAAAGAAATCCAATATAGTGTTTTGGAATTCAGTTCCATTATCACTCCTAATTCTCCTCACCTTTTGCTTGTACAGTGATTCGATTTTAGTGATAAGGTTTTGTACCAAAACAGGTGTTTGATCTTTAGAACTCATAAATAACACCCATGAATATCTCGAATAATCATCAGTCACAACTAGGCAATACCAGTCTCCAGAAATACTCGCACGATTCCCTGGACCGAACAAATCCATATGAAGTCGTTCAAGTGGAGTATCAGTGGAATTCAACAATTTAGATGGGTGCGATTTCTTCTTATGTTTGCCCTTTTTCCAAGCAACACAGTGATCAGATAACTTAAAATTTTTCAACGACACCCCCCCTACCAAATCGTTTGTCATTAAATAATTCATCTTTCGAACATGTATGTGACCCATTCTTTGATGCCAAAGTACGGAGTCTTCTCGGTTGCTTTCGAGAAAAAACACGTTTCGATCGATGTAGATACTCTAGAATTCATATTCAAGACATAAATATCATTTGATCGAGGTGATCGCATGACAACCATGTCCTCGGGAATCACATAACCCGGTTTCAGAATCAGACACTCTTTATCTGTAAATACTGTAGTGTATTGCTTATCACAGATTTGCGATACACTCAATAAATTATGATCCAATTTATCACAATAGTTAACTTTCTCAAATGTTATCTTCCCATTCGAAACATCACCTTCTTGTGTAATCATACCCCCAGAATTCCCAGCAAACGCCACATAACCACCTTGAATATTTCTCACGTTTGATAAGAGATTGAGATTTCCAGTAATATGACGAGAACATCCACTGTCCATGATCTAGTTTTCACCAGAAATGGTCTTGGATGAACCCTACACACAAAAGATAATGATTAGTTCAAAAAGGCAGCCCAGGCCTCAGTCTTGGGCACCTTTTGGTTTTCTTGAGAAAAGTTAACCTTAGCTGCATTCAATTGTTGTTCAGCAACTTGAGAATAAGTTACAGGTTTCTTCAACTTTCATCTTAGATACGCAGCTTGAACCACATTTGAATTAACATTTTTGCATAGTGGTTCAGTAGGAATAAACTTAGGTTTAACTGAACCATGAGTTTCATTCACATGAACAACTTTTCGAGGATGTATATTCGAAAACATAATATGAGTATCATCAGCACACGACACTGGTGGTTTCAGAATCTCCTTTACCACTGGAACCGGTTTGGAATGGTCCTTGATAAAAGGATGAAGATTCTGATAGTTCTTCTGGCCACAGTTTCATACTACATGACCTTGTTAACCGCAAAGAAAATATCTTCGCATATCAACATGATGATGTTGAGAATTTATTGGAGCATGTGACGCAGATGATGACTGATGACTCACATTTTTAGTCATGCTCTTAGCAAAATCATTAGATAACTCAGATTTCTTTTTCAAGTAAAAATCTAAATTAGAACAGTTCGAAAAACATTTCAACATATCTGTCCCAGTTGAATTCACAAAATTAATTTTCTTAGCATATTTTAAAACCTGTTTTACTTTAGTCAATGTGTCAGATGAAACTGATGTTTTCGCTTGAGCATATTGACGTTCGAATTCACGAACTTTGGAGGTTTCATTGTAAAACACAATCTCAATTAGTTCAGGTTTAATGATACTTATTGGAATGTCTTTTTCAGTGAACATTGTGTCCATCACCTTTAACTTAAACACACGAGCAGATGACGGCTTAAGTGCATTAAGATTTATAAAACACAACAAATCCTCATCAGAAATTTTGGGTTTTTCTGGTCTCTTAGCCTTCACTGGTTTGACAAACACATCTTGTTTCATCGTAGTTGTATGCGAACCATACACAGCCTCCTCAAATTCATGAGCTTCACACAGTATGTGATTAGAACTTGGAATGTTCTTATTCTTATGTATAATTTCAGGATCAAACACATCCTCAATGATAACTTTGTCAACATTTTCAACAAAAACTTTGTTTCTTTGAACATGAGGTTTCTGAGAAACAGATTGGGTTTTAACAGTTTCAGACTTACTTGGTTTAGAATTTTCTGAAATCACAGGCTCTTTAAGAATAACATCTTCTTCAGTTGGAGCAAAAGGATTAATTTTATAGTCATTGTGAAATGGTGGTGGAATTTCAACAAAACCTATACCCTTCTTTGAATCCTTTTGTTTTCCAGAAACTTCGATAATTTCATTCAACAGAAAAGATGAATTTCTAAATTTACCCAATTTGTTCTTTAACTCAAGAACCTCATTTTCAAGCTCAGTTATCTTTGAACGGTGTTTCAAAATTTCTTGAAACTTTTGATCATTAATTGTTATTTTCACAGATAACTCAGCTTTAAGATCATGATTACTTATAGTTAAAGCCTCAATTTTCTCTCTTGAATTAATTTGAGAAGTCAAGGATTGCCTATAAGTATCTTTCAAGGACACAATCTCTTTTAGCAAATTATCATTTTATAGTTTTAATGAATAAATTTTAGATTTATTATAATCACAATCAACACATGACACCTTAGAAGTAGATTTACTAACCTCATTTTGCTTGGCCGTACAAGCAGATGTGGAAGAATCACTGATTTTCGCCATACAAGCAAAATTGATTGAAAGATCTTTACTTGACTCATCAGACTCAGATCCAGAATCATTATCAGAAGACATCTCACTTCCACTATCCTCTTGAACATTTTTAGTAAGTCCAATCATTGCCAGATTTGCTTGAGTATCATTACACAGTAGTCGTTGTGACCAATTGTAACGATTCCGGCAAATTCAGGTATACCCTAGCCGGAATATACCATTTATGTGTTATTTAATACTAAATATATGAATTATAATGTGTTTGTACGAGTATATAAGATTCCCAGTACGAATTATACTCGAATGTACAGTTAGTCGTATTGGAATTACGATTAACCGATGAACGGTTATTGAAACCCGAACGAATCGGGGATTACGTCATAGATGAAATATATGATGTTTAGTAAGGTTTACGAAGTATTAAGGCTTCGGGATAAGTGAATTATAGCACAGAAAAAGGATTTCGATTTATTAGTACGTCGGTACGTTAAACGAAACCTTTAACATCAAACCAAGCAAGAGACGATCGATCAAGCCGAAAAAGATGCACAATGACCGACAATATGATGTGTTGAGTCAATAAATGTCATGGTTTAAGTTTTTAAAGATTTTAATTCGGTTTTATATAAATTTTATTTTTAAGCCGAAAAACGACCGT
This sequence comes from Bidens hawaiensis, assembly GCF_021521415.1. Taxonomy (NCBI): domain Eukaryota; kingdom Viridiplantae; phylum Streptophyta; class Magnoliopsida; order Asterales; family Asteraceae; genus Bidens; species Bidens hawaiensis. The sequence goes on from NW_027491919.1 coordinate 462,966, forward strand.
TTTAGCCTCGTTTTAAGCCGAATTAAGTGTTTAACCGAAAAACGAACTGAACCAGATTATTCACAACATTATCCGGATTACACAATCCAAATGTGTGGCCATGGTTGGAGATGTGGGCCCCCCCACACATACATGGACCGATCGGTCCATGGGTACACACACACACACTTCATTTTCTTTTTTTAACAATCCAACTCTCCAAATCCTCTCAACCCTTTACACATTCAACCAAAATCCTTGATTTTTAAGCAAGAAACACAAGGTAAAAACATGATTATAATGATTAATTCATAGTTTTGATTCCATGATCTTGAGAAAATGAGGTTTCAAATGAAAAATGGGTGAAAACCCGAGATGAAACCGATTCTTGCATGATCAAGTGATGTATACAAGTTATACAAGGGATCTTGGTCCAAGAAAGGAGTTAAAAGAGTCAAAAACGAATTTCTACGGTTAAAATCTTTGTTTTGATGTCTTAACCGAAACCATGAAAGAAATGGCTTGATTGTGGGTATAACTTGCTTGGTGTGGTGTTGTTGTGCTTGTAGGTGTTGTATCTAGCTGCTAGCAAAGGCTAGAAAGCAAGATCTTTGCGATCTAAAGCTAGAAACACAAGGTAGTTCGGTTTTTCGTATGATTTGTAAGATTTGGACAGATTATGGTAGACTTAGATTTGAGTCATGAAATTTCACAGAGATGATCTACACATGAAAATATGAGATCTGTGAAATTTTGGTAATTTTTGGATAAAGGATGAATATTTGGTGAATTTAATGCTCGGTTTTGGCTAAAAATGGTGAAAAATAGCTAAACATCATGAAAAATTCTGGAAAAATTTAGATAAGCTTTTTATAATATATAAAAGTCACACACAAAATTTCAGGTCCATTGGAGAAGTCTAAGTAGGCTTTTCGGTAAAACAAGATCTAGGGTTTCCTAGCTCGGTTTTGGTGAAAATGGCATGAAAAATGAGTTTTTGGTTCTGTAAAAATTACTGGGAACTATATGGATGGCAGGAGTCATCCCAGAAAAATTTGGGATTTTTCTAAGGTCGTTTGATATTTTCGACATATTTGGTGTTTAAATGACGTTTAAAAATAGATAAATAAATGTTAAATATAGAAATTAAATCTAGAAATATTTTATAAAATTCCTTACTGTCAAAAACTGAATTGTACAAAATTTCAAGATCCGAGACTAAACGGATATTTATTTGTGCTAAATGGAACTTAAAAACAAACTTTTAAAGCTTAAAACGTGTAAACCGGCAAAGTTCGCCTAACCGAGCTGACTGGTGTATAAAAACCTTAAAAATGGACTATTTTCATGAAACTAAGTTAGTCAAGTAAAAATAAATCATCCGAAAATAATTCGGATGATTTGGGCAATTTTACCCGATTTAGTCGTTTCCGGTATATTAAAGACGGAAACGGGCCCCGCGGCCAAACGGGGTGTCTAAACCGAGCTCTAATTTCACCACTTTAATTAAAATATCAATAACAACTATTTTCGGGTCGTATGTGGCCAAACTCATTTTTGAAAACATAAAGACGAATAACCGTGCTAGGCACGCAAAACGAGAAAACAAACTAATGGTAGTTTTGACTAAAGAACTCTAAGTGATATCACAATCTAAGTCCTGAGAAGTGTATCGGGGTTAACATTGTCCCCGGATCGTGTACGGTACTGGGTTAACAGTGTCCCCGGACGTACCGGTTAACACGAATTTAATTTATATTAATAGAAATTGTGTAGTAACGACTTAGGGATCGTATTACAGATCTGGACAGGTAGTCGTGCCAGTATTACATCTCTGCTCACCAAAAAGGTGAGTTTCACGAGCCCCTTTTTATTGAACTGTTTTAAATATTTTCCCGGGGCGGAAAGCATGTTTTTATCAAAGTGTTTAAGTATATGCCGATCGCATGGAAATGAATGTATTTATATAATGTTTATTGTACGGGAATCGTACGGTAATGTATTAAGATGGTAATTGTCTGAGTTGCTAATATTAAGGCCCGAAACAGTGTTCTGGGTTAACAGTGTCCCCAGAGGTTATTAAATGTATTTCTGTGTTAACAGTGTCCCCAGAGGCTATTAAATGTATTTCTGGGTTAACAGTGTCCCCAGAGGTTATTAAATGTCCCCAGAGGTTATTAAATGTGTTTCTGGGTTAACAGTGTCCCCAGAGGTTATTAAATGTGTTTCTGGGTTAACAGAGTTTTCACTGGTAGGCTCAGCATAATTACATCATTAATTTATGATTATTAAAATGATTTGTCATGGTTTACTTAAATTAGTGAAACTCACCAACTATTCGTAGTTGACCCGTTTTCTTTACATGCTTTCTAGGTACACCCAAATTGGAATGAGTGATACGTGCTTGATGATGTGTGCTATTTTGTGGGAGATTAAGGATCTATATTTTGCATTAAATATGTTAATGTACTATCGGTAAAACTTATGTGATAACACCTAGATGGTAATGAAACTCGGAACAATGTAATTCGTTTAAATTAATGTAGTGGTGTTTTCTTTATAAACAATACCGTTGATATCAGATGTGTCTGTTGCATCCCGTGTACGTTTCCACTGCGGTTACGGGGTGTTACAGAACTTGGTATCAGAGCCATTGGTTATAAAGAATTAGGATGTCTTTAAAAGATACCTAAAATATAACCAGTAGCTCAAGTGTTATAGGATCTGAATATCAACTAATAATTTATTGTGACGAGGTCTGGATGAACTTGGATGGACAAGTGAGTTATTATGGTCCGGAACATAATAACAGACTTGTCCGCACGAGGGAATTCAGGGGAAGTCGCGGGGGACTTTAATAGGTAAAATTGGCAACATATGTGCAAATATATGATAATATTGTGTGTGGACAAGTTGTATAAGTAAGTGTATATTAATTTGATTACGATTTACACTATGGAAAGAACTATATGTTTGTTAACTTGTGTGCAGGTTAGAATGTCAAGAACACCTAGTGTATCGATGGAGGAGGACCCGGAGGAAGTCAGCTCCGGGAACTCTGGGAGCCTCCCCGTATCATCCAGCTCTGAGCCTAGCGGGGCTAGTGTTAGGAGCTCTAGCCAGTCCTCCCCTGCCAGGATTGCTAGATCTCCTACCCCACCCGCACCACAGGCCGTCCCTATCCCTTCCGGATTCGGACCCCGCCTCACGGCGCGGATCAGTGTTCCGCAGGTTCCACCTACCTCGCCCCCACCCAGACCTGCTACCCGCAGGGGCGAGTCCTCCCGCTCCCAGCCCGAGTATGTGACTCCACCTGTGTGGGGTCTCCCTAGGCAGGAGGGGGACGCGGCGGCGTGGCTACGAGTGCTCACCGAACAGGTGAATGAGCACTCCGCCGCCTTGACGGTGGGGGTACAGAGGCGGATATACCTAGGGGACTGCATACTGGACCACCAGTATGCGATTTCGCAGCTGAAGAGGGAGTGCTCATACTCCCAGTGGATGATCGGCCGGATGGAGACGCGGATCCGGGTTATGCTGGCTGTGATGGTGGTGTTGGTGGCGGTGTTGGTGGGTTTGGTATACCACCGTGTTTAGTTGTGTTAGGATGGGAGTAGACAGGGACCGCTTTTTGATACTCTGTGTAAGCAGTTAGTGGTGATGCTAACATAGAGTGAATCTTGGGTAGTATAATACAACCACTGGCCCTTAGGGGGTCTCTTTTGGGGTATATCGTTATAGATACTTTTGGGTATCATTCAAGCACTGACCCATTGTGGGTTATGTCGAGATGATGCCGACATAGGCCCTATGTAGGAAAACTTATCTTATGTAATGATGACAGGAAACGTATGCGAACTGACATGGATGTAATATGTACTAATGTTTATTAATGAATGGAATGTTTGTTGTGTTTTATGATTGGAATTGTATTAATTATATATATTTTTTCTTGATGTTGTGTAGAATGGCACCAAAACGTTCAGCCCAATTGTCGGAAGTGGACGTGAGCCGTTTGATTGCTCAACAGTTAGAGGCGGCGATACCGGATATAGTATCGCGCATCGCCGCCAGTATTAACAATTCGACCAATCTAGCCCCTCCGAGCAATCAAACGACCACCAATAATGACGGGGAACAAAATGTTAATCCTCCACAGAATGATAACACGATTCCGAGTAATGACGCACCGCCTAGGGTGGTCGTTACAGACAGTAATGGCCCTATACCTACGGTAGAGACGAACCGTACTGAACCGATTCGTGCATCCAGGGGATGTTCGATCAAAGACTTTATGTTGTGCAAACCTCTAGAGTTTAGCGGGTCTGAAGGACCAAATGGGTTGGTTAAGTGGATGGAGAAAATAGAATCCGTTGTGAATATCAGCAACTGCCCCGAGGATTGTGTTGTTAAGTATGCTACCTGCACATTCACGGACCATGCCTTGACATGGTGGAACACGATAGGGCAGACCCGGGGTCAGGCGGCGACAAACCGCATGACCTGGACAGAGCTCAAGGCTCTTGTACTGGAACATTTCTGCCCGAAAAACGAATTGCAAAAATTAGAAAATGAATTGTGGAACCTGGAGATGCAGGGGGCAGACCATTTGGGTTATACGAACCGGTTTAATGAGTTGTCGCGTTTGGTACCATGGTTGGTCACCCCAGAATCGAAGAGGGTTGAGCGTTATATTTGGGGGCTAACTCCAGTTGTAAGGAGTATAGTCAATTCTGGGGGACACCAGACGTATGAGGGTGCGGTGACGCAAGCTGGTATCGTCACGTATGATTTCGTAAGGAGCGGGTCACTGAAGGTGGCGGGAGAATCCGCTGGGGGAAAGCGGGGTACACATGACCATAGGATCCAGGAAAAGCAGCAAGGTAAACGTGCTAGGCCCACTGCCCAGAACTACGCCATGACTAGTTCAGGCGGAAGGCAAGAACCGCAGAGGGGAACGTTTCCTAAGTGTGGGAAATGCGGTTACCACCATGGTGGCATGTGCAAAGAAGTGGTGTGCCACCGGTGCGGCAGGATTGGGCACTACGCACCGAGTTGTAGGACAAACCTGAACAACTTGAACCGGCAACCGCAACCTATCCGTGCGCAGCCATTTAGGACCCAATCAGCCCGACAACAAAACCCACAAGGAAATCAAGTGATGACCACCAGTCGTGCTTGCTTTGAATGCGGTGGCACAGATCACTTCAAGAGAAACTGTCCGAAGCTGAACCAGGGAGGAAATGGGCGGCAACCCACAGGTCAGGCATCGTCGTCCAATCCGGCGCGAGTCCGAGCATTTGTGATGGGGGCGAACGAAGCACGCCAGGACCCCAGTGTAGTGACAGGTACATTCCTCGTCTCTGATCATTACGCTTCTGTATTATTTGATACAGGCGCCGATAGGAGTTTTGTTTCCGTTAAATTCCTGTCGATAGCAAACCTTCCAATTGGTGAGACCATAGAACCTTATACCGTAGAAGTCGCTAACGGTAAAACCATGATAGTTAATCGAATAGTTCGGAATTGCCCTTTTATTCTGAACGATCAATCCCTTCCGATTGACTTGTTACCGGTAGAATTGGGTAGTTTTGACGTGATAGTGGGAATGGATTGGTTAGCACGCAACAAAGTAGAAATAAACTGTGAAAAGAAAATCGTCAAGATCCGGGTGTCGGATGACGAAGAGATACTAGTGCAAGGAGAAAAGTCAGGCACCATGATACCATTTATATCCCACCTCAATGTGTTAAAATACATACGCCAAGGATGCGTGGCGTATCTAGCAAGCTTGACGGCCACTGATTCTGAGGAGAAACAGGTGGATGATATTCCAGTGGTACGCGAATTTCCACAAGTCTTCCCAGAAGAACTTCCTGGATTACCGCCAACCCGACAGGTTGAATTCAGAATCGATCTATTACCTCAAGCTGGCCCTGTTGCTAAGGCACCCTACCGACTTGCACCATCAGAGATGCAAGAATTATCCAACCAATTGCAAGAATTGTTGGATAAAGGATTTATACGTCCTAGTTATTCCCCGTGGGGTGCACCGGTACTATTCGTGAAAAAGAAGGACGGAAGCCTTAGAATGTGCATTGATTACAGGGAGCTGAACAAGTTGACAATAAAAAATAGGTATCCTCTCCCCCGAATTGATGACCTGTTCGACCAACTGCAAGGTGCGAGCTATTTCTCAAAAATTGATCTTAGATCGGGATACCATCAGGTTAGAATTCAGGAGGAGGATATCCCAAAAACCGCATTCCGGACTCGCTACGGCCATTACGAATTCTTAGTTATGCCTTTTGGACTAACAAATGCGCCAGCAGTGTTCATGGATCTCATGAATCGAGTCTGTAAGCCCTACCTCGATAAATTCGTCATCGTGTTTATTGACGATATTTTGATATACTCGAAGAGTAAAGAAGAGCACGAGCAACACTTGAGATTAATTTTAGAGCTTCTAAATCAGGAGAAGTTGTTTGCAAAATTCTCCAAGTGTAACTTCTGGTTACAAGAAGTGCAATTCCTTGGTCACGTACGTTATAAACCATCAAGGAATACACGTTGATCCAAGTAAGGTTGAAGCAGTTAAGAATTGGCAAGCGCCTAAATCGCCAAAGGAAATCCGCCAATTCTTAGGCTTAGCTGGATATTATCGTCGATTTATAGAGAACTTTTCCAGCATTGCCCAACCTTTAACCCTTCTGACCCAAAAAGATCGAAAGTATGAATGGGGTGGAGAGCAGGAAACGGCGTTTCAAACGCTAAAACAAAGATTGTGCCAAGCGCCGATCTTAAGTCTCCCCGACGGAGACGATGGTTTTGTCGTGTATTGTGACGCATCCCGGAAAGGGTTAGGATGCGTGTTGATGCAAAATAATAAGGTCATAGCCTATGCTTCTCGACAGTTAAAAATACACGAGAAAAATTACACTACTCATGACTTAGAACTGGGAGCAGTTATCTTTGCACTTAAAATCTGGAGACATTATCTCTACGGTACAAAGTGCACCATCTTCACCGATCATAAAAGTTTGCAACACATATTCGATCAGAAAGAACTGAATATGAGACAACGAAGATGGGTCGAGTTGTTAAGCGACTATGACTGTGACATCCGTTATCACCCCGGCAAGGCTAACGTCGTAGCCGATGCCCTGAGTAGGAAGGATCGGGTTAAGCCATTGCGAGTGCGAGCACTGGAAATGATAGTCCAGTCGAACCTTTCGGACCAGGTTCGAGTCGCTCAACGCGAGGCGTTGAAAGAGGAACAATTGGTAAAAGAGGGACTTTATGGTAACGAGAAGAATTTCGAACAGCGCGTGGACGAAATTCTCTATTTCAAAAATCGGATTTGGATCCCGACCCTCCATGACCTTCGTGAATTAATCATGGACGAAGCGCATAAATCAAAATATTCCATACATCCGGGATCGGATAAGATGTACAAGGATGTGAAGGAGTTCTACTGGTGGCCGGGTATGAAAAAGGATATAGCCACATACGTCGGCAAGTGTACGACGTGTGCGAGGGTTAAGGCGGAGCACCAGAAACCTTCGGGAATGTTACAACAACCGGAAATTCCTGAATGGAAGTGGGAGCAGATCACGATGGATTTTGTGACACATCTTCCCAAGACGTCCCGAGGACATGATGCAATTTGGGTAGTCGTGGATCGATTAACTAAATCGGCACATTTTATTCCGATTAGAAATAATTATAACACAGAGAGACTTGCGCAGATTTATTTAAATGAAATTGTGTCTCGTCATCGGATACCCATCTCAATCATCTCCGATCGGGATAGCCATTTCACCTCCAAGCTTTGGCAAGCTGTGCAGGAAGCGCTGGGAACGCGTATTAATCTAAGCACAGCTTACCACCCTCAGACCGATGGTCAGTCTGAGAGGACCATCCAAACCCTGGAGGATTTGCTTCGTGCATGCGTACTGGATTTTAAGGGAAATTGGGACCAACATCTCCCACTCGTTGAATTTTCCTATAATAACAGTTACCATAGCAGTATAAAGGCAGCACCTTACGAAGCATTGTATGGACGGAAGTGCCGATCACCACTCTGCTGGACTGAAGTGGGCGACACACAGGTTATTAGATCAGATCTGGTCCAGGAAACGACCAGCAAAATCCTTGAAATTAAGAACAATCTGAAGGCCGCACGGGATCGGCAGAAGAGTTATGCCGATACCCGTCGAAAACCGTTATCATTTGAGAAAGGTGATAAAGTGTATTTGAAAGTATCACCCTGGAAAGGAGTAGTCAGATTTGGAAAGGCGGGGAAGTTAGCCCCTAGATACATTGGACCGTTCGACATTATTGCAAAAATCGGTCCTATAGCATACCGATTAGAACTGCCTGATGAACTGAGTGCAGTTCACAACGTGTTTCACGTGTCGAACTTGAAAAGGTGTCTGTCGGATGAGACATCGGTGTTACCTTTAGAGGGTGTCCAAATAAATGATAAGCTCAACATTGTAGAGGAGCCCATAGAAATAGTAGACGGGAAAATCAAGCAACTTAGACACAATAAGATCTCGTTGGTCAAAGTTAGATGGAACTCGCAACGAGGCCCAGAATATACTTGGGAACGAAAGGACGAATTTCGGAAGAAATACCCCCACCTATTTCCGCAAAAGGAAGTAGTTGATACGTAAAATTTCGAGGACGAAATTTTTATAACGGGGGGAGAATGTAACGATTCCGGCAAATTCAGGTATACCCTAGCCGGAATATACCATTTATGTGATATTTAATACTAAATATATGAATTATAATGTATTTGTACGAGTATATAAGATTCCCAGTACGAATTATACTCGAATGTACAGTTAGTCGTATTAGAATTACGATTAACCGATGAACGGTTATTGAAACCCGAACGAATCGGGGATTACGTCATAGATGAAATATATGATGTTTAGTAAGGTTTACGAAGTATTAAGGCTTCGGGATAAGTGAATTATAGCACAGAAAAAGGATTTCGATTTATTAGTACGTCGGTACGTTAAACGAAACCTTTAACATCAAACCAAGCAAGAGACGATCGATCAAGCCGAAAAAGATGCACAATGACCGACAATATGATGTGTTGAGTCAATAAATGTCATGGTTTAAGTTTTTAAAGATTTTAAATCGGTTTTATATAAATTTTATTTTTAAGCCGAAAAACGACCGTTTTAGCCTCGTTTTAAGCCGAATTAAGTGTTTAACCGAAAAACGAACTGAACCAGATTATCCACAACATTATCCGGATTACACAATCCAAATGTGTGGCCATGGTTGGAGATGTGGGCCCCCCCACACATACATGGACCGATCGGTCCATGGGTACACACACACACACTTCATTTTCTTTTTTTAACAATCCAACTCTCCAAATCCTCTCAACCCTTTACACATTCAACCAAAATCCTTGATTTTTAAGCAAGAAACACAAGGTAAAAACATGATTATAATGATTAATTCATAGTTTTGATTCCATGATCTTGAGAAAATGAGGTTTCAAATGAAAAATGTGTGAAAACCCGAGATGAAACCGATTCTTGAATGATCAAGTGTTGTATACAAGTTATACAAGGGATCTTGGTCCAAGAAAGGAGTTAAAAGAGTCAAAAACGAATTTCTACGGTTAAAATCTTTGTTTTGATGTCTTAACCGAAACCATGAAAGAAATGGCTTGATTGTGGGTATAACTTTCTTGGTGTGGTGTTGTTGTGCTTGTAGGTGTTGTATCTAGCTGCTAGCAAAGGCTAGAAAGCAAGATCTTTGCGATCTAAAGCTAGAAACACAAGGTAGTTCGGTTTTTCGTATGATTTGTAAGATTTGGACAGATTGTGGTAGACTTAGAGTTGAGTCATGAAATTTCACAGAGATGATCTACACATGAAAATATGAGATTTGTGAAATTTTGGTAATTTTTGGATAAAGGATGAATATTTGGTGAATTTAATGCTCGGTTTTGGCTAAAAATGGTGAAAAATAGCTAAACATCATGAAAAATTCTGGAAAAATTTAGATAAGCTTTTTATAACATATAAAAGTCACACACAAAATTTCAGGTCCATTGGAGAAGTCTAAGTAGGCTTTTCGGTAAAACGAGATCTAGGGTTTCCTAGCTCGGTTTTGGTGAAAATGGCATGAAAAATGAGTTTTTGGTTCTGTAAAAATTACTGGGAACTATATGGATGGCAGGAGTCATCCCAGAAAAATTTGGGATTTTTCTAAGGTCGTTTGATATTTTCGACATATTTGGTGTTTAAATGACGTTTAAAAATAGATAAATAAATGTTAAATATAGAAATTAAATCTAGAAATATTTTATAAAATTCCTTACTGTCAAAAACTGAATTGTACAAAATTTCAAGATCCGAGACTAAACGGATATTTATTTGTGCTAAATGGAACTTAAAAACAAACTTTTGAAGCTTAAAACGTGTAAACCGGCAAAGTTCGCCTAAGCGAGCTGACTGGTATATAAAAACCTTAAAAAATGGACTATTTTCATGAAACTAAGTTAGTCAAGTAAAAATAAATCATCCGAAAATAATTCGGATGATTTGGGTAATTTTACCCGATTTAGTCGTTTCCGGTATATTAAAGACGGAAACGGGCCCCGCGGCCAAACGGGGTGTCTAAATCGAGCTCTAATTTCACCACTTTAATTAAAATATCAATAACAACTATTTTCGGGTCGTATGTGGCCAAACTCATTTTTGAAAACATAAAGACGAATAACCGTGCTAGGCACGCAAAACGAGAAAACAAACTAATTGTAGTTTTGACTAAAGAACTCTAAGTGATATCACAATCTAAGTCCTGAGAAGTGTATCGGGGTTAACATTGTCCCCGGATCGTGTACGGTACTGGGTTAACAGTGTCCCCAGACGTACCGGTTAACACGAATTTAAGTTATATTAATAGAAATTGTGTAGTAACGACTTAGGGATCGTATTACAGATCTGGACAGGTAGCCGTGCCAGTATTACATCTCTGCTCACCAAAAAGGTGAGTTTCACGAGCCCCTTTTTATTGAACTGTTTTAAATATTTTCCCGGGGCGGAAAGCATGTTTTTATCAAAGTGTTTAAGTACATGCCGATCGCATGGAAATGAATGTATTTATATAATGTTTATTGTACGGGAATCGTACGGTAATTTATCAAGATGGTAATTGTCTGAGTTGCTAATATTAAGGCCCGAAACAGTGTTCTGGGTTAACAGTGTCCCCAGAGGGTATTAAATGTATTTCTGGGTTAACAGTGTCCCCAGAGGCTATTAAATGTATTTCTGGGTTAACAGTGTCCCCAGAGGTTATTAAATGTATTTCTGGGTTAACAGTGTCCCCAGAGGTTATTAAATGTGTTTTTGGGTTAACAGTGTCCCCAGAGGTTATTAAATGTGTTTCTGGGTTAACAGAGTTTTCACTGGTAGGCTCAGCATAATTACATCATTAATTTATGATTATTAAAATGATTTGTCATGGTTTACTTAAATTAGTGAAACTCACCAACTATTCGTAGTTGACCCGTTTTCTTTACATGCTTTCTAGGTACACCCAAATTGGAATGAGTGATACGTCCTTGATGATGTGTGCTATTTTGTGGGAGATTAAGGATCTATATTTTGCATTAAATATGTTAATGTACTATCGGTAAAACTTATGTGATAACACCTAGATGGTAACGAAACTCGGAACAATATAATTCGTTTAAATTAATGTAGTGGTGTTTTCTTTATAAGCAATGCCGTTGATATCAGATGTGTCTGTTGCATCCCGTGTACGTTTTCGCTGCGGTTACGGGGTGTTACACCAATCGTCTCCATTAGCTAACATTGCTTGTGACCCGGAACTTGATGGTTTCTTTTCAGTATCATTACCTCGTGGAGTTGAAGAGTTTGAATTTTGACCACGAGGACTAGTATACTCCTTTCTCGGTTTGTCACACTCTTTTGCAAAATGACTGAATTCTTGACAATTGTAACATATCACTTTCCACTTGTCAAATCCCAACTTTTTGTTTAGAGCGGGAAGATCTTTTCCGGTTCTTTGCATGAATCTTTTCACCTTTCTAACAATCATTTCCATGTTCCACTTTAAATCCATGATTTCCAAGTCATCTGGATCAATCTGATCATAGTCTTCATCAGTTAAATCACTAGTGGCAATTTTGCTACTAACCAGATTTTCATACGAAGTCATGAAAGCAGATAGATTAGCAAAGTTTTGTTCAGCTTCTTTCATGTTGACATTTGAAGATGCTGAGTAGTGAGTTGTATTGGGTGAACTTCCCGAAACTCCAGTTGATCCAGAAATACCAGAAGATCCAGTAGTTCCAGCTTTATAAAAACAGGCTCGTGGATCACTATACAATGTAGTTGCATTCTCACTTGCAGCTTGAGTAAGAAAAGCAGTCAGTGGAGAGATGGTTGAACTAAGAGGCATACTACCACCATAGAAAGAAGGATCTTGACTTTCTTTTGAAGATTTCTGACACTTAAGATCATATTCTCTGGCTTCAATCTTCTGTAGGAATTCAATTGCAGTCAAATCTTCATTTAAGAAATAATTATTTTCCTTGAGAACCATTAAGAATGTAGAATAAGAACTTGGGAGTATACTCTTAATAGTATCAATTTTATCCCTCTCAGAGACATCTAATTTCATCTTGTCCATCTCAGCAATCAAGTGATTGAACCTTGTTGTCATTTCTTCAACAGTCTCACCTTTCAATAAATTAAAGTTTCTGAATTGAAACTTAAGCATCACCTTTTTTCTTTCAGCCGTATTACCCATACTTCTCATTCGAATATGCTGAAACAAAGAAGCACATATTTTTATACTACCCACTTGGTGAAAGATATTCTCAGGCAAAGCCATGGTTAGAGTAGAATAAGCTTTTGTTTCTATCTCTAATGTTTTCTTTTCTTCAACAGAATACTGTGAGATAGCTTTTGGTGTAAAACCAATAGTCTCATCTCCAATCATAGGAACGGTATAGACCTCATCTAAATAGTATGAACAATCAGGATGAACTGATCCTAAATGAGCACGAAACCGAGGTTCCCACTTGGCAAAGTCACTGAACTTCATCAACATTGGACATTTCGAATGTGAACCTATCTCGGTATCGAGTTGCAACATTTGTTGCATCAACATGTTTTGAGACGCCAATGCATACATACCGGCCATCTTTGACAAGTTTCAAAATTCAAGGGTGTAATGAATCAAACAACGAATAAGGTAAACGAACTGTAAACAGTTGTAGCGAACTGTGAACAGTAGAATAACGAATCAAATCTTAACGTAGTTAAGATTGATCAGATAACGAATCACAATTGAGTTTAACGAATCAACCAACGAAACAAAAGGTTAACGAATCAGAAAGTCAAACTAACGAATTGACTAACGAACTGGCCAACAAATTAGCAATCAACGATAAGAAAAACTTAACGAATTAGAGAGTCTTCAGTAGCGAATCACTAAGAAAGACTTAGCGAAATAGATAACGAACCAGCTACAGTTGATTAGCGAATCAACTATAACAAATCAGGTTGTTACAACCGTTTGTAACAAACTCTGACACCTTATGCCACGTGGCAAAGGTTGTTATGACACAAATCCCAAAGTGGACGCGTGTCACACGAATCAGTTAATCCAATTAATGAATCAGATGACACGAACTAACAAATGACACGAACTGACTAGCGACTCACTTGAAAGTTATGATGAATATACTAATTTAGATAACGAACCAAGATGAATAATATAACGAATCATCAGAAAGATGATAGCGAACCATATTCATCTTCAAATCTTCAAAGAGAATTTCCAGAAATCTGGAAATGTTGAACACCAACCCGGATTCTAAAATCTGTAATACCAACTCTATTCTTAACCAAAATCCACAAATGACCTATCAAAATACTCGTAACACAATCGCGAAACCAATACGCTAATCCTCGATACCAAACATCTACGATTACCAGTCCAATTTTACCAAAACACGAACCCTGTTTCGGCCCTAAACCAAAACCAACACCAAATCCATTCAAAACCAAACCAAAACTCAATTCCAATTCACAAAACCATTCCAATACTTTAACCAACTCGGATTCAATCCAATTCGTCCATAATTCAATCAATTCAACTTAAAATTGATTCAAATTCACTCAAACAGAATATTAACAATATCAAAAACTAATTAAACACCAAATCAAGTGTAATTGAGCTCCAACAGCTTTGATACCACTTGTTGGAACCCGTTGTATCAATCCAATAACAATACAGATCTCAGATCTGTGAGTATATGATTAATAATAGATCTAGCTCATAATTACTTTAGATTAAGTGTTGTATATGTATATGTATTATCAGTATATGTATATCAGTAATTCGTATAATATTAGAGTGAAGATCAAGAGAGAATTCGGACAAGGTTTTGTTAATTAAACTCTCAAAACTTCTTCTTAAGCGTGAACAGTGTTCACGTATAAATAGAAGACGAACCTAGTTTGTTAACATCCCCTAACGAACTAGAGTTCGCTTCCTTACATACACTTAAATAACGAAACACCCCCTGATTCGTTAACATCCCCTAACGAATTAGGAGGGAATAAGCTTAAGTATTAGTTCCCTAACATCCCCTAGCGAACTAGACTTTACATTTAACGAACTAGACAATAATTAAACTAATTATTACATTAAATATAAAACAAAAACCATTAACGATAATTACAAAGACTCAAGACGCAAAACCGTGCACTAACATGTGATAAACGTTTATGCAACCTTTTATTTTTTATAAAATTTATTTGAAACCACACCACCAATTTTAAAAGTTTTAGAAGAATCAACCACACAATTGTCCTTACTCTTAAAAACAGAGCCCACGCAAACATTTGTAGCAACAGAATTCAAAACAGGCAAACTCAAAGAAACATTAGAATTAATGTCTTTATTATTCAAATTAGGTAAATCATCCTTCTCATTAGTCCAATCCTCAAAAATTACTTCATCTGCACGTGAAGTTAACACATTAGTATCGTTCACACTCAAGGTTGATTCAGTAGCTTTGACTGAACCATGAGCACTTCTGCCATTAGCAGTTGGCTTAACATACTGCATGAACGGTTATATTTCTTACTCTTCATTAGTAAGAGGAAGCCCAGTGTAATTGTCGTTGTATGGAGGAGGGACCACACTATACCTAATACCCTCACCCTTGTTTTCTTTCTATTTTAATGGCTTTTCAATCATGGATTCAACAACAGCACTAGAGACATTGAATTTCTTAAAATTAAATTCAGTATTTTCAAATTTATTAGTTAACTTAGCAATCTCCAACTTAGAGGCTTCTAACTCGGCGGTTAGCTCAGCAATTTTCTGTTTAGCATCTATCTAGTGACAATATTTTACGCTAAAATCGGTTTGAAGCTTTGAGAAATCCTTTTGTTGTGCCTCAAGTTTATCTTTTAAAGCTTTTTAGAGTTACTTAAGGGTGAAATTTTCATGTTTTATTCCCTCCATTTCTCTAATCATATTACTATTGTGAGATTTATATAAATCTACCTTATTAATGCAAGATTGAGAACACAATTAAGAACTTACCTCGGATTAGCTAGAAGAAGTGAAGGCCATGAAAGAAAACTAAAGATCCGTAGATTGCTCCTCCGCATCATTTTCTTCTTCAGTGACATCAATCCGGGCAAAGTTGGCAGTCTGATTGCTGATGTTGAGTGCTGCCATCTGGTCATTCCAAGAGAACTGCTGAGCCACCAATACCCGCTCATTCTCATTTGTATCAGTTGCATTCTCTCCTCTAGCATTACTTACCATAACTAATGCTCTTTCCATGTTTCCCTCCTTGGCGGGATTCGTGCATTCACGAGGATAGTGACCAGGCTCATGACAGTTATAGAACCTCAGAGTGTCTTTGTTAAATCCCACCTTCTTGTTAGCTGGCATATTCTAGTTGTTTCTACATGTTCTCTTGGTAAATTTCTTTGCTCTAAACAGTACCATGGCTATTTTCCAAGAGATATCCATTTCCTCCACATCATCAGGATGGATTTGATCTAGCTTAGCAGCTACAACTGGTTGAACCAAATCTCCAACAAGAAAAGCATTTTAGCATTTCATGAAACCTGCCATTAAGGCAATGTTTTCTTGAGTCTCCTTCGAAATAGCAGGAACTTGAGTGGGAGACTGACTGAAGGATCCAATAGTTAACTAAGGCTTAGTTTCAAGATCAGGTTGTTGAAAGAACACAGGAGTATGTTGTGGTGGTGGCTGAGTAAATTGACCTTGAGCAGACTTAAACATTTAGAAGTTGTTCTGAGATTGTTGTGGCTGAGCGTACTGACCCTAAGAAGATTTAAACATAGAAAAGTTATCTGTAAGACACCGTTACCGGTGCCTCACATTTGGACGTTGGGTTTACTCATCAACATAGTTCTAATCATCAGAGTTAATAAAAACATTCGCGGAATATAAAAACATTCATAAAACATTACATTAATCCATAACTTGTTTTAAAATAAACATCTTGTATTTCAAAATATCATAACATTAAACATAAATGTCTTGAGTATTCCGATGCCAGCCTCTTATTCAATGCCACGTGTTCCCCTCAAGCGAGCTATCTCATCTTACATACATGTGTGCATACTAAAAGTCAGCTACGCTAAGTGAGTTCTAGTTAATCACATAACAGACTTTATATACATACATACATAGTTTCATTCATATAATCAAATTCTACTTTACTTTATTCTATTCTGCCTTGGATATTATTAGGGTCCGGTTTCTGCCTTGGATATTAGTAGGGTCCAGTCCCTTTTTCTGCCTTGGATATTATTAGGGTCCAATCCCTTTTTCTGTCTCGAGATTATAAAAGGGCTCGGTCCCTTTTCTGCCTTGGATATTATTAGGGTCCAGTCCCTTTTCTACCTTTCTATCTCTTACATTCATTCATAACATACATACATACATACCATTCATAATTCATACATAACGTTAGAACTAGTATGCGGACTTTTTGTGGTAATCCCCTCACATAGCACTTGATTCTCTTAGCCTCGGTGTTAACCATATCGTGTACCAACCTAGACATTCAGTTGAACTCGGTTTTATACTCACGATGAGTCATCGTTCCAGCTCTCAAGTTCAGAAACTTCATCTCCGCCCTCTCGACCTCGGCGTCAGCACAGAACCTCTTCATAACCAGTTCTTTCATATCCTCCCACCTTAGAGCTTTAATCTCATCCCGGGTATTCCTATTTTTCACACTTTCCCACCAATACATAGCCTCCTCACCGAATGACTGAGTAGCATAACCCACCGTTAGTCGAGATGGCACTCGCTAATGCGGATAATTTTATCCATGGCGGTTATCCATTGAAGAGTAGTGATTGCGTCTCCCAAACCAGTCAGCTTCGGCGGGTCACAACCCTTGAAGGACTTATAGTTGCACCCACCTCGGCCCCTCTTCCTATCATCAACCTTCACAGACTTTACCACACTCGAAGCCTCCCTCTCTCCTTCATCATCTTTCCTACCGCCTCCCCCTGCTCCTTCAGCAGTTCTTTCACGGCCTCCAGCATACCCCTCCGGGTTCAAGTTCTTCACCGCAGTGGCTACAGCTTGAACAATAGCTGCTTGGATTAAGGGATCGAGTTAAACCCCTTCATTGTTGTTAAGGTTTCCCCCAGTTGCGCTTCCTTCTTCTCCCGTGTTAGAAGTTGCCTCCACAGAAGGTTGTCGGACCACACATGGCCTACCACGACGTCCAGTGCGACCTCCTGCTCCAACAACTGCCCTAGATCCAGCCATCGTATTCTGGAAAGGAAACACAAACGTTATCACTCAAGGAACTATTTAGTACAAGGATAGTAAGGCTAATAGGTAATAACAGTGGCCAGTTGTGATTAGCTGATCACGTTACTTTCCGTGTCCTATACATTTCCCCTTATGAGTCTATTTGTGTTGGTTCTACCTTAAACAGTTAATCAATCAAACAATCAATTAATCCTATCCCTAACATTCATGTATCCTTTATGTAGCAATTAAGCTAACATTAACATACATATTTAACCATGCACTTTACCTTTACTGAGCTTTCTTGAGTGACACATGGCTATCTTGAACTGGCATCTTCTTTCTTTTCTTTCTTAAATCTCAATCTCTGTTCGAGTCTAAGCATGTAGGATGCTTAAATCTCTCAAACTTTGCTTTAATATCAACTTGTAAGACACCGTTACTGGTGCCTCACATTTGGACGTTGGATTTACTCATCAACATAGTTCTTGTTGGGTTTTATACAAGATTATCAAAGTTCAAGTTAACCATATTTAACATGAAAACGCAACGGAAGCTTAGATTTTAAAACTTGTTATGAACATACCATTATGTTAAAACTAAAACCCAAAGAACAAGGATCAATATTACAAGAACAAAATGCTCACAAAATGTAAAATGTACCTCTTCTACCTTTAGAAGAAGATGTAGGTGGATGAAGATGATGATGTCTTCAAATGGCAAGGTTGCAAAGAGAAACCCTCAAGCTTTGTATACCCCAAGCTTTGAGCAACAACACCAACTAGTTGCTAGGATTTTTTGAACACTTGAACTAGCTCACAAAACTCCCAAAATCTGCCCACTTTGAGCCGTGGGTTTTGGAGAGAAAGAGAGAGGATATGAACTTGATTTAACACTTGAAAAATTCAAAATGAAAAAGATGCATGCATGTCTTGGATGTGGAGATTCATAAAGAGGCATCACATGGACCAAAAGAAAGCCTTGAATTTGATTGGACCAAAACCTTCCACCCACATGGGGTGGACGGCTCCCCCTTTTTTTTTTTTTTTTTTTTTTTTTTTTTTTTTATTATTTTGTTTTAACCATTTAAAACCATCTCCATTCATTTTATAAAACTTAATTTTATAAAATGTACATGCATTTACATAATTATTTAACCAATTAAATAATTAATTTATATAAATAAATTATCCAGATAATTTATTTAAATCCTCAAGTGTGTTTGTTTAGAAAACCAATTTCCTAAACACGTAGTGTTCGGTATTCTTTTAAATGATCAAGTTACTAAAGGAATACATTTGGTGTTGTCTAGCTTGTTATTGGGTATGACCCGACTTGGATCAAACACAGTTAGCCACATTAGTATAAGTATGTGTCTCGGGCATACGTAATTCCAACAATCTCCCACTTGCACGAGATACATAGAAAATTAATGCAAGTGGTGAATACCGCCTAACAACAGTTCACCACCCCTAATGTGTTTGACGAAGTGCCATTCAATAACATCATCCCTTCAAGTTCCTTACTTGATATGATTTAGGTGAATCTATCATTATATCCCTTTGTTACTAGATGTCATGTTGGATCTAAGAGACATAGGCGATCATTCTCTTTACAATTCAACTTTATCAGGCCTTAGACATCTAAACTCTCAACACATAAGAGGAACAAATTCCATCTTGACTGTATACGCCTCTCACTATCACTTTATACTCCACCTGAGCTCATCCTTATGTACCATCTTTTACGAATAGCGAAGGGGAGAGTCAAAGTGTAATACTTGGTGAAAATCAAGACCCAGTATACATCTCAGGTCTAAGGATAATATGAAATTCTCCTTTACTCAAGATTACTAATGATCAAGTCAATCGACTCCATGTAGTAATATTGAGAGCGGGTCAGTCCAATATTTGTATCCCACAAATATGTATGAACTTTGGCAGCAATCCTATGCTCCATATTCATTCCTTATGAATATCCACCAATCCTAGTTCATAATAGTCTTGCTTCATATTTGTTCCCACAAATGTGATTGACTACGGACTTTTAGAATAAGATAACTTATTCATGGATTAAACATGCAAAATTAGAATTTAACTCAAGATTCCATAATCATATAAAAGAGTTAAATTACAAAAGTCTTTTAAACTTTAATACAAAATAGATCAAATCCAATTACTAGAATATCGAAGTCCTAAGCCACTCGCATGACGCTCATGTTTCGGTCTTTCTAGGAGCTTCGTGAATGGATCCGCAAGATTTTGATCAGTTCCAACTTTGCGAATACATATCTTTCCCTTTTCAACTTCATCCCTTATGTAGTTGAATCTCCGCTCTATGTGCCTTGTCTTTTGGTGCGAACGAGGTTCCTTGATTTGTGCAATCGCACCCTCGTTGTCACAAAAGATTTCTAGGGGGTCTTGAATGGAAGAGACTACCCCTAGATCAGTAATGAATTTCTTCAACCATGCAGCTTCCTGAGCTGCCAATGAAGCGGCGATGTATTCTGATTCTGTAGTGGACAATGCTACCACTTCCTGTTTTGAGCTCTTCCAAGAGACAGCTCCTCCATTAAGAGTGAACACATACCCAGACTGTGATCGAGAATCATCTCGATCAGTTTGGAAGCTCGCATCCGTGTAACCTTTTATAGCGAGTTCCTCCTCACCAGATCCATATATCAGAAACATATCCTTAGTTCTCCTAAGGTATTTCAATATGTTCTTAACAGCCATCCAATGACTGTTTCCTGGATTCTGTTGATATCTGCTTGTCATGCTCAAAGCGCATGACACATCCGGTCTAGTACATATCATCGCATACATGATGGATCCTATAGCAGAAGCATATGGGATTTGTTTCATCATCTCTTGCTCACCCTTTGAGTTTGGACATTGAGCTGAACTCAATATGGTCCCTCTTTGAATAGGTACAAAACCTTTCTTGGAGTTTTCCATCTTGAACCTTTTCAAGATCTTATCAATGTATGTACTTTGGTTCAAACCTATCAAGCGCCTTGACCTATCCCTATAGATCTTTATTCCCAAAATATAGGCAGCTTCACCAAGATCCTTGATGGAAAATCTACTTCCAAGCCAAGCCTTAACGCTTTCCATGGTTGGAATGTCATTTCCAAATAGTAGAATGTCATCGACATACAATACTAAGAATGTAATTATACTCCCACTAGCCTTTTTATACACACAAGCCTCATCAGCGTTTTTGATGAACCCAAAACTTTTGATTTCTTCATCAAAACGATGATTCCAAGTTCTAGATGCTTGTTTCAATCCATAGATTGATTTCTTTAACTTGCATACTTTATTAGGATGTTTTGGATCGACAAAACCTTCAGGCTGAACCATATAGACATCTTCCTCAAGATATCCATTTAGGAAAGCGGTCTTGACATCCATTTGCCAAATTTCATAATCATAATGTGCAGCTATGGCAAATAATATCCTAATAGACTTTAGCATTGCCACAGGCGAAAAAGTTTCATCATAATCAACCCCTTGAGTTTGAGTGAAACCCTTAGCTACAAGTCTTGCTTTATAAGTATCCAAGTTTCCATGCATATCAGTTTTCCTTTTGAAAACCCACTTACTTCCAACAGCTTTGGAGTTGAGTGGTAGTTCAACCAATTCCCAAACTTGGTTGTCATACATGGATTGCATCTCAACGTTCATGGCTTCAAGCCATTTGTCACAATCATTCTTGGACATTGCATCACGGTATGTGGTTGGTTCATCCGAATCTACCACGTAGCAACCTTCTACAAAAAATCCATATCTTTCAGGTTGATTGCTAACTCTACCAGATCTGCGAACGTTTTGTGTGTTTTGATCAACCACTTGATCACTTTCAACAACCTCTTGTTGAGTGCTAGTATCAACCAATTGTGTATCATCTTGTGATTCTTGATCCTCATCAAATTTCACTGTTCTATTATTAGTTCCTTCCTCAAGGAACTTAGTTTCCAAGAACTTACCCTTTCGAGCAATAATAACATTTTGCTCACTAGGATCGTAAAAGTAATATCCTAAATCATCTTTAGGATAACCTATAAAGATACACTTAGTGGATCGGACTTCTAATTTGTTTGGGGTGTATTGCTTTACATAAGCTTCACAACCCCAAACTCTTAAGAATGATAGCGATGGAGCCTTTCCATGCCATACTTCAAAAGGTGTCTTCTCCACTTTCTTGGTTGGAGCCATATTCAATATGCGAACAGCGGAAAGTAAAGCATAGCCCCAAAATGATAGAGGTAAAGTGCTTCTAGCCATCATCGATCGAACCATATCTAATAGGGTACGATTTCTCCTTTCAGACACACCATTATGTTGTGGTGTTCCAGGTGGAGTAAGTTGTGAAATAATTCCACAACTCTTAAGATGATCTTGAAAAACACCACTTAGGTATTCACCTCCTCTATCACTACGAAGTACTTTGATTGTGGTCTTGAGTTGTCTTTCTACTTCAGTTTTGAAGTCTTTGAACATTTCAAAAGCTTCATCTTTGTGTTTCATTAAGTACACATAACCATATCGACTATAATCGTCAATAAAGGTAATGAAGTATCTTTCACCATTCCTAGTCATTGGTCTAAAAGGACCACATACATCCGAATGTATGATACCCAATAATTCTTTTGACCTTTCAAAAGTTTTATTAAAGGGTTGCTTTGTCATTTTGCCTTGTAAACAAGATTCACATACATCAAATGAATCATACTCATTTGTTTCTAGAATACCACTCTTGCGAAGAGTTTGCATGCGATTCTTGCTTATATGTCCAAGGCGACAATGCCAAAGATAGGAATCACCCAAGTCCTTCTTGAGTTTCTTGGTGTTGACATTGTACATTGAACTACTATGTGACATACCACTTTGATCTATTTCATATATACCATTCATGGGTATAGCTTTAAAATAAAACATGCCATTCATCAAAACATGAATATCACAATTTATAAATTTAAGATCAAAGCCACATTGTTTTAAAAGAGACACGGAAATAATGTTTCTCCTTAACTTAGGAGCATACAAAACATTCTTCAAAATTACTTCCAAACCACTTGGAAGCTTTAATATGTAGTCTCCTTGGGCTTGGACTTCAACTCTTGCTCCATTGCCCATAAAGAGACTAATGTCCCCTTTGTTGAGTTGTTTACTTCTTTTGAACCCCTGCAACAAATTGCAAATGTGAGTTCCACATCCGGTATCAAGTACCCATGTATTTGAAGAAATAACATTTAGTTCAATATGTATAGTAAAGATAATACCTGAGGTATGCCCCGCATCCCTCTTATCTTTTAACGCATTGAGATAGGTCGGACAATTCCTTTTCCAATGACCTATCTCTCCACACTCAAAGCATGGATCTTGCGCCGCAACCTTTTGCTTCTTTTCCTTCGGTTTGATGGGCGTGATGGCTTTCCTCTTTCCCTTTCCTTGGACGTGGCCCTTGCCCTTAGCAACACTTGCTTTGGGTTTGGAGTTATGTCCCCTTTTTCCTTCATTGATTGTTAGAACGGGTAAAACCCTTTTACCCATTCCCGCTTCGGCCGTTCTTAGCATTGCGTGAAGCTCACCAATGCTTTTGTCCCATCCATTCATGTTATAATTCATGACAAAGGTTTCAAACCTTTTGGTCAAAGAGTTGAGGATCAAATCCGTAGCCAACTCATTAGATACGGGACAATTCAACCTACGAAGCTTTTCAATGTAGCTTTTCATCTTTAGGACATAAGATGAGACGCTTTGGGTTTCCTCCATACGACATGCATGAAACGCTCGAACCGTTTCGAAACGTTCCGCTCTAGCTTGTTGAAGGAACATTTCCTTCAATTGAGTTATCATGTCGTATGCCCCATGATGCTCGAAATCCTTTTGGATTTCGGGAATCATAGTCCCTAACATGAGGCAAGAGGCTTGCACCGAATCTTTGGTGTACTTGACCCAATCGTTATACGCCTCCTCATCTTCCACGTTAGGCTCATCGGGAATGGGATCGTCTAAGACATATGATATCTCTTCTTGTTTGAGAACTATTCTCAAGTTGCGATACCAATCCATAAAGTTATTATGGTTTAGACGATCCTTTTCAAGGATGGTTCTTAAGGATAGGTTACGGGTGTTATGGGTAGAGGTGTTTGCATTGTTAGCGGCCATCTACAAAATTTAACAAAGTTTTATTTTAGTATTATAAATAATTTAATTATTAATACCCTTTTATTCCAAATTTTAAAATAATAATTAAATTCTAGAATCCAACGATAAATCAAATTTTGGTTAGGTGACCTTTATCCCGTTATTTGATTTAACAAGGTAGTCAATCTTGACAATTGCAACCCTTTGCAACTTCTAGAGGTATGGGACCATTCGAAATCCTTATTTCGTGTTGGCATGTTTATCCCATCAACACCATTGGACCCCATGCTTAGGTGACCTTTATCACATGGTTTCCAATTCAAGTCGTCCTACTTGTATAAACATGTAAGATTAACATACAAGTGGTTAGGTGACCTTTATCCCACAAATATGTTAATATTACCCTAAGTATATTAGTTTGCTCAAAATGGTTAGGTGACCTTTATCCCATTTAAAGTTCCCTAATACGTTAAGTGTCATACAAAAGGATGGTGTTAGACTTGTTTCCTTGGTAATTATGAAAAAGGGATTTTGAATTTTCAAATATTCTAGTTGAAAAACAATATGCCATATCCTAACATGCATTTAGAAATATGGCGATTTTGAAAACCAATTTTCAAGGTTCAAGTTATAATAAAACCAATTTTATTATATGTGAGTAATCGCTTAGTTTTAATAAACCCATTTAATTAAACTAATTGACGCGATATTACCAAATATATATTAGAACCCGTTTCATGCTTGTTGTCGTTCCTATGTGACGGTTTGGATATCCTAATATCTATCAACCACACATTACATAAAGTAAAACAAACAATCAAGCATACATATGCAAAATATAGTCATAACCGAGAACCGCTAAGTTTGACCATACTTGTTAGCCGAAACAAGTATAGGTCATAAGTCACACCTAAGGGACAAAACATGACACAAGGATGGAATGTTGACTCCCACTTGACCTTGCATCCAAATGCTTCAAGTATCCTTTCAAAGTTGTTGTGTTCTTGTTGGGCTTGTTAATGGGCTCCAAACTTCCAAAAGTCTTCTTGGGCCCAAGAGTGAAATTTATGGGCCTAATGGGCTTGAATCCCATGATGGGCCGGTGAGGCCCAACAAGCCCAAAATTTCGGTCCAAGGCCCAAATCCACCAATTCTTGCATCTTCAATTTTTACAAAATGTATCCTAATACATATTTTTCTAAAAAAAAGAAAATGCAACTAATCTATTTATTACAAACCAACTTATGAATAAATAAATTACACAAGCCTAAGATTATGAATTATTACAACCATATTGAATAATAAACATAATCAACATACACAAACAACAATCAACACATCCAAGGTCTAGGTTTCGGTTATGACACATCCAAACATACCAAATGTTCTAAGCATGCAACCTAAGCAACCAATGCCCAAAATCACCAAATAAAATCGGCCCCCCCCCCCCCCCAAAGAGGCTACGGCCCAAATTTTTATTATTTTTTTTTATTTTATTTTCAACATCCAAATGTTAATAATGGTTTCCTAAGATCTTTCCATGCATGTCAAGATCTTACAAATCCATGAGGGGTAAAATCCACCAAAATTTCGGACCCCTTTTTCACCCATGAAAAAACCGAAATCTATGAACATGTAAGAAGCATAAGTCCTTGTAACCGGCTCTTGATGCCATTGTTGGGTTTTATACAAGATTATCAAAGTTCAAGTTAACCATATTTAACATGAAAACGCAACGGAAGCTTAGATTTTAAAACTTGTTATGAACATGCCATTATGTTAAAACTAAAACCCAAAGAACAAGGATCAATATTACAAGAACAAAATGCTCACAAAATGTAAAATGTACCTCTTCTACCTTTAGAAGAAGATGTAGGTGGATGAAGATGATGATGTCTTCAAATGGCAAGGTTGCAAAGAGAAACCCTCAAGCTTTGTATACCCCAAGCTTTGAGCAACAACACCAACTAGTTGCTAGGATTTTTTGAACACTTGAACTAGCTCACAAAACTCCCAAAATCTGCCCACTTTGAGCCGTGGGTTTTGGAGAGAAAGAGAGAGGATATGAACTTGATTTAACACTTGAAAAATTCAAAATGAAAAAGATGCATGCATGTCTTGGATGTGGAGATTCATAAAGAGGCATCACATGGACCAAAAGAAAGCCTTGAATTTGATTGGACCAAAACCTTCCACCCACATGGGGTGGACGGCTCCCCCTTTTTTTTTTTTTTTTTTTTTTTTTTATTATTTTGTTTTAACCATTTAAAACCATCTCCATTCATTTTATAAAACTTAATTTTATAAAATGTACATGCATTTACATAATTATTTAACCAATTAAATAATTAATTTATATAAATAAATTATCCAGATAATTTATTTAAATCCTCAAGTGTGTTTGTTTAGAAAACCAATTTCCTAAACACGTAGTGTTCGGTATTCTTTTAAATGATCAAGTTACTAAAGGAATACATTTGGTGTTGTCTAGCTTGTTATTGGGTATGACCCGACTTGGATCAAACACAGTTAGCCACATTAGTATAAGTATGTGTCTCGGGCATACGTAATTCCAACAGTTCTAATCATCAGAGTTAATAAAAAAATTCGCCGAATATAAAAACATTCATAAAACATTACATTAATCCATAACTTATTTTAAAATAAACATCTTGTCTTTCAAAATATCATAACATTAAACATAAACGTATTGAGTATTCCGATGCCAGCCTCTTATTTAATGCCACGTGTTCCCCTCAAGTGAGCTGTCTCATCCTACTCACCTGCGTGCATACTAAAAGTCAGCTACACTGAGTGAGTTCTAGTTAATCACATAACAGACTTTGCATATATACTTACATACTTTCATTCATACAATCAAATTCTACTTTACTTTATTCTATTCTGCATTGGATATTATAAGGGTCCGGTCCCTTTTTCTGCCTTGGATATTAGTAGGGTCCAGTCCCTTTTTCTGCCTTGGATATTATTAGGGTCCAGTCCCTTTTTCTGCCTCGAGATTATAAAAGGGCTCGGTCCTTTTTCTGCCTTGGATATTATTAGGGTCCAGTCCCTTTTCTACCTTTCTATCTCTTACATTCATTCATAACATACATACATACATACATACCATTTATAATTCATACATAACTTTATAACTTGACAGTACGTGCAATATCCGAAGATCGTTCACGTACCGACAAGCAATCATTCTTACCTTTCTTATCACTAAGGATAAATGTATTAACAATCACATCGAGTATGCACACAACCCCGAAAAGATAACACGGAAATGAGGCTAGAAACTCACCTGGATCCTATTGCGTTCACTGTTAATTGTAATCCCTTTCTTTAATTGAGCCCGGCTAACTGTTAAATATATATTTGTTAATTAACCGTACTATTATTTAAGTTGGTAATTTAGTTAACCAACGTTTTTTTCTAAGTTGGGCTTGTTTAGTTTAGATGGGTTTTGGGCTTAGGTCAGGCCCAATTGTCCATTAAAGCACTTAGGCCCAACTTGGGTCAGGCCGAAACAGAGACTAGGTCAGCCGAGAACTCTTGGCAAAGAACCCCTGTTTGACCGAGAACCTTGTTCTTGACCGGGAACTCAATGGCCGAGAACCCTATGGCCGAGAACCCTGTTCTTGACCAAGAACTCAATGGCCAAGAACCCTGGTCAACGAGAACTCTCGTTGACCGAGTACTCTCGTTGACCGGGTTCTCGTGTTGACCGAAAACCCAAGGCGGGTCCAAGTCACCGAGAACCCATGTCTGATGCTTTCAGCTCCTGTTTTCTATATTGAACTCCATTCTAGGCTCATTTCACGGTTAACGATTCGTAATCACACTTTTAATCACCTAAATCCCAACCTCCTTAACCGTTTATGTTCGTTATCACCCCATTGCCAAGACCCAACCCATTTCTAGCATAAATCTTGAACCTTTAAGCATAAAAACGTCCATTAAGCTAAATATAGGGCTTCCTTCATGAACCGCATCTAACCATGAGTCCATACGTCCATTTTAATCATCAAGTTGTCAACTTTATGTTTTATTTAGACCCGATCTACTCTATGTTCAAGTTTCATGGCTAACCATTCATAAAAACGTAAGCTTTAAATGTAGGGAACATACCTTTAGACGTTTTTTAGGTCGTGGTTAGCTTGATTATGAAATTGAATCGTGTATCTAGCTTGAATATCTAAGATCTATCAACAAAAGCTTGATTTTTGGTCTCGGGTCTTCTTTCTCTTCTTGTGGCCGTAAGGATGTGTTTAAGGGTGTGTGTTTTTGAGTGTGTAGAGAATAAGATAGATAAGATGGATGGAAATGGAAAGATTTAGGGTTTAAGGGGGTATTTATACTCCGTTAAGCCCATGGACCTAAGGCCCATCTTTCCTTTTTAGTCCATGATTAATCCATTAATTAGCCTACTTATCTTTCCCTCTTTATTTTATTTATTTACTAACTCAAGTAAATTTTTCGCTTAAAAGAAATAATATATAAAATATTATTATTTGAAATTTGGGATGTTACATTATCTTGTGAGATGAGAGCATTATTAGAAGCAACACTATAGCCAGCCGCGTTGTAGGAGTTAGCATGATTTATTGTCCGTTGCTTATCATCCATGTCATGGGATTTAATGATAGCCATCACCTCTGACAAAGTTAATTTGGCCAGATCCTTTGTCTTCTTGATCAATGCAACATTCATATCCTAGCTTTGTGGCAGAGAGTTGACCAGCTCTTTATTTGTTTCAACAGAGGTCAGATTGATGTTTGCAAATCGCATTTCAGTGACCAAAGTGATAAATATTTGAAGCTGTGTCTCCAAAGGCTCTCTCAGAACATGATTGAAAATGTTAAACTTTTGTCGTAACAGATCATGTCGACTTCTTCTCATATCCTTATTTCCTTCATACACCTCAATAAGGGCTTCCCATAACGCTTTTGCAGACTATAGCTCTCTGAATCCTAAGGCAATTTCAGGTGAAAGTGCCATTGTTAAAGTAGCAAGAGCCTTCTCATCCTCTTCAATCTTTTCAAAATCCGCGTCGATGTACATTTTGACAGGCTTTAAGACCACTTCATCACTATTTTCTCTTTGATAGGTGATAGTTTGAGGATCCCGGACAATGCTTCTTCAAATCTTTGCATCTTTCATCTTCACATACTTCTCGAACCTGAATTTCCACTCAGCGAACACCTTATGAGACAGTAGACGGGGTACACAAGTAGCAGTTTCTATGATGGAATCCAACTCTTGATTCAAAGCAGCATTTGATGATGTGTACGTTAATTGGTCCATCCTAATCTATAGTCCAAGTGAACAGTCCAAAGATATACTAGTCCAATAACTAGGCCCAAAGAAACCAGGCCTAATAACACAAAATCCAACAGAGAACCCAAAATCCCAAGAACCCAAAAATAGGCAGCCCAACAGAGAACTCAACAACTAAGACCCAACAAAGACCAAGCCCAAATCCGACTAAAACAGTAACCGAGAACACACCGATATGCCCGAGAACAATGAATCTAGGCCGAAATCAAGCAACTTATGCCGAGAACACTTGTTAATTCCCCGAGAACGATGAATAGTGTCCGAGAACACACAAAATTGGTCGAGAACGATCAGGAGATTGCCGAGAACACACAGATGCTTGATTTGGTAGACTTGGAAAGTAAATCAAATTCCGAGAATGAAGGGATTTGAATTTAAGCTGAAGATCACGTCAAATATATCCCCAAAACCATCTCAACTATCCCCGAAGAACACGATGAATAGCATGTTCTTGATTTCCAGAATTCTTTAAGGATCAACAACTAAAAAATCAACACTGAATCAATGATATCACTAACACCAAGCCTAGAATAGGTCTATAGGCTCCGATACCAATTGTAAGTCCCGATGAGTGATCTTTCAATGTGATATCACGTAAACCCTTTTTAGGCGGAATCCAACAACGGATCGATTCATCATTAGCACGAACAAACACAATAAAACACACGAGATGGCTTCAAAACACACGTTATATTCAATGTCGAGTGCTTAAGCCCTTAGCAGTGATAACAATGATAATGATAATATATTATCTCATCTCTCACTGTCTACCAACGACCAACCCTAACCATATAGTTACATCATGTATATATATATATATAGCACACAATAACTCTAAGCCCAAATGTAAAGTTTATATTATATAGCTCAAAACCAAAGCCCAAATACACTAAGAGTAAACCATTAAGTATAGCCCAACAATTACACCCTATTACATTACCTATGAAGTCCAAACCTACCAATCCCACGTTCTTCAAGCTCCTCTCGTCAAGAAAGATTAATCATAATTAACCCAAACTTATCAAGTTTCGCACCCGCAAGCTCAAGTTTACCAAGCCTACTCTAATCAAACAACCCTCTTTCAAAACCGTTCAAGCTCAAGTTATTCAAGTAATGTCAAACCAATCAACCTCAACTGCTCAAGCTCTTATGGATCAAATCATTCAAGCTGCTCAAGTTTCAAGGTTTCAAGTCATGTGCAACTAAAGATTCAAGCTACCAGAAGACTTTGCCACTCGTCATATTCTATCTTATATAGTTTGATTTTTTTCTTTGTATCGACTCTTTAATAATTGTTGGATTGGCGTTTTTATAAATTATTAAAGTACTAGTTATTATTGAGAGGTTGTTTTTCAAAATTCCCCATTTTAAATAACCAAACTATAATTTTTGTCTATTTAAAATATGTCTCACTTATAACTCTTTTCCAAAAAGATTTCTATTTTACTATTGAAATTATATTTTCAAACGCTTTTGTAAATCCACACGATGGGATGAATCATGTGGACCATCCGACGATGAAAGTAATTATGGTACGGAAAATAACTATCGAAGTCCTCGCATGGAAATAATAATGTGTGCAATCGTGTATCATAATATAGAATCGAAAGTAGTTGGGGTAACGGTACAAATATAAAGATGATAAAGACATGGTGGATACGCCGCTGGTATATCATATATATAAGTGCCCTTATCAAATTTTCATTTCGAGCGTTGTTTTACTATTCAAAGTTCTGTGTTATGATAAATTCTAAATGTTATTTTTAAAATTTTTCCTTTCCTCAAAATCTAATTGTTTTGTTATAGTACTCCTTTATTTTTTGGAAGAAATCTCCAAAAGTATGGAACACTGTAACAACTCGGATTTTTCAAATTAATATTATATATCCGTTACCCGACCAGTTTTATGTTCGGGAAATTTTATCAATAAAAATATCGCCTTTATCGAGTAATTATTATTTTATTAATATTAGTTATTATAATTATTTAATATATTAAAACAACTTTCAAACATATACATTTTTTACCCTAAAATATACTTTAAACCTATTTTGTTTCCACCTCTATAATGCAGGGACTAAACAACAAATAATCTAAAATATATATTATACTCTAGAAAACCCATTTACCCAGTTACACAACCCGTGCCCATGATCCAAACCCGTAACCGATGACCCGTTTGATTTTCTTGAACCTTAATTCTCAGTATCATCTTGGAATTGATCTAGGATCGTTATATCTCTTACCTAAATCGGCCTCACCGATGATCGTAATTAGGAAAATATAATATTTGTGATACGTATTGATTGTTTTAACAAATCGTCTTTGTTATAATATTAATCTATCATCTAGAGATCAATATAACCCAATTAAATCTGCAGAAACGACCCTCATAGCAGCGCCATCAAAACCCTCATACCAAATTATATCTTCTTAACCCTCTATTACACATTATGGACCTGCGCTTTCCGTCCTCATATCGATTTAATTGATCATCTTTTAAACGTTGGTATAGGCAATACATTATATGATTTAGTTCGTCTCAATGTCTGCATCATTAACCCTAAGGTTAATCGGCCGATTGATGATTTAGGGTTATTATACTAATTTTGGGTATTTCTTCTGTCTAGTTATATGTGTTTTGTTTCTGAATTATAATCAACGAAGCCCCTAGCCCAGTTGGCTAGTGGTGTGTGTGTTAAGGCTTTTGTGGCTGGGGGCGCGGGTTCGAGCCACCCCCAGCCCGTTTTTGTTCATTTTTTCTGGTAATAACCATTTTAAACTCATATATTAATATAACTAATCATTTAAATCATATAATTAGTGTTACAAAAATAATAACAAATTTATATTTTTCTTAAAACTAACACATTAACTAATCATTTTCCGAACCTATGTTAAAACCATATATATATATATATATATATATATATATGTATATGTATATATGTATATATGTGATTATATAATAAATATTAAAACTTGTTAAAGGTATAAAAAGGGTTTTTAATATATATATATATATAATATCATGTTATTTAACATATATTATAAATTTAAGTGTTTTATAAAAAGATTATATTTTATATAAATATTATTTATAATACTAATTTAAAAGAAATCTTTATTAATAAAAAATATATATATAGCTATATTAAATGCATTTTTATATTAAAAGAAATATCTAAAACAAATCATTTTATGTAAACTATAAAGATCTTTATAATTATTTTGTTAAGTATTTTTATATATTTTAAATAATTAAAATCATGGTATTTATGATATACCTTTGATAAATAAAATTGATAATAAATTGAAGTAATAAATAACTTTCGCAAGAACACACTCAATCATCAAAGTCCCGAATCTCTATCTAGTTATAGATTCATAGTTGAATTTATATTTATTTTCTGCAATTATTGTTACTTAGGATTTCTCATCGGTAATTCCCGAAGAGCGTGGTTTACCGCTTTCTTAACTAATCATTCCCGCTTTGCTTATTTGATAATTTGAGTATTTCACTCCCCTAATTTACCCATTTTAATCTTGTGCGGACATATGTGTATTTACAGTATTTACCTATTATATAGTATCCACAATTGCAACTATTAATCCTTGTGTGTATATTAGTTTATGCCTAACTTGCTATTTTCTTACTTGTTTTATTTTATCGCATTTGGAGAGGTTCATCATAATAGTATGATCATATGACCGTCGTAGTGGCCGGAATCCAATCGCATGACAAGTGTTTCACCGATAACTCATTTTTGGTAACCAATGCCCGATACTCATGGCAACGGTTTAGCCTTTCTTTGTTATCTGATTGAATTGTGTACATTCTATGGCTTAATTGTTATCTCACAAGAATAGTTTGCTTTGTCTCTTATGTATTATTATTATAAAGCCAAAAACTGGTGTTTTACTCAACCATGTGTTGACAAAATTATTTCTATTTTATGCGCACATGCAAGTTATCGTATGAATTTGAGTGCAAGTTGGTGAAGACTTAGTGATGAACTTACGTTAGAAGAATTTTAATCAAGATCATTAGAAATATAAATTTTTTTGTTGTATTTATGGATTATGTACTTGTTTGTATTTGGTTTATTTGAATATGTAATAAAATTTAATAGATACTGTCACATTTAATATTACATGACAGTACCTTGAGAGCTGTGAGCAATCAGCTCACGCGCTCGGCATTTCCGCCTTAGGTTGGGGTGTGACATACTTCTAATGTCGAATCAGGATCAACGAGGACAGATTCAAAGCATTGGGTCGAACTCTTCTTTGGTGTCAAGGTAATCGCGATTAATAGTCATCGACTTCGGGGAAAGGCTAGAAGAATGGGACCCACTATGGGACAGACAATGCATTACAGACACATGATCATTACGCTTCAACCGGGTTATTCTATTCCACCTCTTAGAAAGAAAAGAACTTAAATCAAAAAAACTTACTAGCATGATGATAAATTTATACAAAACTTCTACCCCGAGCATACGCAATGGAACCGTAGACAGTCAAGTGAAATCCAATCCATGAAATAAATTGATCTTTGGACAACATCATTGTGGTAAAGGTCGTAATGCAAGAGGAATCATTACCGCATGGCATAGAGGTGGAGGTCATAAGCGTCTAAACCATAAAATAGATTTTCGACGGAATGAAAAAGACATATATGGTAGAATCGTAACCATAAAATACGACCCAAATCGAAATGCATACATATGTCTCATACACTATAGGAATGGTGAGAAGAGATATATTTTACATCCCAAGGAGCTATAATTCGAGATACTATTGTTTCTGGTACAAAAGTTCTTATACAAATGGGAAATGCCCTATCATATTTCGAATAGGGACAGTTGACAACCGAATCCGATTTTTCCCATTCTTTTAATATCCGCAATAGTGAGAAAAGAAGGCCCGACCCCAATTTGTTCAAGAATAGTGTCGTTGAGTTTCTCGACCCTTTGTCTTAGGATTGAGATTGAATTCGAATAAGATCATAGGAATAATATTATTAGTCAAACAAATAAAAGTGTGTTGCTAACCTAGAAAGTTGTAAGGTGATAGGTTATCTGTTAGATCTTTGTTGATTAAGATTTCTAAGTTTAGTTCTTCATAAGTAGTCCGTCTATGTTTGATTGATTAACATTATCTATCGAGTCAATTGAGTTTATCAAATTACCTTTTATTTCTGCGATGTTGTACACCCCAATCTACGGCGGAAATGCCGGGATGTGAGCTGATTGGTCACAACTCTCAAGGTACTATCATGCAATATTTAAATGACAATATCTCTTAGTTTATTTAGATAAAACAATTACAGTTAAGTACATCAAGTATAAAGAAATTACAACAATGATCAATTAAGTTTGTATCCTAAAAGGGCATCTCTGCGTGATCTTCATCTTGCTAACAACCAAGCTGATAACCTGCAAATGCGTATAAAATATATTTTTGTGAACAACACATGTTGAGTGAGTAAAACACCACTTTAAGACACAACAGTAATAATATATTGTAAATAAAGAAAGATGCAAACTGATTCTGTGAGAAATAAAACCATAGCATATAAAACAATCAATCAAACCATAAAGAAAGGGCTAAACTGTTGCCATGCGAATGGGCATTGGCTACCAAAATGAAGTGTCGGTGAAACCATTGTCGACACCTGCCACTACGACGGTCATATGATCATACTAGACTGATAATATGTTGGACCTCTTCGAATGCGGTTCAAATAAAGCATATAAGCAAATAGCAAGTTAGACATAAACTGATATACACACAAAGATTAAACAGTTGCGATTTTGATTACTAGATAATATATAAATACTGTAAATACGCATATGTCCCCAAAATGATTTAAAATAAGTAAAAAGGGGAGTGATTACTCACCTGATCGGATGTACGAAATATAAGTGATGATGATGAGAGAAAGATAAACCCTTCGGAATATGCCGTCAAGGATTCCTAGTTAAAATAATAGTAATATGAATTAATTATAAAGATAAAACATGATTTAATGAATAAGGATTTCGATGTGATTTGAGTTAGGTTGGGCTTAGAATGTGTGACAATCGTCAATTTCAGGTTAACTCCGTTAACTCCGTTAACTCAACTCCGTCAATTCAAACTTAAGATCATTGAATCTGTAACGCACACCTCATTACATTTAAACTAGGGTTTAAATGACGCTTGACACTTACTACATGTGTAGTCTTTCGGGAATTTGCACCGAAACGCAAACGAGTTGACGCAAACGATTGGTGAATAAACGAAAAACGCCAAAACAATAATTATGTGATAATTATGAGTTAGACTTATGTGTTATGTGATAACATTGTTATAAACGTTAACTCAATGTGCTAGAACTAGTTAATTAAGCTAGAAAAGTAACATTTGAAAGTGGAGGGACCTAGATGTAACATGATTGTTATTAAATAATATTAAGCTAAAACCCTAGCCTCTCTTTCTCTCTCAAAACCGATCGGCCAGCCCCCCTCCCCCCTTGTTCTTGGCTGCCGTCAATCACACACACACATATACACAAGATCTTTCAAGTTTAATCGAAGATTAAGGGGCTAGGAAGGTATAAACAACTATCCTATGAATTTTACATGCTTAATTTTGAGTTTTAATGGGTTAATTATAAACCCTAAAATCTGGAAATTTCATATATTGTGTTCATATGATCTTTGTTTGATTTGATGATGTATTGATGATGATTTGATAACTAGAATTGATATTGTTACATGTTAATTGTTGTGTCTTTGATTTGAGTTCAAAAAAAAACCCTAATCATGTATGTAATGTGTAACTGATGTGCATGGATAGTGATTGTGGAGTCTAGAGTGTTATATGAATGATTTGTGGTCCATAGATAGTTAAATTGTTGAGTTTGGATGCAAACAGTTTCTGGACAGATTGTGTTGTTGATGTTTGATTGACTGTAACGGGTTGTAAATGTGAAAATTGGTTGAGATTATGGATACTACAGTAAACTAGGTTGAGTCTAGTTTCTAAAGAATATAAATTTGCAATTTTTGGACGTGTAAAAGTTAACCTTTATGATTTTACAAAAACGTTGTGCAAAGCTGAGTTGTTAGACCTGCTGTTAGGTTGTTTTGTAAATGTTATATCTCATGAACTACGAGACCAATTGGGTTGGTTCCACTTCTGGAAGTTGACTTATTGAGTTAGGAACCTAACCCAAGTGGTCTTGCATTTGTTGGATTTTTCATTTAACGGGAATTTCAAATAACATTCTGTTACGCATGAATTTGACTGTTATGAGCTTTCTGTAGTGTTTTGATCATTATGAGAAATCTATGTGGAATAAAAATAAAATAAAATATGTTCTGGAAACCTAACACATGCATGCTTTAGTGATGATTTTTGGTAAATTAATTAAGATGCTATGATCGGTGGAATAGTACAATCTTTCAAGTAGAATTTCTGTCTTGGTGAAACTAGCTGCTGAATTTTGTGAAAATGCATGAAATATGATAATTGCTAGTTAATTGTTATGTTTTGACCAATTTGCCCCTGCGGGGAATACTTGCTAAATAGTTGTCGTGTTTTGACCAAATTGCCCTTGCAGGGAATAATTGCTAGTTAATTGTTATGTGTGACCAAATTGCCCTTACGGAGAGTAATTGCTAGTGATGTACATTATTAATACATGACACGTAAATAATTGCTCACATACGTATCGTATCACAAATGTACTCGTTAAGTCACACACGATTCACAAACAAACACGAAACGTATCTTGTGATTAGGAATTATGTGCCGGGTCTAGAGACTCGATATTAGTTCCGATACTTAGAAAATCTCCTTGTTGTTTTAGAACGCTAGAGAGAGTCTTCTGTGACGCGCATCACTTGGTGATTTATTTTGGGAATTCTTCGCAAACAGTGAGTTTCACTTACCCCTTTAAACTGTTTTAAACGCTTTTCACTTGGGGGAGATAACATACTCCGATAAACGCATTTAAGATTTTGTTAGTAAATTATATATCACTTGTAAAGGCTAAGTGGCAAACGAAACATTTGAAGTCCTACACATCGAACCGATTAATATTTGGAATAGCGAGTCACTGTTGAGTAGTACTACTGGGTTTGACAAACCCCACCCAACGCTAAACTCGACTGGAGGTCGAGCGGGTGTAATTTTGGCTAACACGTACCATGGTCTGGATGACCTGGTGACAAGGCACTTGATAAACAGTCAGCTTCGGTGTCGAACACTTAGTAATACTTGCTGTATAGGCTAGCTACCTATCGATATATAATTGATTTAACACTATCTGGTAACGCAAAATGCTGAACGCAAAACGCTAAACGCAAAACGCTGAACGCAAACGCTAAACGCTTTATTTTATTTAAACTTGTGAACTCACCAACCTTGTGTTGACACTTTTAGTATGTTATTCTCAGGTAGCCGAGGCGGGCGCGCGGTATAGGATCATGCATGGTTTTTGAACATTCTAATATGCAAACATGTTTTAACTATTATTACTTGGGTTTTTAAGTCGTCCTGCGTGACGCAACTTTTGTCTTTTGGTTTTTACGCTTCCGCACTTAATTTCATTTAAACGTTTTTATGGTTTGATTATAACTGATGATTCCGATCCTGTTAGTTCACACCCTCTGACGGTAAAACTCCGTTAGTGGAATTTGAGGGTGTGACAGAATGTTTATTGATCGATTGATTCCCATAATAATTATTATTGCAAAGATGAATATTATTGATCATCATTTATAAGAAACATAACTTTTTATTATTTATAAAATCTCATTTAGACTAAAAGTAATATATATAATTAAACATTTAAACAACTTTAAAGAATTAAGATATAAGATATGCGTATAGAAATAATATCTAAATAATTAAATATACAAATTAAATAAAATAATTTGATTAATATAACTTATGATATACTTATAATTATATAAACACATAATTAACTATAACATGTATTAAGATATAAATAAATATTTTATTTAAATATTTTAATGAAAAATCTATTTAATACGTTTATTAACTATGTAATATATATATATATATATATATATATAACTAATATAATCAAATTTATAGAGACGTTTCAATGACAAGTAAACAATAATATTGATGTCGGGATTTAATAAAAAAAATGGTGATTTATTATTAATAATATATACTTATAATTCATATATATATATATACACACACATATATATACATACATACATAACGAAAGATTTTAACGGGATCTTGGCAAGAAACATAACTAAGTAACTAGAAACGTGAATTAACAAGTGCCGGTTAATAAGAATAACATTTATTTCATATTTAATATTAATTGATAAGCATTTAAAACCCTTTAAAAAAATAAAACAAAAACCGCATCCAGAGGGGCTCGAACCCGCGCCCCTAGCCGGTTCAATGGGTTGAACACACACACCCCAGACCATTTGTGCTGGGGTGTCAATTGATAATCTTATGAGAACAAATAAATAAAATATAGCAGCACAGTACACCCCCAATACCCATGAACCCTAGCTTATTCAACCAATCAATTTGCTAATCGCTAATCTATTTATTGTTGGGGTTAATGTTAAGTATGTTAGCGCGAACTGATTACACCGTGTAATTACCTGATATGACGATGAATTGATAATGGATGATGAAAAATAATTCACGGCCCAAACGAAGACCAGAAACTATATATACAGGCCACGGCAATACGATTAAATATGTGGGTTTGATTCGCGAGTTGCAGGGTAAGGTACACCAGCGTCTAATTGTGTTTTGATGATGTGATACTGGTATCTTGCTATAGTAATAACGCCGGGTTTCGTTATTCAAGTAAACGAGATCATAATTATCCAAATTCTTAAATTAGATTGTCGGTATAGTTTGTTAAAACATAATAAATGATTTCCAAAAATCAATTCCAAGTTTATCAAGTGAATTATTGTTCAAGAAATCAAATGGGTCTACGGGTTTAGGTTTACGGCTCACGGATTTGGGTAAAAAGGGTTTGGGTCTTAGGATTCTAATATATAAATAAAAAAATGTTTGGCCAGATTTGCAAAATAACGCCTCATGTTCAAGTGTGGATACACAAAGAGTTTAAATCTGTAGTTTTTGGTGAAAAATGGAATATACATTAAAGTTAAAAGAATATTATATATATATATATATATATATATATATATATTTAAATAATATGATATTTTATTGATTTAATTTAAACGCAAACGGGTCAGGTATCGATTAACAAATAATATATGGATAAACCGAGTTGTTACAGCTGTAAGGTAGGATTTCATTATATAAGGGACTCTTTCATAATTATTTAAATAACTGTAAGGAAGTTTAATATATAAAACTGGTGTGTCTTAAAACTTATTAGAAACCAATAGGTGTCTTCTTAAGAAGGATCAGGGGTCCTTGTACTGTGCCTACTATCATCAACCAAGGAGAAAATATCGAATGAGCGTGTGGTAAATAATTCCATATTAATCCGAATCAATCCATACGCTCCCATTTTTAATAAAATTCCGGCTAGAAGCATACAAGTACTGTAATGCGCCTCTCCGTGGGTATCTGGTAACTATGTATGTCGGGGTAGAATCTTTTTTGTAGTTCTAGAAGTAATAATTTATTAAAATTAAATGCATCATTTTCATTTGGTGAAATCCAGTACAAGAATGAAAGAAAAAAAATATTTTGAAAAAAAAAAAATTTTTATAAGAATTATTACAAGG
The DNA here is from genome assembly GCF_021521415.1 of Bidens hawaiensis. NCBI lineage: Eukaryota > Viridiplantae > Streptophyta > Magnoliopsida > Asterales > Asteraceae > Bidens > Bidens hawaiensis. The sequence continues at coordinate 503,053 of NW_027491919.1, forward strand.
CACAATTTCTTAAACAATTGGATTCTTGGAGTTATCATGTGATTAGCCTAGGATCTGTCTTTTTAACCATAGGTATTCTTTTAGGAGCAGTATGGGTTAATGAAGCATGAGGATCATATTGGAGTTGGGATCCAAAGGAAACTTGGGCCTTTATTACTTGGATCGTATTCACAATTTATTTGCATACTCGAACAAATAAAAATTTGCAAGGAGTAAATTCCACAGTTGTGGCAACTCTAGGCTTTCTTATAATTTGGATATGCTATTTTGGGGCTAATCTATTAGGAATCGGGTTACACAGTTATGGTTCATTTACGTTAGCAAACCTTAAGGAGACAAAGCTAAATGTAAAAATGAGATAAACATGCTCGCAAATAATTAGAAGCTCAAGAAGTAAAACACAAACATGTAGTTAAATATTTGATCACCAGCATGTTCACCTGCTCTAGAACAGTTAAGTCCCCAATATTAATGACTTAGCATAATACTAAAAAACAAACACATGCTTGAATACAAAATCTTCAAGATATGCTCAAATTCAGAACAATTAAGCTTGGAAACACTATCTGCAGATAATCAACAGTTAAAATCATGCTTAAATGCATAACTTCCAGTGATGGTCGAATGCAAAATACTTATACTTGGAAACACCATTTGCAGATCACTCGATAGTTAAGCACATACTTGTTTGCACAAATTTGCAATAATAGCAAAAGTAAAAATTTAAACACATGGTAGATTAACTTATTCGACTCTAATAACATAAAATGACACTTTGCGATGAACAGATTGCGATGACTTGCTAAAACGATGAAAAGACATCGAAACGATCAAAATCGTCATGAATTATATATGCTCTTTAACGTAATGTGTGAAATACACTATGAGATAAGAAACACAAGTAATACTTTGACAATTAAGCTCTTTACATCATCAAATGTCAATTAGTACAGAGAATATGACAATGAAGTATAATGAGAATGCTCACAAACTAAGGAATGAATGGATATGAACACTATATATAGTGTTGAGACATATACGCCCGTATATGTTCATATCCTTCATTTTACATTTAAATCCTATTTCCAAACTGATATACATACAAAATACAAGACCCTTTCACAAAGCATTATGTACTAACAAACTCCTCCTTGGATATTGCTAGGTCTTGATAATCTTCACTCTGTCATATCAACCTCCATGCTCTTTAGCACGAGATTTTGAGTCCCGTGTGTCTACCATTTCACCACCAAGACATCTTGAAAGTGAATCGTATTCCATGAATATGATATCTATCTACTGCGATGCATGGAATAGTGGAGTGCTGGAGTCTTTCTATTGATCGGTCATGTTATATAGGCTCGAATTGGACATCCAATTGCTTCAGTTTGAATTATCCGGAGAATGCCTTATATGGATATCCAATATATCAAAAGGATGGACAATCAAACCTATTTCTCGATTCAATAGAAGCCCAAAGAGGTAAAAAAATTCTATATTTTTATGATCAAACGCTCAATTAAAATGATCATAAAAATATCTTTATTTAGAAAGTTAATTTTAAATAGTTATTTTAATTATATATTTCTAATTAAAAACCATAAAATATACTTCTTGAGCTTGATGCAGAAAATTAAAGTTTCAAAATCATGATTAGTTATCAATATACCTTTAAACTTCATATATATATATATATATATATATATATATATAGGGGTGGGATCTAGAGAGAACCCCTTTTAAAGAGAGAACTAGAGAACTAGTAAATAATTATTTTTAACTATTTTTAAAAAATATTTTGTGATTTCTTTTTCTTTCCTCCTTTTAATAAGATGATATTGTTCCTAAAATAAAAAAAAAACTTGTCGGTGTAGTACTGTAGTGCATATGTGCACTAATGCGTATTACATATATACAATAGTGTTTTATTGCATATAATACAACACAACTGCATTATCCAATACACACTATTGAATATATGCAAATACGACACTAATAATTGTATGCAAAACAAATTATCGCATATATGTAATACAACACTAATGCACATATGCACTATATCTATTTTTTTAAATTTTTGTATATAATATAACACTATTGCAAATATACAATACAAACAACTATATATATGCTATTCAACACTATTTAAAATATCAAAATGCACACTATTGCACATATGCATTATAAAAAAAGTCGGTGTATTGCATATCATATATGCATTACTCGTTAATTTTTTTTATTTTTTTTATTTTTTTATTTTTATATTTTTTTGTGGTGAAGAATAACAACATATAAGAAAGATGAAAGAAAAAAAATTTTAAAAATATTTTTTTTAATGAAATTAAAAATATTTCATTATTAGTTCTCTAGTTCTCTCCATAAAATGGAGTTTTCTCATGATCCTCTCCTTAAATATATATATATATATATATATATATATATTAATAAAGTAAAATAATTATAGACACTTGTCATCTTTTTGGTTCATTTTCACAATTTTTTCCCTCCAAAATTAAGATTAATTAACCCTAATATATGTAATAGATCAATAATTATTCACTTTCCTATTACACTCTTTTTATATTATATCTATATTTTATTATAAAAATAAATATTAACATAATATTTTACTATATATTTCAAAATAATTGATGAAATTCAAAAATCAACAACCAACCATGCATGTTTCTTAAAGATTGAAAAGAATATGATTTCAAATGTTATTATTCACATATTGTACAATGTATATTTTAGAAGATTGTAAAGAAAAACAAAACTCGAATAGGCTTTTATTTTACAAAATATGTTTAATCATAATTAAATTATGAATATATGCTTAAAAGTCGATCCATTTTTTTAAAATCAATTCATTTATCTATTATTATTATTGTTATTGTAAATTGTTATATAAATTTATAAATAATAAATATATGTTTTAAATCTATCTATTTATTTTTCGATTAATTTAGTAAACTATATATATGTTAAAATATAAGGATAATATATACGAATCACTTTCAGACATAACTAAGTTTATCAATTTAATTTCTTTGTTTTATTTATAAAGGATTGTTTCGGGTTTTTTGTGAAACTTAAATTTGAATTTTTATGGGTCAAAAGTTGGTAAATTAATTGTTCGATACAAGTTAATTACATTTTGGTCAAAATTTGTTACAGGCCAAAAATGAAAAAAATTGAGTATTTTTAAAAGTTTGAGAATACAAATAGATTTATCGTTAAATTTGTTATGGGTTCAAAGTGTTGACTTGAAAATGTCAAAGGATGAAAGTTAGAATTTAAAACATGATTCGGGTTAAAAATTTATTTTCAAGTGCATTTTTGGAAATAATCACAAGGTTTGGGATTTGGCAAATTGACTATTTTTCTCTCGACCATTAAAATTTAAGAAAAGATTGTGAACACTTTCGACATGCCACCCATGACTATCAATACTTCTTACTTTTATTAAATTTGAAATATTTATATCAGCGTTAACTTTTCCTTCAATGGTGTTTAGAACGTTGTATGGGAAGCATGTCATGCAAAACTATGCTAAAATGAAACATACTATTCACAAAATCGAATGGGTTAACATGTTATTTTTTATGTTGTCATTATGACAAAGTTGAGAAGCCCTCTGAAACTTATCAAAATCTTTTTCATGGTGTAGGTCAGAAAAACATAGTTCTTGAATAACATATGTCGTTACAATTTAATGTTCTCCTTTCCTTTGATGGGTGGTAAATTAATAAATATATCAATAAAGGTAACGTTGATCCTTTCGTATTTAGGCTGAGTGGTTAGAACTAATATGTATGAGAAATCTTATTTCCAAAATTGATTCATAACCAAAGTTCTTTCAATTATACATATATGACACTGAGAATGAAATTTTCAATAGAAAGAAGTATTCTCGGGTACGTTTTTCCACTTGCATTTTTTTTTATTAATTTCATTTAAAAAATCATATAGTGATATAAATAAAATCAATTTATGTACACATAGTTACAAGCATAGATGTAATACATTTTTTCATATACGTTATGTTATTATTTGCTTTACTTGTAATTTTATAATTTAAATTATCCCGTGTTGACACGGGCTCTAAAACTAATATATATATATATATATATATATATATATATATATATATATATATATATATATTCAAACAGATTAATTATCAACTTGATCACCCCAGTTTGATTGTCGAAAAAGAAATTAACATGACGACGTTAAACTTGTTTTCATGTCTTATATTATTTTAAGACTCAACGTAATATTTTTATTAAACATGTAATATAGATGAGTTAAAAATATGTGTATGTGTGTGTGTGTGTATATATATACTGCATATTGACAAAACTCCCTCAATATTTTTGTTAACATTTAACGGGAATTGCAATTAGTACATAAAATTGTTACATATTTAAAAGTTGAATACCTATACATTTAACTTTTAATCTTTAATACCCAATCATATTACTTTTATAAATGCCAGGGGACTAACTGCGTAATCGTGTCTAAAAAAATATTCAATCAATATTATATTTTAAAAAGAGAAAATTCCAATTTGCCTCCCTGGGTTATATCGTCGAGAGATGGAATAGCCACTGAAAACGAAATTGCGCATTTTGCATGTCTATGTTTCTCCAGCGGTTTTTTTTTACTCCCACCATTAGTTGACCTTCCTTTAACGTGTTGAAAATTGTTGAAATGACCCATTTACCCCTACATCTTCATCTTCATCATCTAACCCAGTGTGTGTGTTCTTGGTGTAGACGACTGACCAAATCCTTCACCGTTCATGATCCATCAAATTAATCCCACCAATATTCAATTCAACCCTCACCAAGACAAAGCCTCAATGTATCATCTCTCGTCGTTCACCGGTGGTTAGTAATAACAACACAAACCACAACGACGAAGACGAAGACCCAACAAAACCGGAGACATAGCTTTCTCTCCGGGGACTCGCCGTTCGAGCCCCAAAAAAAAAACCCGACGTATACTCCACATTCGTAGTCTACGGCGACGAAGACCAACAAACCATAACAATAACAATAACCCACCACAAACAAACCATAAAGAATCCACAATGTTATGTAAAGATGATGACGATGACGAAGATCCAAACGATTTCGACGTCGTTGGTGGCAGGAAAACGAGATGGCTGGAATCCATGGTGGCGGTGGTGTGGTGCCGGAGGTTAGGGGTTTTGATCGGAATGATTTATGGGTGCGGTGGTTGAATTATTGAAATAATTGGTGGTGGGATTTGAGAGATTTTGAGGGTTTGAGTGATGAAATATAGGGTTTGAGGATTTGAGAGATTCGATTAATTGTATGAAACTGATGATCAAGATGATGAGATTAAGAATGATTACTTGGTGGTGGGTTTGAGGATTTGATGTTGATGATGAAGATGAGATGCTGATATACTGATGAAGGCTTATGCTGATGATGATTATTATTATGAAGATGAGTATATTATTATTACGATGATGAGGATGTTACGATTATTATTATTATAATTATTATTATTATTATTATTATTATTGTTATTGTGTTGTTGTTATATTTATTATTTATTAGAAGATTACTAAAATACCCTTACCATCCAATAGTCAACTGACGATCAACTTACGATGGGAGTAAAAAAAACTGCCGGAGAAACACAGACGTGCAAAATGCGCAATTTCGTTTTCAGTGGCTATTCCATCTCACGACGATATAACCCAGGGAGACAAATTGGAATTTTCTCTTTTAAAAACATGGATTTTAATATTTCAAACGATAGCCATCTTTTGTTAATATTTCTTACCAATGATAAAGCTAATGTCGCTTTTGCTTTTCACTTTCGTTGTAAAAACAATCTCACTCTAACGAATAGTTAACTTCCTACGCTTTTAACTTTCTCTTTTTCCCTTTTTTATGTTGTTTCAACATATTTACTAAATTCTGGTTGAGATAACGTCATTCGTTTGTTCATTAGCAACACACATGGTTACTTTTTCGTTAAAGTAAGACTGTCACCAGTGCCAAATTAAGAAAGAAGTCAACAATGTCATTAGTCGTATTAACACTATGAAGTATTCTATCAGCCACGTGGTAATAGTTATATTGTTAAATTCAATTTGCCATCCATGCGATTTTTTCTAATCAATTAACATTTTCTTCTAACATTATTTACATACATATTAGTCCATCCTAGTATTTGTTTAAGTTAATAGTCTCTACTAAATATATCAAGTAAAAACTATTTTATTATATTATTATTATTATTATTATTATTATTATTATTATCATTGTAAATAGTATTAATACTTTTTATTTTAATAGTATCAATATTAGTATCAGTCACACACACACCTATTTATATATGGTTCGGTTTTATAAATATGATAATGCTCGGCAGTGATAATAATAAATTTATCATGATCAAGGACAAAAAACAAAAAAACAATTTAATAAAAATATTATAGAAATAAAATAAAAATAAAACTTTGTGACACTATAAAATTTAAAAAATATTATAGGGCAGTAATATATAAATTTGTTAAATGAATTTAAAGTTCAGGAGAGCAAAGTTTTGTTTGTTTTTGCTTAAAAAGGTCTGCAATGAACTTGTGTTTGCGGCGCGGCATACATATTAACAGGGCTGGCAATTGGGTACCTGTTTAATACACGATAAGACATGTTAATCAAAAAATGCGATGTGTGATTTTTTAATTTTCTTGAATAATTGAAATTAGTAGGCTAGACTCCATCATTTTCTCTTATTGGTACACAAAACTTAAAACTGTCTTATAGTCATGACATATAAAGTACTTAAACGAGTCGTATTCAAGTTTGAAGTTTGTGTTACGCACGTCGCTTTTTACCTGTTAAACCTGTTAAGACACGAATTGCCAGCCCTTGAGTGATAAGCATAAGCCTCTGAAGACCGTTTGTTTTTTTTTTTAAACCTGAAAATTGCTTTTATGGTCTTAAAAAACAAGCTAATATATAACTTATTCAAACTTCTTTACACCCTACCAACACCCAATGTCCACCACCACCACTCACCAATCGTCCACCACCACCGTCCACTACCACTATCACCGTCCACCACCACCACCACCACCCACAACCATAGTTCGTACACCGCCACAAATTATTTTAGCAGTCTACAACGTTTAAAAAACAAACATTTTTCTTCTTGCAGACTACAAAGACTTGGTTCATATTTTTAACTACAGATGTCTGCAGATATAGTTCACAGACTGCACACATGTTACCTTTAAAAATCAATCGTAACCTAAGTATAACAAGTAGGAGAAGGATACGTTTAACAACTTCTAATTATCCAATTAATGCATCAATTTTCAAAATTTACGTTTTCAAAATACTGTAAGCAAATTTAATCCAGATCTACATAAAAGATATCATGAGTCAGCCCGCGTAATGCACTTTAAAAGTTAAAATAAACCGTGAGGGATTACTACAATCCGTTTGTTATAAATAAATCAATAAACTTTAATTAATATATTATATTAACTAATCATTAAAACTTACATTAAAATATTAAAATCCGCTCCACCCATACCCACCCCACACCCACTCGCCTTTCGTCCTTTTTTTTATTAAATTATTATCAAATCAAACACCCAAAAATCCAACACTCATCTGCCCTCAAGAACACCACAGCATAAACTCTTTATTATTATTACTATCAACACACACACACTCTTCAATTCAGTCCAAAATACACTCAATTCCGCAATTAATCGAAAACCAGATACAAGATTCACTCACTTGAAATATGCATGTCTCGAATTTGAGTTTTGTTGGTGTTTGAATCACAATTGCAGCTCGAATTCGAAAACCCAGTTGGGAATTAGAACAATAATGCGAGAAAATTGGGGGTTTTGTTGATATTGGATTTTCCCGATCTGCGATTGGATGTCGCCGGAGAAGATTTGATGTATTTAATGGAGGGAAAGACTCGGTGTAGGATTAATAATAATAATAATAATATTGTTTTTTCAACAAGGAAATGTTGGACTGAGCTGTTAGTTCTACAGGTAATCTTTCAATTTTGGTGATTTCTTTCTATTTAAAGATTATTTCTTTTGTTTTTGTTTTTGTTTTTAAAAATGAATAATTTAGGGTTTGTTTTTATTTTCCAATTTGGTAAGAAAAAATTGAAGCTTTCAGAATCTTTGTTGCCAAATTATGATTGTTTATTTTTTTTCTGTGAAAAGTTGAAGCTTTCAAGGTTTATAATTACAGTTGAGATTAGGGTTTTTATTAAACTTTAATTACTGTTTAATTTTGCCAATTTTAACAAGCAAAATCTAGCCCCTTTATGGGAATTAGGGGTTGGATCTTCAGCAGCTAGAAATGAGAGTCAAATTTGTCAGAAATAGAATAGTTACACTTCATATACTCAAGTTGTTTAACAGTTGTTTCAGATATTGTTAAGTTTAGTATTTTTCAACGTCATTCAAGCAAAATACCATCATACGGAATTGCAACCGAGAGAGCCTGTTAAAGGGAATGAAGATATAACCTCACATTCTTGTATTCACGATGAAATAATTGAACAAAGGCAAAAACGGCCTGGAAGCAAGGTTTATTCAGTGACTCCACAAGTTTATCAAGCTGCTGATTCCGAGCCTCTTCACCGAACGGGAAGGGCATTATTGGAAGTTCCAAAAGTTTCGGTTTTTCCTAAGAATGCTAAACAACCTATCAGAATTTATCTAAATTATGATGCGGTGGGTCACTCACCTGCTAGAGATTGTAGAAACATTGGTGATATTGTGAAAGTAAGTTTAGTTAAAGAACCCTTTTCTTGAAATTGTGATTAGACCTGTAAACGAACCGGACAAACGCGATGGGAGCGTGTTCGTTTGTTTAGCTTTAACCCAACAAACGACCGAACATGAACAGTTAAATGAACATGGTTTTGTTAATCGTGTTCCTTCGTTAAGAAAATGAATGTGTTTGTAATTGTTTATGTTTGCTCGTTAAACGTATAAACGAACGGCCCACCAACAAACATAACTGAGCGTAAACCAATTAAAAGTAAATGTGAACAACAATGTATTGGGCCAAAAATTTATTGATGCTTTTGTTTAACTAAATGAGCACCAAATTTTGTTCATGTTTGTTCGTTTATTGAAAACAAACTTCCTGCCAAACGGTTTACTGAATGTTCGGTTCGTTTACTGTGATCATAATGCAAAACTAAACACTTTTCTTGATTATTATTGTTTTTCTTTTTGCAGTTAGGTGAACCACCTTTAGCTTCTAATTTGGGTACACCTTCTTGTAACCCTCACAATGATCCTCCAATGCTTGGTGATTGTTGGTATAATTGCACTTCGGATGATATAGCCAGGGAGGATAAACGACATCGTCTTCGACGGGTATTTCTCAAATCTAGATTTTTTTCTATTGTTTTTTGGTTATTTTGTGTAATGTTTATAAAAGCTTTGTTTTTTTATGGGTTTTCGGTAATTGTGTGTTATCTTTATAAAATATTTGATCATTTGTTTGGGTTTTCGGTAATTGTATGTTATGTTTATAAAAGATTTGATTTTTTTGGGTTTTTGGTTATTGTGTGTTATGTTTATAAAAGATTTGATTGTTTTTTGGGTTTTCGGTTATTGTGTGTTCTGTTTATAAAAGATTTGATTGTTTTTTGGTTTTTCGGTTATTGTGTGTTATGTTTATAAAAGGTTTATTTTTTCAGTTTGGTTATTGTGTGTTATGTTTATAAAATATTTGATTGTTCTCTGGGTTTTCGGTTATTGTGTGTTATGTTTATAAAAGTTTTGATTTTTTTTGTGTATATGATGTGAGATCAGGCTTTAGGGCAGACAGCAGACTGGTTTAAAAGAGCATTGGCGGTTGAGCGTGTAAGAGGAAACTTGCGCTTAAGTGGTTATTCTGCTTGTGGCCAAGATGGTGGTGTTCAACTTCCACGTGAATATGTTGAAGGTACCATTTATTTTTCAGTTTGTTAAATTTAAAGGTGGCAAGATGAGTGGGCCGGGTTGGTGGGTTCGGTGAGTTTGGGCGGGTTTTAACCCATCTGAGATTTAAGTTTTGAAATCTTAATAGTGGTTGAAATTAGGGCTGTTCAAAAAGCTGGCTTGAAATCAGCTCGGTTTGTAGATAAGATCGGTTTGTAGATAAGCTCAGTTTGCAAACGATCTGAGCCGAGCCAAGCCTGAGCCAAGGTAAGATTGGCTCGTTTAGCTGACTCGTTTAAACTAATGCGCAAGTTTTTAATTTTAAATATATATATATATATATATATATATATATATATATATATATATATTGATTATCAGCTAAAAGTATTAACCCAAATTTGGTATATACAAGTCATAAGTTTTGCATTTTATTAAAAGTATTATTCTTTTTAATATCAATGAGCTGGCTTGACGAGCCACGAACTGGCTCGAGCTCCACATTTTAGCTTGTTAAGATAAATGAGCCAAGCTGAGTTGAGCCTGGGCCTAAGTAAGCTCGACTTGTTACCTTGTTAGCTTGCTCGTTAGGCTCGTTTAGCTGACTCGTTGGCTCGTTCAAGTAAAGCCTAAATTATATTATATAAAAATTATAACCCGGAAATATAAGCAAAATAAGTTTTGCAATATATCTGTTATGCATCATGGTGTATGTTAAAAGTATTATTTTTTTTCTTTTTATATACATACTCCAATTTTTATTAAAAATTATATAATTAATTTTTATAATAATAAACAAGCTGGCTTGAGCTTTTTACGAGTCGAGCCTGAGCCCAACCTGGCTCGGCTTGGATCGGCTCATTTACAACCCTAGTTAAGATTGCCACCTCTACTGAATATAATTTTAATACCTTGAAATAAATTTAATTTTTGATTTTTGTAGAGGGGGTTGCTGATGCTGATTTGGTTCTTCTGGTGACTACAAGGCCCACCACTGGCAATACATTAGCATGGGCAGTAGCATGTGAACGTGATCAATGGGGTCGTGCAATTGCTGGTACTTTTTGTAATTTTTATTAAAATTGATCATTATAAAAAAATATTATACAGATGGTATAATCAGGAAAACCTAATACTATTTATGTATTTATAGGACATGTAAATGTTGCCCCTCGTCACTTAACAGCTGAAGCAGAAATCTTACTTTCGGCTACCCTCATACACGAAGTAAGTTATTTTTTAACATGCGTGTAAATTTTTTTTAAAAAGTTTTTGACAAGTTTAAGGTGGTTAGGTGATGCATGTTCTTGGGTTTGACCCACATGCGTTTGCTCATTTTAGAGATGAGAGAAAAAGGCGGCGGAGTCAGGTAAATGAATACCATTGGTTTAATTAATTATAGAAGTTTGACTGGTTGTTCATTTGGTTGCTTGTTTTTTTTTTGTATAAATTTTGTAGGTTACTGAACAAATAATGGATGAAAAGCTCGGGAGGATGGTGACACGGGTTGTTTTGCCACGCGTTGTTATGCATTCGCGCCATCATTATGGGGTACATTACATTAAAACTCTTTTTTTTAGACTTTTTGTATAATTTTATATTCTTTTGGAGAGTTCAAGTTATTGAGTTATCCATCAATTATGGCCTTTTAATATATTTATGGATCGGTCAATTTGCGTCAAAACAGTACACTTACAATGAAATAGGTCAAATTGGTTTGAAAAACCTGTAAATTGTATTTCAAATGCATATAGCTTTATAATAATGTATATTATTATTGAAATAATATACTTTATGTAATCATATTCGGTGTAGTGATAAATTTATCGGACCGATAGTGTTTTAGGTCTACCCAACCCAAAATTATCCATTTCAACCCGTTTTGAACTTGGTCCAGTTTCCACCTGTGCTACAAACTAAAGTCAAATTAGTGAATTTTATTGAGTTCTAACTCGTTTGATCTGCGAATCATTGACCTGTGACCCGACCCATTTTGACCAGTGTCTAAACCTCCCCATTCTTCAACTCCATTATTAGAAACTAAAGTCAATTTAGTGAATTTCGATAATTTTTGACCCGGTTGACCCTGACCTTCGAACCTGGTTCATTTTCCACCTCCATTAGAAACTAAAGGCAAGTAACTCAAGTTAATGACTTTTGTTGAGTTTTGACCTGTTTGACCTGCGATCATTGACCCCTGTCCCGACCCATCTTGGCAGACGTTCTCCGAGAATTTCACAGGCCTGGAACTAGAAGATGGCGGGGGCCGTGGAACATCAGGTTGGTAAATCCATCTTATTTCAATCATATTAAAGTTGAGTATCATTTCTTTAATTATCATTTATTAACAAAACTTAAACCTTTTCAGGATCTCACTGGGAAAAAAGGCTTTTAATGAATGAAATAATGACGGGTTCAGTTGACACGCGATCGGTGGTTTCAAAAATGACATTAGCTTTATTTGAAGATAGCGGTTGGTACGAGGCTAATTATAGCATGGCGGACCGTCTCGATTGGGGTCATAATCAAGGGACTGAGTTTGTAACGGGCCCGTGTAACCTTTGGAAAGGGGCATATCATTGCAACACAACGCAGTTAACAGGTTGTACATATAATCGAGAAGCCGAGGGTTACTGCCCAATTGTAAATTATAGTGGCGTTCTTCCTATGTGGGCCCGTTATTTTCCTCAACCTAATAAAGGTAAGTTTAAAAAATTAATATTTATTTTTTCTTTCTAGGCTTCGCTCATTTACTCCACTAAACCTAACAAGGATAAATCTAAAAAAAATATATATATTTTTTCTCCGTGCCCCCCCAGTTAATTTTGGCTTCTTGATATAATAAATATATTTTTTCTAAAAATAATTGATTTTGGTGATTGCAGGTGGACAATCGTCGTTGGCTGATTTTTGCACATATTTTGTAGCTTATTCTGACGGTTCTTGTATTGACACTAATAGTGCACGCGAGCCCGATAGAATGTTGGGTGAAGTACGTGGAAGTGACTCAAGGTGAGATTTTATTATAAATCATTTAAAATTGTAATCCTAACTATTTATTATGTTTTATATCTATGTTTATTTGTTTTTTTTATTGAAGGTGTATGGCCTCTTCGTTAGTAAGAAATGGGTTTGTTAGGGGTTCTATGACCCAAGGAAATGGTTGTTATCAACGAAGATGTGTAAACAATACATTGGAGGTTTGTTATTAACCATATTTTATTTTAATGATAACGGGTTAAACAAGGACAGTATCAACATAGCTAAAATGCACAGTGTCAGATGGGCAAGTGCGTTTAGGCAAGCCCGAATTCCCTTGATGTTTGTTCAAATGCTTAGGATTATTATTGTAATGGTACGGGTCGTGTTCGCAGGTTGGCGGGTTGAACCATGCACGAACCCGAAAATTGTGTCACGCACATGCAGGGGCGGACCTATTCTAAGGGTAAGGGGGGCGGCCGCCCACCTTAAATTTTCTTTTTAGTGTTATTTGTATGTGAAAATCCCGATCGCCCCCTTAAAATTAGTGTTAAGTTCCGATGCCGCCCCCAAGAAAATAATTCCTGGGTCCGCCTCTGCGCACATGAACCTGAGCACACATGTATTTGCGGGTCAACATGAACACGAGTCGCGTAAACCAAAAAAGAGTTTTATTAATATTTGCCTTTTAATGTATTGAAGTTCTAAATTTACATACTTTTTTTTTGTATTTCTATTAAGAATAATCAATTGTGTTTGAAATATGTCAATTTATCTTTTAACTTGAAAATTTTGGCTTAAAAAAATCCAAAAAGTTTAAGTTGTTACACAAACACATTCTAGAAAAAAATAAATAGCTGGGTTGAACGGTTCAACCCATGAACCCGCTGGCTTCGACACGAACACCACCCTTTTGGCTAAACCTGTATGTGGGTTTGACCTGAAACTGACCTGAACCCGTTTAGACTGAACCAAAACCCATGGATTTCGAGTTAGGTTCGTGTTATGTCAGAACGTTACACTTTTAGATAACGGTAAGGGGTCAAACAAATAAAGTACTCTAAAGCAGCTAAAATAAACGGGTCAGACGTGTTGGATTCATGATGAATCTAACCCGTAGCGATATGTTACCCAAACTGATTTCCGTTATTGATAACATTTTTGCAGGTTGCTGTTGATGGTATCTGGAAGGTATGCCCTGAAGCGGGCGGGCCAATCCAGTTTCCGGGCTTTAATGGTAATATTCAAAGAAAAAGTTACTCTTTTTTTGACCAAAACTGTATTATCTTAGTACACAAGTATATTTTGTTGCCACTCACAATTATAATCTTGTTATAATTCACAATTATAGTATTTATTTATTTTCATGTTACAGGTGAATTGATCTGCCCGGCATATCATGAACTCTGTATTGTAAGCCCTATTTTGAAAACCGGGCAGTGCCCGAACTCATGCAGCTCCAATGGCGACTGTGTTGATGGAAAATGTCACTGTTTTATCGGGTTTGATGGCCATGATTGTAGCAAAAGTAAATCTCTCTCTTTTTATTCGCATACTAAATAATTTTACGGGCACGTTTTTACATAATATTATTTCCAGGGTCCTGCCCAAGCAATTGTAGCGGAAACGGGAAATGCCTAAAAAACGGTAATTGTAAATGCACAAATGGGTACACCGGGATCGATTGCTCAACCGGTGAGTATAGTGAATTTATTTAAATGAAATCAAAAAAGTCGACCCGTAACTGAAAAAAAGATAAACTGATATAACTGAACCAAAACAATAACCGACGTTTTGGTTTCATGTTTTTTTTGTAAAAACTCAATTTTCGGTTCAGTTTTGCATGCAATTAAAACCTAAAGCCTGAACCGAATTTATGGATTTTTGTTTTATATTTTGAATGTTAAGTAATCTATAAAGAATTTAACAAATAGTGCAAGTGTGCGACCTACATGTTTTAGCCAAAATGCAAATATACATCATTTAATCATAATTGACAAAAAGATTATGGGTCAAAGTTTGAAGCTCAAATTCATTATTTTTGGGCCAATTCTTTTCGGCCCAAAAAGTTCAAGCTCAAATGGTAAAACGGAAACCAACCGGTTTTCAAACCCTAAAAAACTGAATTTTGGGTTTTTTGATTGGTTGGAGCTCAAAACCGACTCATGCATGCCCCTAAAGGGCATAATGGTCATTTTAAGAATTAACTTTATACCAGTGTCTAACTGTCTATGCACACACCGTCACACCCTAAGGGGCATAATGGTCATTTTAACAATTAACATTATACCAGTGTGGCCGTGTCTATGCACAATCCTAAAGGGCATAAAGGACATAATGGTCATTTGAGCAGTTAACTTATTATACCAATTTCTATGTACAACCCTAAAGGGCATAATGGTCATTTTAGCAATTATTTCATTATACCAATTTCTGTGTACAATCCTAAAGGGCATAATGGTCATTTTAACATTTAACTTATTATATCAATTTATATGCAGCTGTATGTGATGAACAATGCAGTCTTCATGGTGGAGTATGTGATAATGGAGTGTGTGAGTTTCGGTGCTCTGATTATGCAGGGTACACTTGTCGCAACACTACGGATCTTCTTGACAGCCTGTCAATTTGTAAAGATGTTTTAGTAAACGATGGTGACGGTCAACATTGTGCACCCGGTGAATCGAGTATTTTGCAACAACTTGAGGAAGTTGTTGTCATGCCAAATTATAACCGGTTGTATCCGACAGGTGCTCGAAAGATTCTTAATATTTTTAGAGGCCGAAATTGTGATAAAGCTGCGAAACGACTAGCTTGTTGGGTAAGTTTCGTTTTTAATCATGGGCAATTTGGTCATTTTGCTAAATAATCTACTTTTTAAGTTAAAGTTTGAGGGCCTACGTTATTAAGTCCCTAATAACATAGGTCCTTAAATATTGATTTTTAACGTACACTGCTTGAAAATATAAGGGTGTAAATTTCTGAAATGGCACGAACCTAACACGAAATTCACGGATTTTGGTTTAGTCACAATTTTGGGTTAGTTTCGAGTTGAACCCACGAACACATTTGCTAAACATGTTCCGTTTGGGTCGGCCTGGTAGGTTTGCGCATAACCAGTTTGTTTTATAACTTAAAAAAAGTGTTTTATGTATTAACTTAAACTTGTATTTTTATGCCAAGCTTTAAAAAATAAAGATAAATGAGCATCATATTTATAGTTTAGTGATATTTTTTTAACTTTGTAATTTTAAGTATTAATATGCAAAACTAAAATCGAATAAACTTGGGTAAACAGGTCGTATTTGTGTCAAATCTGCGAATATGGGTGTGAACAAGCCGAGCTGGCTCATGAGCTACTCGAGATCAGATGTTAAAAGCTCAATCTTTAAAATAAGCTTGCTAAATAAATGAGCTGAGCTCGAGCTTAAGCTTTCAAAAAAAGGCCCAAAACGAGGCGAGCCTAGTCGAGATGTTGGCTCGGGTCATTTACACCCCTATATTTGAAATAGAAACATGACTCTGAATAATCTTTTCTTGGCTTTTTGCAATCTTTCCATTTATAGTATGCTTAGTAATATGGTGCTGATGTTTTATTATCTTGAAACCAAACCAGATATCGATACAGAAATGTGAAAAAGACGGTGACAACCGGTTACGGGTGTGCCACTCAGCATGCCAAGCGTACAATCTGGCGTGTGGGGCCTCGTTAGACTGTTCGGATCAAACTTTATTTAGTGAAGAAGGCGAAGGGGAGGGGGAGGGGGTGTGCACAGGGTGGGGTGAAATGGAGTCTTGGTTTTGATGTAATTGTAACAGTTACATTTGTAAATCATCATAGGTAGTCTTTTTTTTACCCGGGGTTTAGTGTATAACTTAGGGTTTAGGTCATTGCACAAAGTGCTAATGGCTTTGGAGTTAGGGTTTGCAATTTCTTAACCCCAAGGGTTTTACTTGGTGAAATGTAAGATCAATCAATGTATGGATTATTATAAGGAAAATATATTATTAAAAAGGGGAAGATTTGCTTATTTGCTAGCCCAGACTCGAATCTTGTTGAAAGCTCGATAATAGTCGGGCTTAGGGCGGACGGGGTGATGCGTGGTGGCCTCCCCGTCACGCGTGATGAGAAAACCCACACCGCCGCCGCTCCCATGGTCACGCGAAAATGGGTATTTTGCGTGATGGCCATCACGCTTGGTGGGGGTGATTTCCAAATTTCCAAGAAGGAATGTAGCCGTTGGGGGGGGGGGGGGGGGGTTTAAATAATAATAAAAAAACAATATAAAACCAAAACAAAAACATAACCAAATCCAAATCAAAACCAAATCCAACTCAAAAACACTCTCAAACTTCCCCTTCATTCACAACAAAAAATATGGAATTTCCGAAACACTCGATGCCCTTAAACACCGATAGCTCTTCGTCTTCGGACGATGACATTCTCGAATGGTTCCCGTTGCTATACAAAGAACTTGAAGGCCTGAGCCGTCCAAAGAAAAAGGTGGTGGAGCGTGATCGTATACATGCCCACGACGTGCTAATGAACGACTATTTTGTGGAGGAGCCGAAGTACAACGACGAGACGTTTAGGGAACGCTTTCGTTTGCCGAAATATTTATTCTTAAAGATTGTAGCCGACGTCGAAGCAAACGAAGAATGGTTTCAAGAATCTTACGACGCGAGAGGCAAACGAAGTTTTACGCCGCTTCAAAAATGCACATCCGCTATTCGTCAACTAGCGACAGGTAACCTACCCGACCAATTCGATGAATACTTACAAATGTCTGAGAGAACTTCACGTGAATGTCTACAATTCTTTTGTAACGCGATTATAAAATTGTATGCCAAAGAGTTTCTACGAAAACCAACAAGACACGACATTACACGTCTTTTACGCCGCACACGAGGCTAGATGGCATTTTCCAGGGATGCTCGGTAGCATCGATTGTACACATATCGAATGGAGGAATTGTCCACGGGAGTTGCGAGGGGCGTATGTTAGGGGTGATATCAAACGACCGACCATCTCACTAGAAGCGGTTGCGTCAAATGATTTATGGATTTGGCATTCTTATTTTGGTTTTCCCGGCTCAAACAACGACATCACTGTTCTATACACATCACCGTTGTTTCAGAGCGTAACAGATGGCACCGCACCTTTCTGTCCGTACTTTGTCAACGAGAGATATTACAGACGTGGCTACTATCTTGTCGACGGTATCTACTCGCAATGGTCTGTTTTTGTGAAAGCTTTTTCGTTTCCTGTCGAGACCAATGAAAAGGCGTTCAAGAAGTTGCAAGAATCGGCAAGAAAAGATGTCGAGAGAGCTTTCGGTGTTTTAAAGGGTAGATGGTGCATACTCAGTCGACCGGTTCGTGCAATGAAAAAACCCACGATCTATAGCTACGTGTATGCATGCATCATATTACACAATATGTTAATAAAAGAAGATGGAAATGCAATTTCTCCAGATTGGGTACCGGATCCTCTGTATTATGTTCCCGTTCCCGATGATGTCCAATTAGACTTGCGGGATGAAGATATTCATCATCGGTTGAGATGGGATCTTGTTGCGCATATAGGTTCTTTAGGTTTGGAATTTCCGGATTCAGACGGGGAGTAGACGTTCGTTGTAACTTTTATTTTTTATTTCTAAATTTTAAGTTGAATTATGTTCTATTAAACTATTGTTTTTATTTTTAAGTTCTATTAAATATTGTTTTAATTTTTAAAGTTACAAAAAAAAAATAAAAAATTCCATCACACACCATCACACCACACCACCACCCCTAGTTAAAAACCATCACATGTGATGGAATTTGGGTTGGTGATGTGACACAATATAATTGGGTGGGGTGTGTGATGAGTGATCACACCACATCCACCACCCCTCCCCCTTATCAGTTGAACTTGACTTGTTATATGTTTAAACTTGTTTTCTTACTTTTAGTTTTGATAAAGTTTGGTATCTGTGTGCTTTTTCTAAAACTATTTTTAGAATTAATTATACGGATAATAAGTGTGGTATGTTCATATTATGGATTTGACCCGTATTTATTGAAAGTTACAAACTTGGTCCAACGTTATGCATGTTGGTTACACCAATGGCCTCCGATCCAGTATGTATGTATGTACCAGTATGTATGTATGTATGATTTTACTGTTTTTATTTTATTTTGTCACCTAGTTTACATTTTACACACTTATAGTTCAACCCACCACAATGTTACCTTAAGGGGGCATAGCAAAAGTTTTTGCCATAATGCTAATCGATTGTACTTTAGTCGTATTTAAACATAAAACACGACAAACGTTATATGAACATCACCGAAACAACTAAAGACAAGTAAATAAAGATTCAACAAGTAAGAAATTATTTCAAGAACTGGTTTAGTGTTTAGTGTTTCCTGGACTTCTTCCAAGTTGACAACATTTTCACATATTCATGAACCGGTAACGGATAGAAGTTAAAACTCGTAGCTAAAGCAAGATATGCACTGGCTACGCCAATGTATATCCTGAACCAAATAGACGAAAACAGATTAAGATATGTTAACAAACAGGTGATGGCTAACATGAGCATGCAATTGGCCAAGCATTTGATTGTCGAGAGCTCTCCTTCGGTCCCTTCATTTTCAAAATGCCCGTTTGCAATGAAATCCGAAAGCAACCGATCCTTGTGTTGAAACGTGTTTAGTAGCCAATCTTCAATTTCAAAATGCCCGTTTTCTAGAAGGATCCGACGAACATGAACGAACATGAACTTCGGAAGGTTCTACACCAAAAACATTGTCCAAGAAAGTGGGACACCGGTTCTTATACGCTATTGTCACATCATACACTGAAAATGGTATTTTAGACAATTCTTATAAGCATATACCTTGACCATGATACTCGTAGCATGTTTTTTTATATTAGTCAAACGGGTTGGTGGGTTGTCATCAAGTTGTAAATGTGTTGACTGATTTCTAAATACTAATTTCTAAACCGGATGACATCTTTAACTCAGTGCTAGGATGGGTGTAAACAAGCCAAGCTGCTTCTTAGCTAGTTAAAATTGGCTCACTGAAAGCTCGAATCGCTAAGCTTGAGCCCATGCCTAAAAATAAGCTTGCTTAACAAATGAGCTTGAGCCTGAGCCCGATTTTCACTTATCTAGCTTAATGTCACGAAGTGATTTCGACTAAGATCAGCCTTGAACACCAACGTGCAGCAAAGATCTATGACTTGAAAGGGACTTAAGATTATAAGTAAGAAAGACTTGATTGCTTGAGAGAACACTTTAACAAAAAAAGCTTTGATTACACTTTTGAAAGGTGTCTAAGATCCTCACGAGACTTAAAAATGTAAAGTCTGTGACATTAAGCTGCCTCGCGAGGCTAAACGAGCCTTCTTATATATTTAGTTTAATATGTTAATTACGTATTTTTATGATTGATATTATTATATACAATGTTATGATAATAAAATTAGCGTGCTAATTGTAAGAATTAAGTAGAGTAATTATATATAAAGGTAGAGTAATTATGTAATTACATTACTTTTATATATAATTACTCTACTTGATTCTCACATTTAGCACATTAATGTCATTTATATTTGATCCAGACTCATATAAACTATATTATATATAATTATAATTATAATTAAAAATATGTGTAAAAGAAAACTATAAATGTATATAAATTAATTAATAGATACTAAACGAGCCAAGCTCGAACCAAGATCGAGTTTGAAAAACTAATGACGAGCCGAGCTTAAGTTTTAGAAATAAAGCTCGAAAGATACAGAGCTCTAGCTTGAGCTCTTGAAAGTTAAACAGACCGAGTTATCATGTGCAACCCAAACACAAAACGGGTTAATCATGTCAATCCAAACACGGAATGTTTTATCAACCCAATTGTTCAACCCAAAACCTAATTATGGAAAGTGTATAACCTGCATCTAAAGAGCCCCTTAATATTTCCAAACAAGCATAAAAACCCCTTGTTTTTGGAAGCAACACATTCTTCAAAACAGGCAGGCCATTTTCAGCAGCAAATTTTTGGCTTTTTACACACTTTTCTTCCCTGTTTATATCAACAAACCACTTTAACAATCATCAAAATTAGGCCTTTAAATGAACCGAATGTTTAGTCTCGTTCATTTTATAAACGAACAAACATGAACACATGTCTCGTTCCTTCATTTATGTCCCTTGACGTTTGTACATTTATAATCATTCCTTTATGTTCATTTATGTTTGTTAGAATATTCATTTA
This sequence comes from Bidens hawaiensis, assembly GCF_021521415.1. Taxonomy (NCBI): domain Eukaryota; kingdom Viridiplantae; phylum Streptophyta; class Magnoliopsida; order Asterales; family Asteraceae; genus Bidens; species Bidens hawaiensis. The sequence continues at coordinate 524,261 of NW_027491919.1, forward strand.
AAACTTTTTGGCCAATTACATCTTTGCTTAGTTTTGATAATATTTTGTGCCCAATACATTCTTCTTCATGTTACTTTTAACTATTTTTAGCTCATTTATGTTTGTTCATCTATGTTCATTCGTTTACATGTTAACACATGAACATAAAAAACGCTAACATGTTCTTTTTCTTAACTAACGAACACGAACAAGAAAACTTCATTCGCTTATCTTCGTATTCGATCATCTGTTGGGTTAAAGTTAAACGAATGCTTGGCTCATTTACAAGCCTAATAAAAGCACACGATAAAGTGAAAAACAAATGATAACGTCTTACGAAAAATCAGTCCCTTCGGGGAAAATAGCTAGCCATAATGGGTCAAACGGGTTCGTAAAAGTTAACAACATCTTCCGCATCATAACCTCGTCTATTTCCCACTTTCGTTCGACCGGAATAAACTCCAAAACATGAAACCCCCAACCGAAAATAAGCAGTTTCAACAAACTTTTCTTAAGAACATATTTGATGCATCCTATGCAGCCTTTTCGCAGCGCAAGGTCCCAAATATACATCCAATCAACTTCGGTTTTGTGATTCGCGATAAGTAAAACACGTTCGCGGTTTGGAACAGTGTCACCCGAAAAAACAACTTTTGTTTTGTTGATTTTTTCAAATAAAAAGGGCCATAAAGCTAACCAAAAACCAAACAAGAAAGTTGCTGTTTTTCTACTATAGTGTATGCTAAAAAGCCTAAGGAATACTGCTGCAAATGGTCCTAAATAGACCAATAATATGAAGGAGGTTAGAAGATAAACTATTAAACATGCTACACCCCTTATTGCCCTTGGAATGGTCAAAGGGTACTTTGACCCATCTTTGACTTCTGGTTTCATATTCACCTTTTTCTGTAATTAAAATATATATATATATATATATATATATATATATATATATATATATATATATATATATATATATATATATATATAAATGATTAGGGAATGCATAAGAAATTTTTATTTTGTAGATCCTTAGGTGCACAATGTATATGCTTTGCTTGAAATTAGCAAAAAATCAGTAAAAGTTTGTTTTAAATATAAGAAGTTCATGGCAATTGGTCACTATATATATATATATATATATATCAATTTGCTTCAAAGTAGTTATTTTTGAAAAAATGATTCACGTATATTGATGTGACATGCAGCTTATATGAAATAGTTGACGTGACATGTTATAAAATCGATGATGTAATGTCATTAGTTTTATACAATAAAGAGGCCTAGTCAACTATTTTACACAAATAGCATGCGATGTAGCATCTACAACAAGGTAACTAACAATATATGTTACACTCATAAAAAACTACAAGACCGATAAAATGGCTACTACCAGAAAAAACCAATATATAATTTTCATTTTAGGTAAGTTACGGTATATTAAGGTTATTGTACTTGTCTAAAATACATGTCAAACATCATTACTAGCATAGTATCAGCAGTGATATCAAAATTAAATAGGCACGGTATTATAAATTATTGATTACAACTCTTATAATTTCATATGTTTATAACATTGAAACAATCACGAGAGAAGTACGTATTAGCAACCACGAATAAGCATAATGCGTACCTAAATTGAAGCCAGTTGAACTGAAGATGGAGAATGAACTAGGTAGCTCTACGTTAAATAGCAATGACGAATCTTTTAAGTTGAGAGTGGGTGGGTGAAGGGTACGTGGAAGTTGGTACCGATAGTATATATTATTTGCTTCTACAACACTTTAAAGATATAGTTTAGGTGTAACTGAATTGAATTGTTAGTACAAAAAGTTAATAATAACCACAATGGTGTTATCTTTTTATCTTCTAGTCTAGTTTATGAATTATGAGTTGGGTGAAAAAAACCGGCTCAAGGACCAGTGGTAGGAGCTAGGAGGCTTGAGTTCTTCAGTGGAGACTCAAGTTTGAATCTCACTTGTGTTAATTTTGAGTGGATATTGATAATGAAAGATTTGAGCTAGGTCTTGTGCAAAAGTTGTCAGTTCGAACCTGAGGCCACCCGGGTTTTCGTCCCACTGTGTGTTACGCTAGAGAGTTATGCTCTTGTAGTGGCAAAACGACTGTCAGGTGGCAGTCGGCAGTATGGTTTCTCAGGGGAACGCCCAAGCCAAACTCTGAAGCTAGCGTGGGCCCGGTTAAGACGACATAGTCTGACCAGAGTAAGGCATCGAGGCTCTCCACTTTAGAAAGTGCGGTAGCCTAAAATATAAGAAAGTCGCCGTTAAAAAAAAACAAGCTGAAAAAGTATTCTCTTGCTTGGTGATACTGTTTCAAGAGAGGTAATTAAGTGATAGAATGGTGTTACTTTCTTTATCTTCTAGTTTATGAAACTAACTTTGCATGAAAATTAAATGACCATCAGTTAAGATACATGCATGATGGGTAAAAAACAGGAGTCGCTAAAAGTCTTAAAATAATGACCTTTTAAGGTTGTTTGTTGACATTTACCATTGTTTTATTAGAAAAAGATTCCTTTTTGGTAATAAATTACTATGGGATAATTTCATGTACATACCCAACATTTGAAGTAGGACATACTTATACCCTTGCCTTTTCTTTTTATATGAAACTAGTATTTTACCCGGCGTGTTTTATCAGGACAGGTTGATAAAATTCAAGCAGTGATAAAACCCAAGTATTGTCGGTTCCGACTTTGAGGCGATAGGTTGACGGGAATTCGGTCAAGTTTAGTTAAGTGCGTTATGCCATCGGAAATAAAGCCAAAAGTAAAACAAAAACAATATAATAGCTCACGTGGACCATGGAGTGACAACCATATGTAAAACTCAGATGTTGGTAAAACCCAAGCATTGTCGATCTCTGGCGTTAAGGCGATGAGTGGATGCGAATTTGGTTAGTATCCGCCACGTTTGTTACGGTAGTGGACCTGAAACAAAATAAAAACAAAATTGACATTCGGTCGGGTTTCGTTACGGTACCGAACGTAAACAAAATGCGATAATTCTACACGAATTCGATCGGTTACACTTAAGAACACAACCTTCCGGTCCACGCCAAAGTTAATATTAAAAGACAACCATTATAACATATACAAAAATATAATAACACACTTAAAAAAAACAATGTTTGCACACCATCATATAGAAAAAGGAAAATTCTCAAAATAGTCCAAAATAAGAGAGAGAAATCCAAAATAGTCAAAAACTTTGCAAAATTCCCATTTTTGTCCATAGAAATTCATCTCCGTCGACACATTTGGATTCGTGACGTGAGATTTCGTTAACCAGTAAGCTAATGACACGTGTAATGGTCACGTGAGTTTTCCATTGAAATATGTCTTCCCTGTTACTTTTCAATCCAAAATCATCCCCACAAAAACCATGGTTTTCTAATGAAATTTATCTGGCCATTGAGTTTGCAAAAGTCATCGAATTTCGCGTTTTTTTAAATTCATCTCCTCGGACGCATTTCAGATTAAATTCATCCTTTTCGGCATTGAAAGAAGAGTTATTAGATCCGATGATTTTTCTTTTAAATCCATTGCATTTGATGTTTTTTAGATTAAATTCATCTTTTTCGACATTGAAAGAAGAGTTGTCAGATCCGATGACTTGCATTAGAAATCTATCAGATTCGATTGTTTTTTTTGTTAAAAAAACATCTTTTTTGGAAGTATTGGTTTGTTCTAACATTTTTCAAACTCCACCACTCACCACAACTAACCACAACACCCCCTCCATAATCTTTTCATGCATTTTACCTTTAAAGATTGAATCTTTACATCAAACCCATAATCTTTCCATGCATTTTATTTCAAAATATTGAATATTTCTTCATACCCATATCAACCACCACCACCATAGTTTACCACCGTCCGCCGCTGTACACCACCACCATTTTCCGGCCAAACCTATTAAAGTCCCATAATCTTTACATACATTTTTCTTCAAACCCATATCAACCACCCACCACCACCCTTCACCACCACCACCATCCACCACTTTCTTGACACTTGATACTCAACCAAAGATTAAATCTTTCTTCATACGCATATCAACCACCACCACCCACCACCATCCACCACATTCTTAACACTTTCTATTTAACCCTCACAACCACTTTCTTGATGAGCAAAGTTTCAATCTTTCTTCATACCCAATTTATCGGATTTTTAAAACTTTTATGAAAATCACCCGAGGAGATTAAATCATTGGGAAATTATCGTTTTTTATAACTTTTTTGAAAATGATCTGAGGAAACTAAATTCACTGGAAAATTATTGTTTTTTTCAAACTTTTTTGAAATTCATCGGTGGAGATTAAATTCACCTGAAATGCATCCGAGGAGATGAATTTTAATAAAACGCGAATATCATTTCAAAACTCACGGGCTAGACAAATTTCATTGGAAAACCATGGTTTTGAGGGGATGATTTTGGATTGAAAATTAACGGGGAAGACAGATGTCAATGGAAAACTCACGTTACCTTTACACGTGTCATTAGCTGACTGGTTAACGAAATCTCACGCCTTGAATCCAAATGTGTCGACGGAGTTAGATTTTTATGGACTAAAATGGGAATTTTACAAAGTTTTGGACTATTTTGGATTTCTCTCTTTTACTTTAGACTATTTTAGGAATTTTCCCTGTAGAAAACTTAAATAACAAATTTCAATGTAACCAACTTTTGCAGAAGAATCATAGATTCGAACCAGGGTCACAAATCGTACAAGCATCTACCTCAATTTACAACATGTATCTGCTAAAAGAGACATGTTATATTTTGTAAATGCTTTATTAGACTCAATTTTACTGTTTCTTTGGAATTAAAGCTGCTTAACAGTGATATACTTGTGCTATAAGTGTAGTACATATTCAACTCACTTTGTTGTCCTCCACCTTTGATATAGCATTCCACCTGTCGTGCCACTTGTTTTTTTTACTTTCGTCAGAAACTCTTCAACGTTTTATACCATATTTTCCTACTTTGATCGATAATGGTTTTGTAATTTTGCTTTCCAGAAGTTGTGAAGCTTTGGTTTTTGTTTCTCCGAAGGTCATTGGACGGTATGTGTTTTTCTGTTCCTTTTTATACCTTTTGGCATGTTATACTACTCTTAATTATTAATTTGGTGCATACAGATCTTCTCGGTATCCCTATAATTTTTCAGGTATGACTTGTCACTCTGTTCCTTTATCTTCCTTCTGATTTGGGAATTAGGTTGAAGAATTTCTCTTTTTTTTCTTACCATCATTTGTAATCTTTCATGCCAAATAGAGCATAGGTCTTCCACTCTTCCGTGTGTCTAGATAGATAAAGATAGTGATGGTTGCAATTGATGATGGATGTGTCTGGATTATGTATGTTGTCGCATTTTGAGGTATATTTTTGTTGGGTTTATGAGAGAATGTTAGGAGATTGCGACGGTGGCCGGAGATGGAGTGAGTAAAATGTGCCCTTTTTGCATTCTAATTTCTATTAGAACTTAAGTGGCCGGAGTTTTTGATCGAACGACTTGAAATTTGTATAAATTATGCTATAAACTAACATGTTGTTATTCTAAATAATTAATGTTAAAAGTGGATGGTTCTAAAGATGTGGACCCTTAATTTATGTTTTTATGTTTTGGTCTCACATTTTAGAATTAACGAACATTTGATGTTCAGTGTTTTTAAATTTATGGCCCAACCGTAAGAAGGTACTTTTCCTTTGTGGACTACTAGTTGACATTTAGCTATTAATTTACATTTTGCATTCTTTGTTTGCTCTATTGTTGTAATGCACACAAGATCATAATACAATAAGTTTTGTCCATAGCTGGTGTGTCATAAAGTTCACATGTTAAACATTGCTCTGTATACAACAGATTTTATGTTCATGATGTTTAGGCTATATCAATATATCATGTGTGTTGTATGCATTAATTCTAATATAGATCATTCACACTTCAATGGCGGAATCAGTTCAAAATGATTTACAAATGTAAGTAAAAGTTATCGATTCGAACTAAGCATCACACATCTTAACTCCCGCCGCAACGATCGAGGCGTCGGGTCATAATACTAGTTAGATAATAAATTCTAACATAAGATAAAATAGGGATATTTAATATAACAATTTTAATGGGGTTAATAACTATACTGAAAAAGTATATACAAGGATGTAATCATACAAAATTTTCACCAAATGGTTCTTAAGACAGGAAGTTTATTTACGCTTATTCGGATAATAAATGAACGAACATTAACATGGAGTTCCATTCAATCAGTTGAGTGAACAAACATGAATGAATGTATAGAGGCAGGGTAGTGAAAAACCCCAAATACCCACTAAGTAATACATGTGGATCCCTCAAGGATCCTTTAAAGGACATCTGCGGCCATCCTTAAAGCCCGCGGATCGTTTAGGACTCCTTTATAAGGCATCCGCAGATCGTCCTCTTCACCCGCAAAATACATAGAAGACAAATAGTTAAACAATTGTCTTGAGGAACAAAAGACTTCTCGCATATGCGGAAGTCTCCACTATGCGGAAGCATCCCAAATGCGGAATGAAGGAAAGATGACACCAACAAAGGAGTTACAACTAACTTCCTTCTAGAAGACTAATGCGAATATTCTTTCGTGAGGAGCACGTGTTAAAGTAGCCAATCAGAAAAGTACAGCTGGATAGTTTGTTATAACGGTGCGCATGGCCTGCTGTTACTTCCTATCAAATACTGACACGTGTCCATTCAGTTAGAAAATACATCTTCTAGAAGAGGACAACTGCACCAATAAAATTCCCTTAACTACCGGTTATAAATACCCATTTCATCATCATGAGGTATTCATTCACACTTCACGTATAACATCAATCGCATAAGTGCTTTCTCTCTCTAAAGAACTGTACTTATTCTCCCATCGGAGGGTGGTTACCGGAAGACCCTCACTCTTGTCCTTCTCGTAGCGAGCTGACGGTGGTTCTGTTTTGCAGGTCATCGTCGTCGGAACTGTTAGATCTACACTTCTGCTAACCTGAATATAGTATCATAATCCATATCCGGTCGAATCATCGGTCTAACCTATTTGGGTTTAGATCCATGCTTCTTCATTGGCATCATTCGTGTTTTTGCTAGAACTTAAAATTTTCCAATTGTTTGATTAACATGAGTCTATCTCAATAGTTTCCGGTGGAAACTACGGTGGTAACGAGACGTTCTGCTGGACCAACTGGTCCTACTCCAGGTGATTTGGGACAAGTGACAGCTGAGACTCGCCGGATTCGTCAGATTCCAGATTTGGAAGACAGATATGGAAGTTCTCCTCCGATGCGATCTCTTCGTCAGAATCTTTGATATGAAAAAATTGTAAGGCCCCGGTCTCGGTGCCTTACTTTGGCGTTGGATTTACTCATAATCGCAGTTCTAAATATCATAGTGAATTAAAACTTTTGCGGAATATAAAGCCTCAACCATATATTACAATAATCATTCAAATCTTTCCATAACAATTAAACTCTCATCTTTAAACATAATATAAAAAGTCATATTTAAACATCACAACATTCTTCTAAAGATGCCAGTATCTTGAGTCCAATGCTGACGTGTGTGAATATATATATAAATATTTAAGTAAAAGTTCCACACAAATCGGGTTTTAAAATAGGTTTTCACCTACAACTAAACCACACACGAAAGGCAAGTGTACCTATCGTTTGTAATAAAGTGTCGGCAAGAACCGAGTATCAATTCATGGACACAGAAACTTTCTAGTACTAAATCTTTGTAAATGACCAACCGAACAAATAAATCTTGATTTGAATATTTAACTAATTAAACTAGCATAAAATGAAAACAAAGCAAGTAAAAATACAAGAAAAACTATCAATCCAACAAACTACCTAGACAAGAATCCACTCTACTAACATGACAAAATAGCAATGATATGGCAAAACATCATGAATCTAAACATAAATACTAGATTTCAATAAAATAACCTAATACTAGCAAATAATCATCATGATGAGTTTTCAATCAAGAGATAAACAAAGACTAACTTGTTTGTCAAAACAACAAAGTCTCATAATCAAAGGAAAGCTAGCATGAACAACATTCTAACCACCTAAGATTACACTAAAGTAGCCAAATTCATGAAATTAATATAAACTTATGAAACTTTAACTAGCAAGTCATCACCAAGTCAAGAATCATAACAACACTCATCAATTTTCCAATATAAAGTGTAGGGTTTCATACTCATCAATAATTATATAACCAAGTTAATTTTTACTAGTCATTCCTAACTTAGCAATGTAAACAAAGATTTCATGAACATTCAAAGTTCACAAACAAACATCTAGAACATAGTTTTCCAACATGAATGCCTAAACATTTGCAAAACTAACAAGGTTATGTAACATAACAAGCATGAACCCCATCAATATCAACTTACAAATTCAACCATATTCTTGAAAGAAAACCACTTTACCAAAATCATGCATAGATAATATATCACATTAATAAGAGTTTCAACATTGTCTAGATAGAAAAAGTAACTAGCCCATAAGGCTTATACAACTACAATCAAACTAGAAATAAGCTTACAAAACATATTCAAGAACAAAGGAATGCAAACTAAGATCAAGCAAGGATTGAAGGATGGAATGATGAATCTTGTGTTGGTGGAAGCCTCCAAGAATCCCCAAAAATTGCTGCACTTGGTTGGGAGAGAATCCCCAAGACTCCACACACCAAAATGAAGTGAAAATAAGTGTTTATAAGCTTCTGGTCAAAGTGCATGGTCGTGCACTATTTTGGGCAAGTCAAACTTTCACTTTCGGCGGCTCAGAGTTGCAGGTTCCAAAAAAGTGCACAGTCATGCACAAAAAGTGCATGGTCGTGCATATCCGGCACTAGCTAGTGCACTTTCAAAGTTGATGTGTCTTGTTCTCGGCATCGGATAGTGCACAGGCTCGTGCCCTCGGAAGTGCATGATGGTGCACAAAAAGTGCATGATGGTGCAGTTTCACTTTTGGCACGATAGTAGATGTGCATGGGTTCCAATAAAGGTGCACCATCATGCATATAAAGCGCATGATGGTGCCGTTTCAGAGCATGATCATGCACTTTTCTAGCATGGTCATGCACTTTGGCACGGTATCAGATGTGCACGGGTTCCGATAAAGGTGCACCATCATACCCATAAAGTGCATGATGGTACAGTTGCTCAGCATGGCCATACACTTCCTTAGCATGGTCATGCCCAAGCTCACTGCATGGTCATGCGATTTTTTAGCATGGTCATGCACTTTTGGCAGATTCTTTATTTTTGTCCGAAAAATACCATCTTTTCATCGTTTCTTCGTCGGGCGGGCGCCCGGACCTGCAAATTCATAAATATCTCAAATAAGTACCGAGTACAACGAATTTGCATGGAGTTTTACCAAAATAAGTGGATAATTTGATGCTAAAATGTGTACGCATTGTGTTACATCAAATGCCATGTGTCTTCGCTCAAGCTATCTGCCTTATCCTATTCACCTGCATGCATACTAAAAGTCATCTACACTGAGTGAGTTCTAGTTAATCAGGCATCATACAATCGTACACTTACTTACATATACGCATCCGAAGATACATATTATATACTTTACCTTTTTACCTTCCTTTTATACATACATACATTCATACATTCTCTCATACTATCATACTTTCATACTACATGCATAACTATCTTTGCCATCTCATATATTAGTAGGGTCTGGTCCCTTTTATCTTAGATATTATTAGGGTCTGGTTCCTTCTGCCTCAGATATTATTAGGTCTGGTTCATTCTATCAGATATTATTAGGGTCCGGTCCATCTTTCCATACCATAATACATTCCTTTCTTTACATATACATTTTACTATGTACTTTCATACACACTCTTAACCTCATACATATATCATTCATACACATCCACATATCATACACTTAGCACTTAAGGTAGGTGTATTAACTATTCACATTGAGTATGCACACAACCCCAAAATCATAACAAGCACATGTGTCCTGTTCTTCTCTGACTTAACGGTAACATACTTCGTTAGCTGTGCACGACTAACTATGTAATAATTTTAAGTGTTAATTAACTAACTCTAACTTTATCATACTTCTATGTTAGTGAAACCCCTAGCTAATGAGGGTTCTGGGGAAGCGCCCCTAGCAGCGGGGTCTAGGGGCAGCAGCCCCTAGTAGGGTCCAAGTGTGACGACCACCAGAAATTAGACAAATCTGGTAATAATCGTAACCGTAATCGCGTAGTAACTAATAAAATAATTATATAGAAAGAATATTTTTGTCCAAAGTCTTTGATTTTAGTTGAGTTTTATAATATTAAGTTTGAAAAAGTTCAAATTTGTCACATAGCTAACATTGCGCGAAATAACCTCGGGTAACGACTCAAAACGGATAAAATCGTAAACGTGTCTAAATGGTCTCGAAAAATTAAAGTTTATATTAGGATATTAGAGATTGTATACAAACTTAATTTTAGAAGGTTCGAATTGCGAAAATAAGAAAATAAGTGATCGAAAGTCAGTAGAGGACACCGTAAGAACCTGACACCAAGTTTTTAAGAAAATTAGGTTCTTAGGCAGTTACTGACTGTAATCCAATTTCGCTCAAAGTCTGACAAAAATTATCAAAAACGGAGTTCGTTTGGCTAAATAATTTACGCTTTACGTTAAACTTTATCACCTAAACTAACCTTAATATATTATAACTCACCCAACCCTTCCCCTCCCCCCATTCTTTTGGCCGACCAACCCCACCACCCATATCCTCCAATCACACACTAGATAATTTACATGCAATGATTGAATGTTTACTTGGAAGCATTTGAGATATTACAACACATAACTCTCTAATACAACTCACCACCCTAACTCTCTCTTTCTCTCTTTTTAACCGACCACACCACCACCCACTTGACAATCATACTCCATTAAAAATTTACACACACATTAAGTTTAGTTAAGGGTCTTGGATGGAGACATAATCATGAGATAAGGATTAAGAGGCTAAGGAAAGGATTTTAAGCTTACAAAAGTTCTTGTTTTCACACCCTTAGTCACAAAACCGAAAATCCAAGGTAACCTAGTTTAATATTGGGCATACTTGTTTAAATGTATTGGTTAAAGCTTGATTATAGTGTATTTTGTATTGAACATGCAAAGTTTAACATGGATGTGTGCATGCGTGTGTGTGTGAAAGAGATTAATTGAGTTGATAATATGATTGTTTATGGTTATATAATAGCTTATTTTAAGTTGTCAATGTTGAGTTTACTTGAGATTGTTAGATGAATAAGGTTGATTATTGATTTTAGAGATGAAACTAGGTGTGTTTATGGTTGAAATATTGAAAATGGGTTATGGTTTGGGATTAGGATTGTCATTAGTTAACAAGTTACATGTTATATGGTTAAATGATGATTGTTGATTTAAAATCCAATTAGTTGATTCACCAAAGATTACATGCATAAAGTTGTTAAGTGATTTGTGATGACGAGGTTGTAAAGTGGTATTATAATGATAGATAGAATCTTGTTAAAGTGTTTACTAGTAGTGTAGAGATTATTGCCGTTTGACTATTTTAATAAAAGTTGACTTGAATGCACATATGGTTCAATTACATAATTAGATTATAATGTTGAATTCTTGTCTTACATTGATCTTGCATGGATTGAATATGATTTTGAATGACTGGATATGGATTGAAAGTAACTAGTAACAGTGGTCTGCTTACGTCATTCTTCTTCAAATCTTCAATCAGCAACAATCTTTCCAAAATAGCAGTAACAAGCTCTGATACCACTTTTCAGGCCCCTCGATTTCAGCTGGATCATACTTAATCATGTCATAACTCACACAAATTAATGTGCCGACAAGAGAGTTAATGACGGGTTGCTATATTTAGAAAGATATCCGTTTGTTAAAGGCGGAATCAATAACAAACATACGGTTGCTATGAATAATTAAAGGTAGAAAGCACACACAGGATTCACTCAAAAGATTTCCATCTACATAATTTTCATCATACAAAGTGGATAATCGATTTAGGGTTTTAGGAATCCTAGGACAGCCGTCACACGATATATTCTATCTCAATAAATGTGTCTGTCTATCCTTATTGTGCCCCCTTGGCGGCGTGCCATAAACATTCTATTTATAGGCCCGCCAACCTAGGACAGCTGTCATTCCTTCTAGAAACCCTAAATACAATCATACATATTCAAATTACATATTCAAAATAAACTAAGTGTAAAACAAGTCTTCCGGGTAGGCTTTTCATAAATCTTCATTTTCCGAATACGCTGTGTACTCTGCCATCCTTCAGGACTTGGTAACATAGAAGTGTACTCGAAATCAGTTTTCGGGTAAACTTTACTTGAAGAGTATTTTACCAAGTAAAATACTCACCGGGTAGACTTCAGTCTTCTTGGCTTTGTCAAACTTTGCCCAACAAATCCTTACGAGCAACCTTGTTCTTCAATGATCCATTTCAGCTCTTTGCTATAAAATAACTTATTAGCAAAGTGTACTCGGGAGTACTGTTCCTTGCTTGAGCTGAACCTTGCCCGATATTACTTAGAGATATTCCTTTATATCATCAAGCATACTTGGACCATACTTATTAATGAATACCTTGCCCGGTCTTCCAATCACTTGGCTTCTTGGACTTGGTTAACCAAACCTTACTCGGAAGAGTAATATACTTGGCTCTGAAGAACAGACTTGCTTGATAAAGTGAACCTTGCCCGAATTTACATAAACTAGTGTACCTTGCCCGGCAATGCACTAATTTACAAACCCTGCTCAGATATCCACTAAAGAAGACTTCTTGAAGTAAACCTTGCCCGATAGAAAAAATATCATACCTGGCTAAGTAAAACCTTGCTCGGATGTCTAAGGTGTGCCCGGATCCATACTTAGTGAATTCTGAGGAGGTTGAGAAGATTCCAATCTTCCATATACTTCATTCTGGTCAAATCTTTGACTCAACAATCTCCCCCTTAGGTCAATTGTTTGACTCAACAATCTCCCCCTAGATTGGAACACCTCAGCTGACCCAAAACATTTCTATGGTTACTTACACTTAGAGAAAATACACATCAAATCAAAAATCAAAATTACATATTCAAATAACATAAGCAAATTACATAATCAGAAAGTTGTCCAAAGACATTACAAAACAAATACTATTCTATTGATCTTGTCTCTTTCTTGCATTATGAATGGCTTGTCTTCGATTGATTATCTCTGAAGCAGCTTTCATTTTGAAGATATTACGGGCTTGGTAGTGAATGTGACTTTCTGGTATAGCCAAATCCCTTATATCCATCAAGTCTTCATTGTGCAGGCATGTCAAGTCTTCATCTTTCTTAGTGATCCCCAGTATTTTTCCATCAGAGTTTCTCAGTACAAAATGATCATCATCTTCTTTGTATTCAATTTCAGTTATAATGCCATTCTTCTGTACTTTGTAGTTGGGGCGTCTCATTCTTCTTCCCATACTTATACAAGTATTCATGTTGGACAATGGATTCTCATTTCTGAAAGTCACCTGAAAGTCTCTCTCAGCTATGTCCATTCTTTTTAGCTTTGCAGTCCTTCTTGACTTGTGAGTTTGGGTTGTTCTCCAATTTCTCTTTTCTTTTAGGAACTTGAACCCTTTGTTAGCTTCTTCCCACAAAAATTTCGACAGATCATCTGTCTACCTACCAATCTGCTTCTGTTCTGTAATCATACAATCTGAGAGTGGCCATCCTTCTCAATTGTTCTTCATTGAATTCATGGAAGTCACTTCTCACAACAATTTCTCTCAATTGTCTACTCTCCATAATCACCTTTAATGCACCAGTAACAGAATCAAAGTACAGTTCTCTTGGTAGATCCACATTAGATTGTGGTCTTGTTCTTTGTTGTGCTGAACTGCTTGATTCACCTCTTCCTCCTCTTGGAAATCTTCTTGAAATAGGAGGCCTGAAGGGAATGGACTTCTTTGGTTTGCTAGGCCTCAAGTTAAAGACATTAATGTATATAGCCTCAACCATCTCTGTTGGTAGATTGGCAAGTTCAACAATATTGTGTCCTGCTGCTTTAAGTTCTTTTAACATTTTATCCATGCCAGGAGTTCTTGCCAATCCAGCAGGTACAAACCTACCATCAGCATAGTATCTTGGGTTCCCTCCTTCCCTTAGGGCTTTTTCCCATTCATCCTTTTTAATATAAAAGAGGTATTTCAAATCCTCCTTTTCCAAGACATTGAATTGTGCTTCAGTCATTCCTCTTTGATTTATCATTATGTTTCTTAGAATGTTTATCATTTCTTCATTTTCCCAAGGGAGAAATGGTTCATCCTCAGGTTCAGGTTTCGCATCTGGAGGAGCAAAGGTTTCAGCTGATCTGTCTTGTTCTTTTTTCCTTCTCCCTTAGAGTTTGAATTCTTCTTCTTTTAGCTTGGGGTTCATAAGTTGCTTAAGCCTGTTTGGTAGAGCTCTCAGCTTGGACCCTTTTCAATTTTTATTTTCTTTTCAGTTTGTTGTATTGGTCCAACACTGATTCTCTGGATAAATGTTCAACAATCTCAGGCTTCATACCTCTCTGCAGTAAATAACCACACATGCCTCCAAACTTTTTCTTCAACTCCTCAATCTTCTCAAGCTTTTCATTCTCTTTTACACATTTTTCAATCACCTTCTCCCTTTCACTGTTGTAAAGATCTTGGAGTTTGTCAAAGGTGAAGTGAGATAGATCTTTTTCTGAATAGTCATGCCTTCTGAGATAATCTCTGTATTTCTGGGCATCTCTATTCTTTTCCTCCATCTTTATCTTCAAGGCATCACTTTCTTTATCAAGTCTTCTTTGCAACTGATCATCATCAAGATCAGTCAAAGATTCAAAACTTATCCCATGCTTTCTCAGCTTTACAACCAATGGATTTTTCTTTTTAGCTTCCAGAACACTCAGCTCAATGTTTGCCCTATGTTCCTCAGTCATTGTGACTTGAGGGGACACAACATTAGCAGCTTTGACATTCTTTCCTTGATCATTCTCAGGATCATCATCATTATCATCAGAATCCTCAGATTCATCCTCTTCTTCAGTTAAATCATTCATGGCATCAATTTTTGGTTCATCAGAAGGTGGATGATCTGGTTGGCACATCAGGGACACCTGGAATCGTTTGTCCTGGTCGTAGTGTCTGCAAAGGAATTGCCCTGATTGGGCTAGTTTCATTATCACCTTCATTATCAGGAGTCTCAACATAGTATTTATTCTTTTCATCCCATTTTCCTCTCTTTGTTTTCCTCTCATCATCCTTCTTCTGTTCATCATACTTTCTCTTTCTTGTATACACCTGTTCAAATCTTTTCTCTCTTTCCATCCTGATCTTGGTGATATTAGCCATCATCTCTTCAACAGATTCACCAGTTGGTCTCTCAGGTTCCCTTTCAGGTTCCTTTTAAGGCCTTTCTTCAGATTCAGGTTCAGGTTGACTATGTGGTTGAAACATGCTAACCACTAAAGCCAAAGAGTTGTCAACTTCCTCAACTCTGTTCATATTAATCAATTTTTCAATCATCTCCTGATCAGCCACATCTTCAATGATCTCCTTTGCAAATTTGGCTTGATTGATCAAGGTTTCATGCTCTGCTAACTCTACAGGGTCTATAGTTTGGGCCATTATCTCTATATCCCTTGTTTCTCTTAGAATGTTTTCTTGTTCCCTTAGAGCAGCAGCAACAGCAACATCATCATCTTTGAACAGTACATCCTTTTTTGGATATGCCTTAACAGGCTCTTCTTCTGTAACTTTGGCTTTTCCCTTTTCCAACCTTTTCTTTAAATCTTCTTCATTTTCTGGTGGAAAATTATCAATATCTCTTTCTAGCTCATCCATCTCTTCATCAAACTCTACTGTCTTGGAGCATTCTGCTTGTTCATTTTCTGGTTCAGTGAGCATAATCTCCTCAGTAGCAGTATCTTCATCATTCATCACTTCAGTGTCTACTTCTGTAAGTATGTCAGTCAAGACATCAGTAGCTATGTCAGTAGGAGTATCAGTGGCCATATCAGTGATAGCCACATTTTCTTCTGTATTTATCTCTTCAATCATTTCCTCTGTCTCAACCTGCTCTTCAACATTTATCTTTTCAATTTCATTCACTTTCTCAACGGTCTCTTCATCTCTTCTTTCATCAATGTAATCATAGTCTTGTTCTGCACCCTCAGACATATCTCCTTCATACTCATCATCATCAATCTTCCTTTCATCACTGCTTTCCTCTCCATCATCATACACATTCACAATCAACTTTAAAGCATCAGCAGTCTCTGCAACTATTGCATTTTCTTCATCATTTCCACCTGAGACAGCTGGTATAGATACATTCTCCCCCTGTTTTGGGGCAGCTGAGGTCTTCTCAACCTCCTGCTCCAGGGTTTGAATTCTCAAATTTGCTTCTACTAGTCTCTTCAACAACATAACATTTTCCTCAGTTACTTCCTCATTCCTTCTTCTCAGTTCAGCATTTTCTTTTAATAAGGTCAGAAGGTCACTATCAGTTTGTGGTGTTGTAGGTGGTGATGTGGTGAAATGTTCATAATCATGTTGTTCTTGGTTTGAAGTGTGGGATTGAAATATGGATGGTGGTGTTTGTGGTGGTGGGGATGTATGTGTAGATGTTTCTGGTTGGCTTAAGGTTAGGATTTGTGGTTGTGTGTGAGTGATCTGGTGTGGTGGAGTTTGTGGTGGTGATGGAATAATTGGTTGTTCAATGTGCTCAAGTTTCTCCCCCTGAATAGGTGCAAAAACTTCAATATTCACTTCGTCTCCTCCTTCATCTCCATTACCATCTCCATCATCAGAGTTTCCATCATCATCACTGTCATCATCCTCTCTTCCTTCCTCATCTGAGCTTAACTCAGGTACTGGCATCACTTGCAAGTCATGGTCCAATAACCATGGCAATATCTGTAACGATTCCGACTAAACCAGGTATACCCTAGCCGGTAGACAATAGTTACGTTATATGTAATGTCGGGTACATGAATTACCATAGTAATTATATGAGAATACATGGTTTACTGTATTGATTGTACGTGAATAAACAATTCATCGTATTGAATATGCGATTAATCGATCGATAGTTATTGAAACCCGAACGAATCAAGGGTTCAATTATAGACGATATTTATAATATTTAGTGATTTTACGAAGCATTAATGCTTCGGGGTAAGTAAAGTACGGCACATAAAAAGAATTTTCGATTTAATGGTACGTCGGTACGTTAAACGAAACCTTCAATACCAAACCGAGCAAGAGACGATCGATCAAGCCGAAAAAGATGAGCAATTATTAATAATATGATGTTTTAATTTAATAAATGTCATGGTTTAAGTTTTTAAAGTTTTTAAATCGGTTTTATATAAATTTCATTTTTTTAAGCCGAAAACGACCGTTTTAGCCTCGTTTTAAGCCGAATTAAACATTTAACCGAAAAACAAACTGAACCAGATTATCCACAACATTATCCGGATTTCCATAATCCAAATATGTGGCTAGAAATGGAGAGGTGGGTCCCACCCCACCCCCCTCATATGCCGATCGGAAATAAGAGGTTATACCCCATTCATTTTATTTTTTTAGCACAACCATTGCAACATTCATCCTTCCTCTCCACAATATCATCTAAAAACCCGAGTTTGTAGCAAGAAAAGTAAGGTAAAAATCGAGTTATTTACGTTTCCATCTTCGTTTCTTGAGTTTATTTGCAAGAAAATGAGGTTTCAAAGATGAAAACCGATTCTTGCATGATCAAGTGATGTATACGGGTTATACAAGGGATCTTGGTCCAAGAAAGGAGTTAAACGAACCAAAAACGAATTTTTACGGTTTAAACTTTAGTTTTGAAACAATAACCGAAACTATAGTGTAAGAGGCTTGATGGTGAGTGTAACTTGCTTGGTATTGTGGTATGTTGGTTGTAGGTTCTGTATTTAGTGGTAGATAAAGCGTAAAGACGAGTTTGTAGCTTGTAGTGGCGGAAAACAAAAGGTATATTCGGTTTATGTTCGGTTTTGGATTTTTGGACAGATTGTGAGAGGTTTAGAGTTAGGTCATGAAATTTTACAGAGGTGTTAAATACATGAAAATATGAGTTCTATGAAATTTTGGTAATTTTTGGACAAAGGATGAATATTTGGTGAATTTAATGCTCGGTTTTGGCTAAAAATGGTGAAAAATAGTTAAATATCATGAAAAATTCTGTAAAATTGCAGATAAGTTTTTTATAACATGTAAAAGTCACACACAAAATTTTAGATAAGTTGGAGAAGTCTAAGTAGGCTTTTCGGTTAAACGAGTTCTAGGGTTTTCTAGCTCGGCTTTAGTGAAAATGGCATGTAAAAAGAGATTTTGGTTCTGGAAAAATTACAGGGGACTATGTGGATGGTAGGGGTCATCCAGGAATAATTTGGTATTTTTTTAAGGTCGTTTGGTATTTACGACATATTTAGTGTTTAAATGATGTTTAAAAATAGATAAATAAATTTTAAATATAAAAATTAATTCTGGAAATATTTTTATAAAATTCCCCACTGTCAAAAAGTGATTTGTGCAAAATTTCAAGATCCGAGATTAAACGGATAATTATTTGTGCAAAAACAAACTTTTAAAGTTTAAAACGCGTAAACCGGTAAAGTTCGCCTAAACGAGCTGACCGGTGTATAAAAACCCTAAAAATGAACTATTTTCATATAACTGAGTTAAACAAGTAAAAATAAATCATCCGAAAATAATTCGGATGATTTGGGTAATTTTATCCGATAAAACAGTTTCCGGTGCACTAAAGACGGAAACGGGTCCCGCGGCCAATCGGAGCGTCTAAACCGAGCTCTAATTTCACAACTTTAATTAAATTATCAGTCAACCACTATTTTCGGGTCGTGTGTGACCAAACTCATTTTTGAAACGTAGAAAAACGGATAACCGTGCTAGGCACGCAAAACGGGGAAAACAAACTAATAAGTAATTTTGACTATTGAACTCTAAACGATATCACAATCTGAGTCCGGAGAAGTGTTTCTGGGTTAACATTGCCCCCGGAATGGGTACAGTACTGGGTTAACAGTGTCCCCAGATGTCCCTAGAAGTGTTTCTGGGTTAACATTGCCCCCGGAACGGGTACAATACTGGGTTAACAGTGTCCCCAGATGTACCGGTTAACACGGTTAAAGCTATATTAATAGTAATTGTATAGTAACGATCGTAGGGATCATATTACAGATTGGACGTGTTAACTGATAATGACTGTTGTTACCTGCTTGCATGTGCTAAGGTGAGTTTCACGAGCCCCTTTTTCTGAATTGTTTTTAAATATTTTCGCGGGGCGGAAGCATGTTACTACTGAAATGTTTAAGTACATACTGAATGCATGGATTTGCGTATATTTATATATATTTTATTCTACGGGAATCGTACGGAAATGTACTAAGATGGTAATTGTCTGAGTTGCTAACATTGTAAGGCCCCGCAACACGAGTGATTAACTGAAAGCCGGTAGAGTGTGAATAGTACTATTGGTCTGACAAACCCAACTGGTCCGGCATGGATTTGCTGATGTTTCCCAGCCAGTTGCACATGTCTATTTTGTTGTTATATATATTTTGCTATTTAATGTTAGACATAGCGGTTTGGGGCAGGTTCGTGGGCGGTGTATGCCACGGGGTTGTATGTGGATAGTCAGAGGTTTCACTTGTGGGCTCAGCATAATTACATCGATAATATTATATTTTGATATTGATTTATCATGGTTTACTCGAATTGTGAAACTCACCAACTATTCGTAGTTGACCCGTTTTCTCACATGCTTTTCAGGTACAATTAAGATGAAGTGATTGCTTACGTGCTAAGTGCTTGATGTGTGTAAGATTTGCGTGTGGGATGTTAGGATACATTATATTACATAGAATTATGTATCGTATTGTATGATGTGTGTATCACCTAGACGGTAATGAATTATGAGATAATGTAATTTGAAGTATATTAATGTATTCAGTTTTCTTTATAAACAATGTGGTTGATATCAGAGGTGTCTGTTGCATCCCGTTTACGTTTCCGCTGCGGTTACGGGGTGTTACAATATCTCAAATGGAACATTTGAGTTGTATGTATTTGAGACACCTGGATTTTTGATTCTTCTATATGTGTCAGGGTCTTGCAGTTGGTGTGTAGTTCCAACAGTGGGTAGTCTTGAAGCTCACTATTGAAGATTATCTGTAGGAATCTTGGATATTGTAAAAGTCTTTTTCTTTCAGGCTTCTTCAGATTTCCTACTAATCCTTCAAATATCATCTTAGAGAAATTGAAGGGCAGATCATATATAATCCCAACTGTGGCATTTTCCAAGTCGTGACTCATCAAGGTCCATGATCCCTTTCTTGGAGCAAATCCGTGTATAACATGGTGAATAAAAATCTGTACAGCATAGGAAACATGCCCTTCTGAAACTGTCCATCATGAACATTTCCTTGATAACCCATTGTCTCTTCAAATATTTTCATCAGGTGGGGTGTGCTGAAGTTTATTGAGTTGTGATCACCATCATTCAACCAGAGACATCTTCTTATCATTCTCTCTATAATATGTATCTCTTGTCTAGCCACGGTTGCCTCGATTCTTTTACCATTTATGTCCTCAACCAGTTCTGCAGATCTCGAAATCCAAGGAGTGATTTCTGTAAATTACAAGGCTTTCAGTGAATGCGAAACTGACATTGGACCGAGCCATCCAAGTTATCATCCTTGCCATCGGCTCATTGTCAGGTGTGACTTGTAAAAGTGCATACATATTATGTTTTGGTTCGAATACATACTTGGGTTCATCGTCTGCCATATCTGAATCACATAAACAAACATATTCAAAGTGAAATTAGTCATAAAGTTCAGTACTTTAGATAATTTCAAGGTATAAAAATGAAGAAAGAAAAGAGAGAAAATCATCAAGAACCTATTCTTCGACAAATTTATAACCTAAACACATAAACAGAGTATTAGTAATCAGATACATAATCAAAGCCCATTATAGTCTAATCGTGGTCGAAAAACACATTAATGTTGCTTACCGAGTCGGAATTAGAGGGCTAATTCAAGTTAGGGTTAGGAATAATAGAATGTGATAAGTCGGTTTGGGTTTCTTTGCGAGTAAGCAGTTGCAGGGGAAGGAGAGAGAGGGAAAAATAATGTTGAAAATTTTGCCTAACTCACTCTTATATACCTTTTGAAAGTGAGTTTTAAATGCTTTTTGTCATTTTGTGAATTATTAGCTGTCAAACAGTAACATTATCCACTTGATATTAAAAACAATATTTATCTTTTAAGTTAATAAAACCTTACTTGGAATTATTCTTTTCAAAGTCTACTCGGTATACATCCACTTACAAAGCTTACCCGGTCAAACTTTGCTTGGAAAATTTTCATTCTTGAATATACAAAGTTTGCCCGAATCCTTCTATTTATAAACCTTGCTCGATCAAGCTAATTAATTTAAAGTTAAGACATGATGAAGAAAGCTTACCCGAAGTACTAGATTTCTTGAGAAAACATAGTGTGCCCGAGCAACCACCATTCAAGAGAATAGTGTGCCCGAACACCTTTCTTATGCAAAGTATACCCAAATAACCTTCATATAGTACAAAGTGTGCCCGGAAAAGGATTTATAGCAGACAGTGTACTCGGAAAATTAAGTTTTGAAATTACCAAGTATATTGAGGGAACAAAAGTGTACCCGAAATATAAAGTGTGCCCGGAAAACAAAGTTTGCCCGAAAACACTTGTAATTTCAAAGAAATCATAAACACACATATCACAGAGCATGCTCGGAATGAAATTAAAACACATAAATATTTAAGTGTGCTATTGTTTAAAATTTCAAAGAGTTTGCCCGAAAATCCTATGTTAGCACTAAGCTTGCTAGGATAAACACATTCAATCATCAGGTATGCCTTTACCCGAGGGATTTCAACATGCTAAACCATATCCGAAAAAATGACAAACTTAAATAGTAATATCTAAGCATGCCCGGAAAGATTAACAAACCTTTCCTAACATATTCACACAAATCACAAAGCTTACTTGATGTACTTGACTAAGTTCATAAAGTTTGATTGGAATCACAATCAGCATATAACATGCATAGCTTTCCCGAAACAAGAATTTCTTGTTAAAAGCTAGCTGTAACAACACATAATCATCTCAAGACTTCAAGCTTGCTCGGGAAATGAGTACAATAGTGTACTCTACCCGGAAAGTGTAAACACTTGAAAGCATGCCCGAAAATCATAAAGTTAGTCAAAAATGACTAAGCTTACTCGGAAAGGTCATAAATCATTAAACCTTACCTGAAATATCATATTCAAACATATTCAACTGTTTTGTGCCCGGAAAGGTTATAAAACATTAAACCTTACATATTCAACCAATTAAAGGCAAAATGCAACACTTTTTGACTTAAACCACTTTGTCAAAATATATTTTTCATTTCAGATCATAGTTTAAGAGCAAATGGTGCATTTAGAGATCAAATTTCAGTTATATTTCTCTTCAAAACAGTTTCTTCCATTTTCAGAAAAGATCTCAAGAATGGGATCATATTGACTAAGTAGCTATCTCAATACTTCACTCTCAGCATTATTATGACAACATAGATAGGTTAACAGCAGGTATAAACTTAGCATGAATTTCATCTCTTTGGTGATATGATTTAGGTTCATTTATAGCATAATGCATTAATGGTCAACACTGTGTTATGATGCCTCATATCTCTTCTCAAAGCTTATTTGGCTTTCCTCAGATCACCCCAATTTGACTCCAACCTCCTGTATTTGGTCAAAAACTTGTTTTTTTTGTATGACAGAACTTATTGTATTTTTGTAATTTTTTAGATTCAAACATATATAGAGGTTGAACGTTGGACTTACTTGTCACACCCCGGTCGTAATTGGCGGAAAAACCGAGGCGTGGCGACGGGGTCGTGATTGATTGAGCACAATAGATTTAAAAGTCTAAATGCATAAACTTAAAACATGTCAACATTTCAACAATTCAACAATTCAACAGGTAGCAAATTCGTTCCATTACAACGGATAATGCTAACATCAATCCTAAATGTCTTCCATCTAAGGCCTCTATCAGCTATTTGCTACTTCCTGCTTCATTTCCTGAAAACATGTAACAAAAACGTCAACTACAAAAAGTAGATGAGTGAATTCATAGGTTTAAGGAAAAAGGGATTATACACAAGCATACTAGACTAAGTTGTAGGGTTTATGTATAGGGTGTACCATCGGCTAACCCACCACTCCTACAACTTATCCTACCATGCTTGGGTATAAAGCCCGGTTTTGAAAAGGTTTGTAAGTCAAGACAAGCGTACCAGACTAGGTTGTAGGGGTTTATACATAGGGTGTACCATCGGCTAACCCTCCACTCCTACAACCTACTCTGCTAAGCTTATTTATATTTGTAAATCCAAGGTATAAAGATAGGTCAACTAATAATGTAGTGATAAGCCCTACACAAGCATACTAGGCTAAGTTGTAGGGGTTTATGTATAGGGTGTACCATCGGCTAACCCACCACTCCTACAACATATCCTACTATGCGTGGGTATGCTTATCAGCTCAACCAAGATTGCAAGAGTTATGTATAATGATCCCATGTATTGTTCCCATGCATACAGGTGTAATGATATCAAGGATATATGTATAAAGATACCAAAGAATCATATGTAACCATGTCTTGATGATAATGCATAATGAACACACGAGACCTGACATCAACCCACACAAGACCACACGATGCTACTTGATTTCCATGATGGTAACCCAAATCGATCACTTTGGATACCATGAGAGAATTCTAAAGCGTCCACTTTAGTATCTCTTGGATTCCTAATCGATCACTTAGGAAATCCTTCGGATTCTTAATCGAACACCTTAAGAACCCCATAGGTCACGTGTATTCTAAATCGAACACTTTAGAATCCCACATCTAGTGACGGCCTGTCTACCAATCGACCACTTGGAGACCAAACATATGCACTAGTGTGACCTATACTGCCTATGTTCACACGACCATTAGACTGTCCAATGAATGATGTGGTTTCATGATAATGTATAACGGGCATATGACTTTGATTTCCAAAGTCCAATGTTCCCTAAGCGATCAATGATTCCCATGTTTACTCCTGAATAACTGATTAGACATACACAACTTCTGAGAAAGTTAAGGTATGAGTAGCCTGCCATGATTACTTGTTTTCCCCAATATTCATTGTTTGCAAAAGATTTGCCAAGAATGTCTATGATAAAGAATGTTTGAATAAATGAGTTTTGTCAAAACGTGTACAGTTACCATGTTTCCATCCCAATGATTTGAAAGCTTAAAAGAAAAAGGGGGCTATGAACTCACCTTGTTGGCTAAGTATGGTTGCTAGGGTGGTCGAGTGCTGCCAAACGTCGATCCTCTAAGTCTAGACAAGGACATAATAGGTTAACAACACGCTTTAAGTCTAAGAGTATAAGCCTACGCGACCTCGAGCAAAAACCAAGTTTTAAAGTTGAAAACAAGCTGATTCTGGCACATTCGGTCGAATAAGGGCAGGTTCGATCGAATCAGCTACTTGTTCGGTCGAATATGGTACTGGTTCGGTCAAAGGGGCTGGGAAAAACACGTTCAGTCGATTGAGGACTCGTTCGGTCGAGTAGGATGTACATTCGGTCGAATACAATCGTATTCGGTTGAATGTATATTCTGATTCGGTTAGTCTGTTCGCTTGCCCACTGGTTCGACCGAATGGTCTCTTGTTCGACCGAATAGGAGATGGTTCGACCGAATGGTCAGGTTCGATTGGTCTATTCGACCGAATAGACCTATTCGACTCCTTCAAGCCGGATGACGGAGAAACCTACGGGATTCTGACGATTTTCATGATTTTTCGCCCAAAATCAATGTTTTATACATGGAAATGCTCGGAATCCATAGGGCTATTGGTTCCTAACGTTTATAACAGCAAAAGTATGCTTTTTGACACCAAAAATGACGATTTTTGACCAAGAACACACTTGAAACAAAAGTTGGGGTTTTTGCTCGATTCGGGGCCGGATTTGATGATAAAAACGTAAAATTTTCAAGAAGATCTTACCAAAAACAACAATAAACAGATTGGTGAACTCGAATTTTGGATTGAATAACTTTCTCTCACTACTCTCTCTCTAGAATTGGGGTGCTTGGGTGTGGGTGTGGGTGTGGAAGAGATGAAAGAAAAATGGTGGAGTTTGTTCTTGCACTACGCTTATATACTTGGTTCTATCGGGTTCGGGTTTCGGTTACCTACGGGTCAAGGCTAGCTGAGTTCATAAGTTTTAACGAGCTAGAACTTTCCAGTAAAAATTTTATAAAAAAAAAAATCATTTTTTTTTTCAAGTAATCGCTTGGAATCTTTTTAAATAAAAACCTTTTATTTTTCGAAAACACAAAATTAATATTTTTCAAACATAGAAGTTCTTTTTATGAAATAACATTTTTAGCTGAAATAAACAGATTTTCCAATGATATGGATTCCGAACTTATCGTCCAGAACCCAAAGTGTATAGTTTCCGATGATTTCTTGATTTTAGTTTACCAGTCAAATTCCAGGGCGTTACATTACTGTTAATAACATGCCTTTCATTCAAGATGAGACAGATTTTGTCAATATCTTTGTAGTTCTTGTTGTAACCCTCTTGTTTGATAAAATATTTAAAACACTTATCAACTTTTGGTTGATTTATTCATTCTTCCACTTGTTTTTGATATTTTCTCAAATTTTCTTAAAACATGTTCTTTGTCATATTTAAAGATGTTTCATTTTTGGTTGACCAAATAACAATAGGCTCGTGTATGACTGGGTAATCACTTTTCTGCCTATCATTTGGAGAGATTTATCTTGAGACATGCAAAGACAACTATGTATCTCCACATAAAGATTAGCATATTCATTATGTTTATATCACCTTAGATTTTACATCATCATGGGAAAGCAACCATACATGTTAATGACTATACTAAGGTCTTTTTAGCCTATTAATTCCATATGATCAGCTAAGTAGTCAATGTACTATCATTTCCCAATAAACACAGTTTAATATTCAATCACCCCAATATCTCTTCATTGTCAGGTTAATGGCTATCCTGTTTGACCAAAAGTGGTCAACAGGACCAAACATACATGTGAATATATGTCCTTTCAAAGTTAGAGCTATTGACATAGTTTTAAGTGAAGGAATAAGAAACAAGTTATTATTGCCCCAAATGCATTCAGTTTTCAGGTCAATGGCTATTCTTTGAATCTGTAGAGATTTAAGGACCAAACATACACGGGTGCATGTCCTTCCAACTGGGCAAATGACATAGTTTTCAGCAAAAACAACTACTTGAGACTTTTCTTAAAAAAATCCTTCTTTTAAGCTTCTTTTAAAGCTTGAACTCAATAATCTTATCATATCTCTGCACCATTAACAACATGCTCATGTTTTGATCAAAATAAAATATTTATGCAAAATTCATTAGAAATTTCATTAAATCACTTAATTTTGACATAAAACACATTTTGACATAAACAGTTGCAATACATAATTAAATCTGAATGACACTCAATATTATCAGGACAAGCAAACATTTAACAACATTCATGTGTAAGCCTATCCTAACAACATCAGATGATCAGATAAAACACATAGTCAAGCATTAAAGCAGTGATGTCAAATAAGCTTACTCTCACAAGTAAATCATAACACAGACACTTATTCTAACATCACAAATGCACATCATCTGATAATCATGCAAACCTATCAATCAGATCAAACATGTCAAATTTTGCATACATACACAGTTAAAGCACATAACAGTTAACATATTGTCACACCCCGATCGCGATGGCGGAAAAATCGAGGCGCGGCGACGAAGTCGTGATTGTTGAGCACAATAGTATAAAAGTCTAAATGCATAAACATAACCAAAATGTCAAATATTACATCAACCAGGTAACATGAAACAAATTGTTTTAAAACAAAATATCAAGTTCCAAACAACTTCTAGCCTAGCCTTCATCTCTCTAAGGCCTCTAAACTTGCTAGGGATTTCCTGCTGCTTTATTTCCTGAAAACATGTAACAAACTGTCAACAACATAAAGTAGATGAGTGAATTCATAGGTTTAAAGAAAAAGAGTTTATACACAAACATACTAGTATAGGTTGTAGGGGTTTATATATAGGGTGTACCTGCGGCTAACCCACCACTCCTACAATTTATACTACTATGTTTGGGTATAATACCCGGTTTTTAAAAAAAAGGCTTGTAAGAAAAGATCTCTTGGTTTTCCCAAAGAGGTTTTTGTAGTAAGTAAAACATGAAATGTTCTCCTGGACTCTCAGCGAGGTTATTACTCTCCCACTAGAGTCGTATGTGATAAGATTACTCAAAGATTTGTGGTCTCCCAACGGTACATGTAGCACATAACAGTTAAGCATAAACAAGGACATATGAATTAGAGCATACTAAGTTTACTAGATAATCCAACGCCAAGATACCAAGTGTTACTAGTATCCAAGATGATGGTGAATGAATGATGATGAATGATGATGAATGATGACGAAGCCCAATGATCACACAAGACTTGATTTGAACCCACGCAAGACTTAAACCAAGACTACCTCGCTCTTGCCATCCAGGACTCAGCTAGGTTCTACCGAGAGTAGGATAGACTCCCCAAAGAATCCTGTGTTCTCTTGGTCCCTACCGAGACTAGTATAGGTCCTCAAGAGTTATGGATTCCACCGAGACTAGTATAGAATCCCATGAGTTACGAGTGC
This sequence comes from Bidens hawaiensis, assembly GCF_021521415.1. Classification (NCBI taxonomy): domain Eukaryota; kingdom Viridiplantae; phylum Streptophyta; class Magnoliopsida; order Asterales; family Asteraceae; genus Bidens; species Bidens hawaiensis. The sequence continues at coordinate 552,203 of NW_027491919.1, forward strand.
CACCGAGAATAGAATTGCCACTCATGGTCGTGAGTTCTACCGAGAGTAGAATAGACTCTCACGTCCAATTCAACTCATGATGCTTTGATCTCTAGATTTCCATACTGACATGATGACTATGATGACATGAATATGATTCCCATTCCCATGATGTCAATGTTCATAGAATTTCCCATACTCATTGATTTCCAATGTTCTTAGATCTCCATAAGTTGATGGGTTTCCCCATGTTCATAGATTTCCAAAGTTTATAGATTACCAAAAAGCTTGTGGATTTCCGCACGTGTGTAGAAATCCAAAGGTTTATAGTTTAAAGAGTGTTTGCATAAATGATTTTGTCCAACCGTGTAAAGTTACCATGTTTCCACCCCCATAGTTTTGAAAAGCTTAAATAGGGGCTATGAACTCACCTTGTTGGTTTAGTAAGGCTGCTAGAGGCGACGAGTGCTATCCAATTTGTTGATCCTCTAAGTCTAGAATAGGGCATAATAGGTTAACAACGTGTTATAAGTCTAAGAGTACAAGCCTACGCGACCTCGAGCAAAAACTGGGTTTTAAAGCTGAAAAAAAAAAAAAAACAGGAGGCTGGATCTGATTCAACTGAATAGGATCTGATTCGACCGAATAGGATCTGATTCGACCGAATAGGATCTGATTCGACCGAATAGGATCTGATTCGACCGAATAGGATCTGATTCGACCGAATAGGATCTGATTCGACCGAATAGGATCTGATTCGACTCCTTCAAGCCGGGTGACGGAGAAACCTACGGGAAATCGCGATTTTTGTGATTTTTCGACCAAAATTGATGTTTTATACATGGAAATGCTCGGAATTCAAAGACCTAATGATTCCTAGTATTTATAACAACAAAAACTTGCATTTTGACACCAAAAATGACGGTTTTTGACCAAGAACACACTTGACACAAAAGTTGGGGTTTTTTGCTCGATTCGGGGCCGGATTTGATGATAAAAACGTATGATTTTCAAGAAGATCTTACCAAAAACAACAACAAACAGATTTGTGGACTCGGATTTGAAGTTTGAAGACTTCTCTCTCTAGTTTCTCTCTCTAGAATGAGAGTGTTTGGGTGGGTTTTGTGAAAGTGTTGGTGAAAATGAAAGAGGTGGTGCAAGAACACTTGATTTCCCGCTTAAATACTCGGGTGACTCGGGTTCGGGTTTAGGCTACCTACGGGTCAAGACTAGTCGAGTTCATAAGTTTTTAAACAAACTAAAACTTTTTCAGCAAAACTTTTATAAAATCATTTTTCGAATAATTATTTGAAATCTTTTTAAATAAAAACATTTTATTTTTCGAAAGCATAAAAATTAATATTTTTCAGGCGTAAATGTCGTTTTATGAAATAAACATTTTAAATGATAAAAACAGATTTTTCCAATGATATGGGTTCCGAACTTATCGTCCAGAACCCAAAGTCTATAGTTTCCGATGATTTCACGATCTTAGTTTACTAATCGAATTTCAGGGCGTTACATCCTCCCCAATTTAGAGGAATTTCGTCCCGAAATTTAGATTTTTGTATACTTGATTAAGTTTTGATTTAGATTACACGATCCCATGATGACCACTATGCGCCACTACCTCTAATATTCATCTTGGATACCACCCAAATCAAGCTGAAGGGGTTTATATATAGGGTGTACCAGCAGCTAACCCACCACCCCTTCAACCCCACTTGAGTGTTTCTTTCGACTCCTATTAGATCAATGACACACAGGACGACACACTATTTTCCACTACAAGGCATCACCTTCAAGCTTTACATCAGACATATTCATTTCGGATTGAAGGGGTTTATATATAGGGTGTACCAGCGGCTAACCCACCACTCCTTCAATCTTCTGTGAATAATTCCCTCAATAACTCTTGAATTTAACGTCTCACAGCTGCCACGCTAACTATGAGTCCCTAATTCCAAGTCTCGCTTCAGACATAACCAACTTGTGCTGAAGGGGTTTATATACAGGGTGTACCAGCGGCTAACCCACCACTCCTTCAACATTCATTGATTAATTCCCTACACAAACCTTGAGTTCACGACTCATAGTTACACAATAGCAAATTGTTTATACACGTATACACCTGTGACCTTGATGCAATTATATTCCGGACTATAATTACGAGCTCACCTTGTATCAATGTATAAACTCTATTGCGTGCGGTTAGAGAATTGACACGACACCACACACACACACACAACCATGCTTTATGAATGCTAGAATAATGACAAATTTTGGCTCAATGATACATAGTTCACTCCAATGTCTACATGATTAGTATGCACGACTTGTGTTTTCCAGCACGAGTCATGAGTAGCCAAACTTGGTGTTATGCAAATAAGAGAATATTTATAAGCAAATAGGAACAACATGATACTTTATTGAATAATATTGGTCCCTGATTACATGATTACGATTACATAGACTCCAAGATTTCTAGAATTACAAAGATGATGACTATGCGAACAGATGAGGGTATTCCTCCTTCATCTTATCTTCTCGTTCCCATGTGAACTCGGGTCCACGATGGTTGTTCCATCGCACCTTGACTATAGGTATCCGGCTTCGCTTAGTCTTTCTTCATACCCGGCCACCAGAAGTGAGACTTGAGATTCTGATACATTTTATCACTGCCTGGGTGAATAGAGTATCTGGATTTGTGCGCTTCGTTCAGGATGAGTTCTCGAAGTGGTTCAGAGTTTGGAATCCACATGCGATTTAAGTAGTAAAGTATACCATCAGACTTGGTTTCAAACTTCCGTTCGGCACCGCAAGATAGCATATTTTTGAGATCACCACCAGCAATCGCTTGCTTTTGAGCTTCAAGAACCATGGAGGGAAGATTGGACTGAATACGGATCGCATGCAACTGGGTCCTTTCCTTGCGACTTAACGCGTCAGCCACTACGTTAGCCTTTCCAGGGTGGTAGCGGATTTCGCAGTCATAGTCACTTAGGAGTTCAACCCATCGACGTTGTCGCATGTTTAGCTCCCTTTGATTGAGGATGTGTTGTAGGCTCTTGTGGTCGGTGAAGATGACACATTTCGTACCGTATAGGTAGTGTCTCCATATTTTTAAGGCAAAGACCACAGCACCCAATTCCAAGTCATGAGTGACATAATTCCTCTCATGACTCTTGAGTTGACGCGAGGCGTAAGCGATGACCCTTCCGCGTTGCATTAAGACGCTGCCTAGACCTTGGCTCGAGGCGTCGCAATAAACAACAAAATCATCGTTACCCTCAGGAAGCGACATGATTGGAGCATGACAGAGTTTATGTTTCAATGTTTGGAAAGCCTCTTCCTGCTCTTGGCTCCAAATGAACGGTTCCCCTTTTTGAGTTAACATTGTGAGGGGCAACGCGATCTTTGAAAAGTTCGAGATGAACCGACGGTAGTACCCAGCCAAACCAAGAAATGAACGAATTTCGGTCGGCGTCGTAGGCGCTTCCCAATTCTTGATGGCTTCAATCTTGGCAGGGTCGACATGAATGCCTTCCTTGTTAATGATGTGACCTAAGAATTGAACTTCCCTTAGCCAGAATTCGCATTTGGAGAATTTGGCGTAGAGTTGCTCTTTTCTCAGCAGATCCAAGATAAGCCTGAGATGAAGCTCATGGTCGGCTTTAGAGCGGGAATAAACGAGAATATCGTCAATGAAGACGATAACAAACTGGTCCAGGTATGGGCGACAAACGCGATTCATGAGATCCATGAACACCGCGGGAGCATTCGTCAAACCAAATGGCATGACTAGGAACTCGTAGTGTCCATATCGAGTTCTGAAAGCGGTTTTCGCGATGTCGTCCTCCATGACGCGCACTTGGTGATAACCTGAGCGTAGGTCGATCTTGGAAAAGTAGGTGGCTCCTTGCAGCTGGTCGAAAAGATCGTCAATCCTCGGTAGTGGATACCGATTCTTGACGGTGAGTTTGTTAAGCTCACGATAGTCTATGCACATCCGGAAAGATCCGTCCTTCTTTTTGACGAAGAGGACTGGAGCTCCCCATGGAGATGAACTAGGGCGAATAAAACCCTTGTCCAGTAGTTCCTGCAGCTGGCTCGATAATTCCTGCATTTCTGACGGAGCCAAACGATACGGAGATTTTGCCACGGGGGTTGCACCGGGAACTAAATCGATGTGGAATTCGACTTGTCGGCTAGGAGGAAGTCCGGGCAAGTCTTCAGGAAAAACGTCTGGAAATTCACGCACGACGGGGACATCTGAGAGCTTCTTCCCCTTTGATTCCTTGATGGAGACATGAGCTAGGAAGGCGGGACAATTCTTTCGAAGGCATCGCCGGGCTTTTAAGCAGGAGATTAATTTCAGACATCTGCCTGATCTCTCTCCTTGAATAGTTATAGACTCGCCAGAAGAACAAGGAACGCGGATGAGTTTCTCGGCACACACTACTTCCGCGTGGTTGTTGGACAACCAATCCATCCCCACAACTACATCGAAACTTCCTAGTTGCATAGGGATGAGGTCAATGCTAAGAGGCGTCTGATCAAACGTAAGCGTGCAATTGCGAACGATTTCGTTCACTTGGGTAGACTCTCCGTTTGCCAATTCGACAGAGAAAGCGGGGTCAAAGACGGAAGTTCCTAGATTAAGCAATGGGACCAATGCGCTAGAAATAAAACTTCTATCTGCACCCGTATCAAATAGAATAGAAACCCAGAGATTGTTGAGAATGAACGTACCAGTAATGACGTCAGGATTTTGGCGAGCTTCAGCAGCGCCAATAGTAAAGGCTCGGCCTCGGGCCGGTGGAAGATTTGCAAGACGAGGACACCTGCTCTTGAAGTGGTCCGTGGCTCCACACTCGAAACAGCCTCGAGTGTTGCTGGGTTGGGAACTGCTGCTCTGTATCGCCAGTTGATTACCTTGAAATCTGCAGCGTTCCGCTAGGTGCCCCAAACGTCCACAGCTCGTGCATTTCCAGCACGGGGTTCCGGCAGGATGATGAAATTGGCAAGTGCCGCACTTGGGGTGAACCCCAGTGTACTCCCTCTTTGGCTTTCCAGAAGGGGTGGGAGCAGGAGCGACAGAGCTGATTGGGGTTGCGGGAGTAACCATCGCGTAACTGCTAGCCTTACGCTTTTTGATGCGGTTGCTCTTTTTGGATGAGCCCTCAGCGGCCTTGCCCGTGTCCCTGGCTAGGACCCCAGTCTTAACCTGATCCTGGGTCAGTCGGGCAGCTAGTTCAATCGCCGCTTGCAGGGTTGATGGGTCAGCCCCGATAACGATTCCACGAACAGTGTCAGGTAGGCCATTGATGTAAAGCTCAATAGCCCGGGAGGGAGGGGTGACCAGGTGTGGTACGAGAAGGGAGAGCTCGTGAAAACGCTCCGTGTACCCTTGGTGATCAGCGCCCTTCATTTTGTGCACCCAAAACTCAGCTTCAAGTTTCTGCACCTCACTGCGAGGTACGAACTCGCGGGTAACCAATGCTACAAATTCCGTCCAGGTCATGGCCAGGGCAGCTTCACGCCCACGGGTTCTTATCTCGTTGTTCCACCAGGTCAGCGCGCGTTTAAACAACATGCTTGCCGCGTGCGTGACCTTCAGTGCCTCAGGGCACGAGCTTATAACAAAGGCTGCCTCCATCTTTTCGATCCACTGGAGGAGACCAACGGCGCCTTCTGTACCGCTGAAGCTGGTGGGTTTTGTAGTCATGAAGTCCTTGTATGGCTTATTCGCTGGTTCATTTGCGTTCTGAGCTGGAGTTTGGTTGGCCCCAGAGGTTCCTTCTTGCCTCAGCCCCTGGCTGATGGTTGTTACCATGCCTGGTAACACAGCCGCGATCTGCTGGGCTATAAGGTTGGCTAACTCAGAGGAGTCCATGGGAGCGGGTGCACGTCTGGGAGGCATTCTACGCATGACGAAAACGAGCGTTAGATAGAATCAATGATACGCCAAAGATTTAAGAATAGAGGACATAGATTATACCAAGAATACAGAATGACATGACTCAAGAGATATGAATGCTTGATGACCGAAGATTTTGGTATGACTGAATGACTCAGAGGTTTACAATTAATATGCAGCACATAAGCACGTAGCACGTATATAAGTGTAGGCATGTGATTGTGATGCATGAGCTATCTAGAGTCAAGGATCCTAGGTTATAGTCTAGGTCGGTTTCCTAATTCCCTATAACCATTGGCTCTGATACCAATCTGTCACACCCCAATCGCGATGGCGGAAAAATCGAGGCGCGGCGACGAAGTCGTGATTGTTGAGCACAATAGTATAAAAGTCTAAATGCATAAACATAACCAAAATGTCAAATATTACATCAACCAGGTAACATGAAACAAATTGTTTTAAAACAAAATATCAAGTTCCAAACAACTTCTAGCCTAGCCTTCATCTCTCTAAGGCCTCTAAACTTGCTAGGGATTTCCTGCTGCTTTATTTCCTGAAAACATGTAACAAACTGTCAACTACATAAAGTAGATGAGTGAATTCATAGGTTTAAAGAAAAAGAGTTTATACACAAACATACTAGTATAGGTTGTAGGGGTTTATATATAGGGTGTACCTGCGGCTAACCCACCACTCCTACAATTTATACTACTATGTTTGGGTATAATACCCGGTTTTTAAAAAAAAGGCTTGTAAGAAAAGATCTCTTGGTTTTCCCAAAGAGGTTTTTGTAGTAAGTAAAACATGAAATGTTCTCCTGGACTCTCAGCGAGGTTATTACTCTCCCACTAGAGTCGTATGTGATAAGATTACTCAAAGATTTGTGGTCTCCCAACGGTACATGTAGCACATAACAGTTAAGCATAAACAAGGACATATGAATTAGAGCATACTAAGTTTACTAGATAATCCAATGCCAAGATACCAAGTGTTACTAGTATCCAAGATGATGGTGAATGAATGATGATGAATGATGATGAATGATGACGAAGCCCAATGATCACACAAGACTTGATTTGAACCCACGCAAGACTTAAACCAAGACTACCTCGCTATTGCCATCCAGGACTCAGCTAGTGTCACACCCTCAAAATCCACTAACGGAGTTTTACCGTCATAGGGTGTGAACTAACAGGATCGGAATCATTAGTTATAATCAAACCATAAAAACGTTTAAATGCAAATAAGTGCGGAAGCGTAAACCATATAAATAAAGATGATTCAAACAATGCATGTTCCTAGACCGCGCGCCCGCCTCGGCTACCTGAGAATAACATACTAAAAGGGTCAACACGAGGTTGGTGAGTTCACAAGTTATATAAAAATAAATCGTTTAGCGTTTGCGTTCAGCGTTTTACGTTAAGTGTCTTGCGTAACCACGTTACGGCGTTTAAGCGTTTTGCGTAACCACGTTACGGCGTTTAAGCGTTTTGCGTAACCTCGTTACGGCGTTTCAGTGTTGCGTAACCCCGTTACGACGTTTCAGTGTTGCGTAACCCCGTTACGACGTTTAAGTGTTGCGTAACCCCGTTACGACGTTTAAGTGTTGCGTAACCCCGTTACGACGTTTAAGTGTTGCGTAACCCCGTTACGACGTTTAAGTGTTGCGTAACCCCGTTACGACGTTTAAGTGTTGCATTACCAGATAGTGTTATGTCAAATTATATATCGATAGGTAGCTAATCTATACAAGTATCGCTAAGTGGTTCGCGACCGAAGCTGACTGTTTATCAAGTGCCCGTCACCAGGTCAATCCAGACCATGGTAAGTGTTAGCCAAAATTACACCCACTCAACCTCCAGTTGAGCTTAGCGTCGGGTGGGGTTTGTCAAACCCAGTAGTACTACCCAAAAGTGACTCGCTATTCCAAATATTAACCGGTCCGATGTGTGGGACTTCAAATGTTATGTATGCCGCTTAGCCTTTACAAGTGATATATAATTTATAACAAAATCTTTCATATGCGTTTATCTCAGAAAATATGTTTATCGGAGTATGTTATCTCCCCCAAGTGAAAAACGTTTGAAAACAGTTTAAGAGTGGGGTAAGTGAAACTCACTGTTTGCGAAGAATATCCCAAATTAGATCACCAAGTGATGCGCATCGTAGAAACTCTCTAGCGTTCTAAATAACAAAGAGATTTTCTAAGTATCGGTACGTTTAACGAGTCTCTAGACTCGGCACATAATACCTATGCACGTAACGGATTTCGTGTTTCGTTTGTGAATCGTGTGTGACTTAAACAAGTACAATTGTGATACGATACATGAGTGAGCAATTACTTTCGTGTCACGTACTAATAACATACTTTACTAGCAATTATCCCCGTAAGGGCATTTTGGTCAACAAACAAAATTAACTAACCATTATTCCCCATAAGGGCAATTTGGTCAATTCATGGCAATCAATTAGCAACTATTCCCCGCAAGGGTATTTTGGTCAAAACATAACAAATATACAAAAACTATCATATTTCATGCATTTTTACACAACTCAGCAGTTAGTTTCATTATGACAGAATTTCTACTTGAAAGATTGTACTATTTCACCGATCATAACGTCTCAATTAATTCACCAAAAATCACCACAGAAGCATACATATCTTAGGTTTCCAGAACATATTTTATCTTATTTTTATTCCACATATTTTTCTTATAATGACCAAAACATTACAGCAAACTCATATCAGTCAGATTCATGCGCAACAGAATGTTATTTGCAATTCCCGTTAAACGAAAAATCCAATAAATACAAGACCACTTGGGTTAGGTTCCTAACTCAATAAGGCAACTTCTAGAAGTGGAACCAACCCAATTGGCCTCGTAGATCATGAGATATAACATTTACAAAACATCCTAACAGCAGGTCTAACAACTCAGCTTTGCACCACGTTTTTGTAAAATCATAAAAGTTAACTTTCACACGTCCAAAAATTACAAATTTATATTCTTTAGAAACTAGACTCAACCTAGTTTACTGTAGTATCAATTATCTCATTCATTTACCACTTTTACATCCCGTTACAGTCATTCAATCATCAACAACACAATCTGTCCAGAAACTGTTTTCATCCAAACTCAACAATTTAACTATCTATAGATCACAAATCATTCATAGAACATTCTAGACATCATAACTCCTATCAATCATACCATACATACATAGTTAGGGTTTTACTTGATATCAAACTCAAAGACAACAATAATCATGCAACAATATCAAATCTAGTTATCAATCATCATCAATTAAATCAAGAATCACATGAATATCATAATACCAAGAAATCAGCCATAAAGGTTTACAATTAACCCAATAAAACTAACAATTAAACATAGAGGATACATAGAATAGTTGTGTATACCTTCCTAGCACCTTAATCTTCAATCAAACTTGAAAGATCTTGATTGTGTGTGTGTGTATATTAATCGATCTCAAGGAAATAAAGGGAGGGGATGGCTGCCGATTTTAGTAGGGGAATAGGTAGGAGGTTAGGGTTTAGGTTTACCATGTATTTATAAAGGAATATGTTACACTTTGGCCCCTCAACTCCTAAGTATTACTTTTTCTAGAACATTCTATCATAACTTGCACATTAAGTTAACATTAAGTATTACTTTTTCTAGAACATTCTATCATAACTTGCACATTAAATTAACATGACAATAATATTATCACATAACACATAATCCTAACACATAATTATCACATAATTAGTGTTTTAGTGTTTTTCGTTTATTCATCAATCGTTTGCGTTTCGGTGCAAATCCCGAAAGACTACTACACATGTAGTAAGTGTTAAGCGTCATTTAAACCCTAGTTTAAATGTAATGAGGTTTGCGTTTAGATTCAATAATCTAAAGTTTGAATTGACGGAGTTGCGTTAACGGAGTTAACCTGAAATTGACGATTGTCACATCATTCCCATGTTAAAGAATTTTCGTCCCGAAAATTTGAGTCAAGTCGTGATGAGTGTCTGAAAAAGTATGAAAAATTTTCAGTTTGTCATATCATCCCCTAGTAGAAAGAAATTTCGTCCCGAAATTTAATTCATACCTCCGGTGATTTCTGACGGTTTGCCGGGTTTCGCGGTTTTCTATGTTTGGTCAGCCCTTCAAAAAGGTGAGGATACTTTTTCATCATTTGATTCTCGCGTTCCCACGTGAACTCCGGTCCACGTCTCGAGTTCCAATGAACTTTAACAATTGGAATTTTGCTGTGCTTGAGCGTTTTGGTTTCCCAATCCAAAACCTCAACTGGTTCTTCAACGAAGCGTAACTGTTCATCAACTTGTAGTTCCTCCAAAGGGACTACTTGAGTTTCATCGGATAGGCATGTGAAAAACATTGTGTACACTACTGAGTTCTGCTGGTAAGTCCAGTCGGTACGCCACTGGACCAACGCGTTCCGTTATCCGATAAGGACCAACATATCGTGGGTTGAGTTTGTTTCGCTTTCCAAAGTGAACCACACCTTTCCAAGGTGAGACTTTGAGTAACACTCGATCGTTTACTTGAAATTCGAGAGGTTTTCGGCGCTTGTCAGCGTAACTCATTTGGCGATCACGTGCTGCTGCCATGCAGTTTCGGATTTGAACAATCTTTTCCGAAGTTTCGAGTACCAGTTCTGGACCAGTGATTTGGCTGTCACCCACCTCTGCCCAGCAGAGCGGTGATCGACACTTCCGTCCGTCTAGTGCTTCAAACGGTGCTGCGTTAATACTTGCGTGGTAGCTGTTATTATACGAAAACTCTACCAAAGGTAAGTGGGGTTCCCAACTTTTTCCGAAATCCAACACGCATGCACGCAACATGTCCTCCAGGGTCTGAATAGTCCGTTCACTTTGCCCATCCGTCTGAGGATGGTATGCTGTACTCATATCGAGACGGGTGCCCAGTGCGCTTTGCAGCGACTTCCAAAAGTGCGAGGTGAAACGAGAATCTCGATCGGAAATGATCGAGACAGGCACTCCGTGTCTAGACACCACTTCTTTCATGTATACGCGAGTCAGTCTTTCCATTTTGTCCGTTTCCTTAATTGCTAGGAAGTGTGCCGATTTAGTCAACCGGTCAACGATCACCCAGATGGTATCGCATCCCGTCGGTGTCTTAGGCAAACCCGTAATAAAGTCCATTGAAATGTGCTCCCATTTCCACATTGGGAGTTCCGGTTGTTGCAGTAGACCAGATGGTTTCTGGTATTCTATCTTGACTCTGGCACAAGTCAAGCATTTGCTCACGTAGGTGGCAATGTCGGCTTTCATGTTCGGCCACCAGTAAAGTGCCTTTAAATCATGATACATTTTATCTGAGCCAGGGTGGATAGAATATCGGGACTTATGAGCTTCGTCCATCACTAGAGTTCTCAACTCTCCGTATCGTGGAACCCAAATCCGGTTCTCAAAATATCGGACCCCGTCCGATTTGGTTTCAAGTTGTTTGTCCATGCCCCGCATGAGTTCTGATGGAAGATTATCATCTTTCAAAGCTTCAAGTTGTGCATCGCGAATCTGGTCGGGTAAGCTAGCATGAATTGTGAGTTGCAATGCTCGTACTCGTCTGGGTTTATCGGTTTCTTTTCTACTGAGTGCGTCGGCCACTACATTGGCCTTGCCAGGGTGGTACTTGATGGCACAATCATAATCCTTAAGCAACTCGACCCAACGACGCTGTCGCATGTTCAGCTCCCTTTGATCGAAGATATGCTGGAGACTCTTGTGGTCGGTGTATATGGTAAACTTGGTACCGTACAAGTAATGCCTCCATATCTTTAGGGCAAACACCACAGCTCCGAGTTCCAAATCATGAGTCGTGTAGTTCTTCTCGTGAATCCGTAGTTGTCGAGAGGCATAGGCTATAACCTTCTCGAGTTGCATCAGCACACAACCGAGACCTTGTATAGATGCGTCACAGTGTACCTCAAAATTTTCCGTTCCCTCGGGGAGGGCTAAAATAGGGGCGCTACAAAGCTTGGTTTTCAACAGTTGAAAAGCGGATTCTTGCGCGTCACCCCAGTTATACTTAGTGCCTTTTGTGAGTCAAAGCAGTGAGGGGTTGAGCAATCTTTGAAAATCCCTCGATGAAACGCCGGTAGTAGCCGGCCAGTCCTAGGAATTGCCGCACCTCAGTCGGAGTCTTAGGTGCTTCCCAGTTTTTGATAGCCTCTACCTTACCGGGATCGACATGGATACCATTCTCGTTGATCACATGTCCTAAAAAGTGAACCTCGCGAAGCCAAAATTCACATTTCGAGAGTTTAGCATACAGTTGTTCCTTCTTCAATAGTTCCAAAATTACCCTTAAGTGATCTTCGTGGTCAGTCTCGTTCTTGGAGTAGACGAGAATATCATCGATGAAAACAATCACGAACTTGTCGAGGTACGCCTTGCATACTCGATTCATGAGATCCATAAATACGGCTGGCGCGTTGGTTAGGCCAAAAGGCATAACCGAAAACTCGTAGTGACCATACCGTGTTCTGAAAGCCGTCTTTGAGATATCTTCTTCGCGCACTCTCAGCTGGTGGTAACCGGATCGTAGATCAATCTTCGAGTAGTAACTCGATCCTTGAAGCTGGTCAAACAAATCATCAATTCGGGGTAAAGGATAACGGTTCTTGACCGTCACCTTGTTCAACTCCCGGTAGTCGATGCACATTCGGAAAGTCCCGTCTTTCTTTCGGACAAACAAGACAGGGGCTCCCCATGGCGATGAGCTAGGTCGGATAAAACCCTTATCCAACAAATCTTGCAACTGAGTGGACAACTCCTGAAGTTCCGCCGGTGCGAGCCGATACGGGGCTCGTGCTATGGGTGCTGCACCGGGTGTCAACTCGATTTGGAATTCGACTTGACGAATAGGAGGGAGTCCGGGCAAATCCTCCGGGAAAACTTCCGGGAAGTCTCGCACAACCGGTATATCTTCAATTCGTTTCTCCTCCGCGGGTTTCTCAACAATCTGTGCCAAAATTGCCGGATGACCCTTTCGTAGATACTTCTGTGCCTTCAAAAGGGTAATGACGCTGGTGGTCATGCCGCTTCTCTCGCCTCGGACCGAAATGATCTCGCCGGAAGGGGTAGAAATGTGAACTATCTTGTCGTGACATATAATCTCCGCTCGGTTCTCGGATAACCAGTCCATGCCGACAACGACATCGAAACTACTAAGCGTAAAAGGAATAAGGTCGATATCAACAATATGACCTGACAGTTTTAACTTACATCCCGCAAGTACATGAGTCGTTACTATAGTCTTACCGTCAGCTAATTCAACATGAATCTTAGCATCTAACGGAGTTGGAGTTAAGTCTAAGAGTTGACTAAAGGCTTTCGACACAAAACTCCTATCAGCTCCAGTGTCAAACAAAACAGAAGCAAAACAATCGTTTACAGGGAACTTACCAGACACCACATGCGGATCATTGCGGGCTTGACCCGATCCAATCACAAACGCTCTTCCTTTGCCATTTCCTCCACCATTACTGCCACTTCCATTACCCCCATTATTGTCATTCTGTTTCAGCTTGGGGCAATCCTTCCGGAAATGACCTTCCTGTCCACATTCAAAACATCCCTTAGTCGTCATCGGTGGCTTAGGAGCACCCTTCGCCGCAAGGTCAACTCTACATTCCTTCGCTTGGTGACCTATCTTTCCGCATCTTTGACACTTGACACGGTCACACTGACCAACATGATGATAGTTGCACCTATTGCACTTTGGATATCTCCCAGCATATCCGCTCGAACCCTGCCCGCTACCGTTGTTATTGTTGTTGTGACTTTGATTGTTAAAGCTCCGAGTGAATTCGGGCTTACGGTAGTGTTGTTGCGGTGGGCGGTTCGAGGATGAGGATCTGGTGTTGTCAAACTTCCTCTTTCCGCTGCTCGGGTTGCTGTTGCTGTTGTTGTCATTACTCGGGTTGTCACGGGCCTTAGTGGTTGAACCCCTAGGTGGTAACGCACCTTGGGCCACTGCTTGATCCGTCAGTTTGTGAGCTAACCGGATCGCTTGTTGTATCGTGGCTGGTCTGGAAGACGTCACCATGCCCTGAATCTGCGGTGCTAACCCATCAATGTACATTTCAATCCTCTTACTCGGCGGATCTACCATCCGTGGACACATCACCGCTAACTCGTGAGAACGGGTAGTGTAGGCTTCGATTTCCGAACCCACCATCTTCAATGACCAAACGTCCGACTCCAACTTTGAAATCTCCTCCCTCGGACAATACTCTTCTCGCATCAAGTCTTTGAACTCCTCTCAGTTCATAGCGTTAGCTAGTTCCAATCCAAGAATTTGCACATTTGCACATCGTCTGAGGACACCTCTGAGTGTGCCTCCTCCTCAGCCGGTTCTTCTTCAGGCTCCTCCTCGGGATCTTCCTCGGGGTCCTCCTCAGGTTCCTCTTCAGGATCTTCTTCAGGATCTGCCTCAGGCTCGGCTGCGTTCTGAGCAAGTTGCATTTGTAGGTCTTCGCAACGCTCGAGTGCTATCTCGGTTCGGGTCCTTGCTTCTTGGAGTTGCTCTTGCAAGTCTATCATCTCGGCTTGCATCTTCATCATAACCTTCGTTTGTTGCTCACTAGTCTCTTGCATTTCTTTCATTGCCGCTGCCATGCGGGCAATCTCCTCCTGAGTCTCGGTTCCGTCTTTAAACAGTCTGGAAACATTTTCTCTCGTGTAGCGCATGTAACCCACATCACGCTCCAAACAAGAAACGACAGCTGCGAGAACTCGCTCCACAGGTTCGGTTATGGGTGGTAGGGTGTTGGGATAAGCAGGGTGGTTCGGGTGAGGTAACGGGGGAACTTGTTCGCGATAGACCATACGTCTGATCATGTTAGGGTACCAATCCCAGCTAACGTCGTTTTCGTAAATGCCTCCAGATAGGCGGTACCTCTTTGGTGCGGGTGTTTCGAGTTCCGGGACTACTCGGGGTGGCAATGCGGTAGGTAATTGCGGTTCCTTCCCGTGAGCATGAGTCATCAGATCGGACGATGATGAGGATGGCGTCGACATCTCTACAGGTATGCCGTGTATGCGCGCGTATGAGTGAAAGAGGTAAAGAGATAAGACAACAAAGACTACACAAACCTATGCAGTGCGTATCATTATAACTAATGGGTCGTCGCGGTTATAGTCTAGTATGCATGCAGCTTCTAGTTCGCTATAACCAATGGCTCTGATACCAATCTGTCACACCCTCAAAATCCACTAACGGAGTTTTACCGTCATAGGGTGTGAACTAACAGGATCGGAATCATTAGTTATAATCAAACCATAAAAACGTTTAAATGCAAATAAGTGCGGAAGCGTAAACCATATAAATAAAGATGATTCAAACAATGCATGTTCCTAGACCGCGCGCCCGCCTCGGCTACCTGAGAATAACATACTAAAAGGGTCAACACGAGGTTGGTGAGTTCACAAGTTATATAAAAATAAATCGTTTAGCGTTTGCGTTCAGCGTTTTACGTTAAGTGTCTTGCGTAACCACGTTACGGCGTTTAAGCGTTTTGCGTAACCACGTTACGGCGTTTAAGCGTTTTGCGTAACCTCGTTACGGCGTTTCAGTGTTGCGTAACCCCGTTACGACGTTTCAGTGTTGCGTAACCCCGTTACGACGTTTAAGTGTTGCGTAACCCCGTTACGACGTTTAAGTGTTGCGTAACCCCGTTACGACGTTTAAGTGTTGCGTAACCCCGTTACGACGTTTAAGTGTTGCGTAACCCCGTTACGACGTTTAAGTGTTGCATTACCAGATAGTGTTATGTCAAATTATATATCGATAGGTAGCTAATCTATACAAGTATCGCTAAGTGGTTCGCGACCGAAGCTGACTGTTTATCAAGTGCCCGTCACCAGGTCAATCCAGACCATGGTAAGTGTTAGCCAAAATTACACCCACTCAACCTCCAGTTGAGCTTAGCGTCGGGTGGGGTTTGTCAAACCCAGTAGTACTACCCAAAAGTGACTCGCTATTCCAAATATTAACCGGTCCGATGTGTGGGACTTCAAATGTTATGTATGCCGCTTAGCCTTTACAAGTGATATATAATTTATAACAAAATCTTTCATATGCGTTTATCTCAGAAAATATGTTTATCGGAGTATGTTATCTCCCCCAAGTGAAAAACGTTTGAAAACAGTTTAAGAGTGGGGTAAGTGAAACTCACTGTTTGCGAAGAATATCCCAAATTAGATCACCAAGTGATGCGCATCGTAGAAACTCTCTAGCGTTCTAAATAACAAAGAGATTTTCTAAGTATCGGTACGTTTAACGAGTCTCTAGACTCGGCACATAATACCTATGCACGTAACGGATTTCGTGTTTCGTTTGTGAATCGTGTGTGACTTAAACAAGTACAATTGTGATACGATACATGAGTGAGCAATTACTTTCGTGTCACGTACTAATAACATACTTTACTAGCAATTATCCCCGTAAGGGCATTTTGGTCAACAAACAAAATTAACTAACCATTATTCCCCATAAGGGCAATTTGGTCAATTCATGGCAATCAATTAGCAACTATTCCCCGCAAGGGTATTTTGGTCAAAACATAACAAATATACAAAAACTATCATATTTCATGCATTTTTACACAACTCAGCAGTTAGTTTCATTATGACAGAATTTCTACTTGAAAGATTGTACTATTTCACCGATCATAACGTCTCAATTAATTCACCAAAAATCACCACAGAAGCATACATATCTTAGGTTTCCAGAACATATTTTATCTTATTTTTATTCCACATATTTTTCTTATAATGACCAAAACATTACAGCAAACTCATATCAGTCAGATTCATGCGCAACAGAATGTTATTTGCAATTCCCGTTAAACGAAAAATCCAATAAATGCAAGACCACTTGGGTTAGGTTCCTAACTCAATAAGGCAACTTCTAGAAGTGGAACCAACCCAATTGGCCTCGTAGATCATGAGATATAACATTTACAAAACATCCTAACAGCAGGTCTAACAACTCAGCTTTGCACCACGTTTTTGTAAAATCATAAAAGTTAACTTTCACACGTCCAAAAATTACAAATTTATATTCTTTAGAAACTAGACTCAACCTAGTTTACTGTAGTATCAATTATCTCATTCATTTACCACTTTTACATCCCGTTACAGTCATTCAATCATCAACAACACAATCTGTCCAGAAACTGTTTTCATCCAAACTCAACAATTTAACTATCTATAGATCACAAATCATTCATAGAACATTCTAGACATCATAACTCCTATCAATCATACCATACATACATAGTTAGGGTTTTACTTGATATCAAACTCAAAGACAACAATAATCATGCAACAATATCAAATCTAGTTATCAATCATCATCAATTAAATCAAGAATCACATGAATATCATAATACCAAGAAATCAGCCATAAAGGTTTACAATTAACCCAATAAAACTAACAATTAAACATAGAGGATACATAGAATAGTTGTGTATACCTTCCTAGCACCTTAATCTTCAATCAAACTTGAAAGATCTTGATTGTGTGTGTGTGTATATTAATCGATCTCAAGGAAATAAAGGGAGGGGATGGCTGCCGATTTTAGTAGGGGAATAGGTAGGAGGTTAGGGTTTAGGTTTACCATGTATTTATAAAGGAATATGTTACACTTTGGCCCCTCAACTCCTAAGTATTACTTTTTCTAGAACATTCTATCATAACTTGCACATTAAGTTAACATTAAGTATTACTTTTTCTAGAACATTCTATCATAACTTGCACATTAAATTAACATGACAATAATATTATCACATAACACATAATCCTAACACATAATTATCACATAATTAGTGTTTTAGTGTTTTTCGTTTATTCATCAATCGTTTGCGTTTCGGTGCAAATCCCGAAAGACTACTACACATGTAGTAAGTGTTAAGCGTCATTTAAACCCTAGTTTAAATGTAATGAGGTTTGCGTTTAGATTCAATAATCTAAAGTTTGAATTGACGGAGTTGCGTTAACGGAGTTAACCTGAAATTGACGATTGTCACAGCTAGGTTCTACCGAGAGTAGGATAGACTCCCCAAAGAATCCTGGGTTCTCTTGGTCCCTACCGAGACTAGTATAGGTCCTCAAGAGTTATGGATTCCACCGAGACTAGTATAGAATCCCATGAGTTACGAGTGCCACCGAGAATAGAATTGCCACTCATGGTCGTGAGTTCTACCGAGAGTAGAATAGACTCTCACGTCCAATTCAACTCATGATTCTTTGATCTCTAGATTTCCATACTGACATGATGACTATGATGACATGAATATGATTCCCATTCCCATGATGTCAATGTTCATAGAATTTCCCATACTCATTGATTTCCAATGTTCTTAGATCTCCATAAGTTGATGGGTTTCCCCATGTTCATAGATTTCCAAAGTTTATAGATTACCAAAAAGCTTGTGGATTTCCGCACGTGTGTAGAAATCCAAAGGTTTATAGTTTAAAGAGTGTTTGCATAAATGATTTTGTCCAACCGTGTAAAGTTACCATGTTTCCACCCCCATAGTTTTGAAAAGCTTAAATAGGGGCTATGAACTCACCTTGTTGGTTTAGTAAGGCTGCTAGAGGCGACGAGTGCTATCCAATTTGTTGATCCTCTAAGTCTAGAATAGGGCATAATAGGTTAACAACGTGTTATAAGTCTAAGAGTACAAGCCTACGCGACCTCGAGCAAAAACTGGGTTTTAAAGCTGAAAAAAAAAAAAAACAGGAGGCTGGATCTGATTCAACTGAATAGGATCTGATTCAACTGAATAGGATCTGATTCGACCGAATAGGATCTGATTCGACCGAATAGGATCTGATTCGACCGAATATGATCTGATTCGACCGAATAGGATCTGATTCGACCGAATAGGATCTGATTCGACCGAATAGGATCTGATTCGACCGAATAGGATCTGATTCGACTCCTTCAAGCCGGGTGACGGAGAAACCTACGGGAAATCGCGATTTTTGTGATTTTTCGACCAAAATTGATGTTTTATACATGGAAATGCTCGGAATTCAAAGACCTAATGATTCCTAGTATTTATAACAACAAAAACTTGCATTTTGACACCAAAAATGACGGTTTTTGACCAAGAACACACTTGACACAAAAGTTGGGGTTTTTTGCTCGATTCGGGGCCGGATTTGATGATAAAAACGTATGATTTTCAAGAAGATCTTACCAAAAACAACAACAAACAGATTTGTGGACTCGGATTTGAAGTTTGAAGACTTCTCTCTCTAGTTTCTCTCTCTAGAATGAGAGTGTTTGGGTGGGTTTTGTGAAAGTGTTGGTGAAAATGAAAGAGGTGGTGCAAGAACACTTGATTTCCCGCTTAAATACTCGGGTGACTCGGGTTCGGGTTTAGGCTACCTACGGGTCAAGACTAGTCGAGTTCATAAGTTTTTAAACAAACTAAAACTTTTTCAGCAAAACTTTTATAAAATCATTTTTCGAATAATTATTTGAAATCTTTTTAAATAAAAACATTTTATTTTTCGAAAGCATAAAAATTAATATTTTTCAGGCGTAAATGTCGTTTTATGAAATAAACATTTTAAATGATAAAAACAGATTTTTCCAATGATATGGGTTCCGAACTTATCGTCCAGAACCCAAAGTCTATAGTTTCCGATGATTTCACGATCTTAGTTTACTAATCGAATTTCAGGGCGTTACACATATTCAGTAGCATATTCAAATATCATACATAAGTAACATAATCAAGCATATTCACTAAACATTCAATACGTGTAATCTCTAACAAAATAATCAGTTATCACAGAGAGACACACAACCAGGCACTCATCCTTAATCAGATTTCATCAGAGTTGATCATTCCCAGGGCTTTTAGAAGAAAGTTGAACATGTTTCTTTCAAGTGGTTTGGTGAAAAGGTCAGCCAAATTGTCACTTGTATCCACTCTTTGCATTTCAATCAAACCTTTTTCACTGCAGTCTCTGATGAAATGATGTCTGATTTCAATGTGCTTAGATTTGGAATGTTGAACTGGATTCTTAACAGTAAAATATGCAGCAATATTGTCAATAAGAATAGGGGTGTTCAAGAAATTCAAACCATAGTCCAGCATCTGATTTTGAATCCATAGAACTTGTGCACAGCAGGCAGATGCAACAACATATTCAGCTTCTGCAGTAGAGATTGAGACTGTAGTCTGCTTTTTGCATTGCCATGACACTAGCCTTCCACCCAAAAATTGACATCCTCCTGAGGTTGACTTTCTACTCATATTACAGCCATCATAATCACTGTCTGTATATGCAGTCAGATCAAAAGATTGATTCTTTGGATACCAAATCCCTAGGTCTGGTCTTCCCTTCATATATCTGAATATTCTTTTAACAGCATTCACGTGGGAGACTTTTGGACTTGATTGGAATCTTGCACACACACATACAGCAAACATGATATCTGGTCTATTTGCACTCAGATACATCAGAGATCCAATTTTGTCTCTAGAAAGAAGTTCATTTCTCCCATAGAACTCATGCTGTATTTGGACTTCATTACCCCTTCAAACTTCATAAACATTTGTTCATTTGTAGAACCAAAGATGATGTCATCCACATACACTTGTACCAAAAGCAAGTCTGATCCCTTTCTTTTGTAGAAGAGTGTCTTGTCAATGGCTCCTCTTTTGAAACCATTTTCAAGAAGATGAGTTGACAGCTCATCATACCATGCTCTAGGAGCCTGATGCAATCCATAAAGGGCTTTGTTTAACTTATAAACCCTGTTTGGATACATTGGATCCTCAAAACCTGGAGGTTGAGCAACATACACCTCTTCATCAATCTTTCCATTTAGAAATGCAGACTTAACATCAAGCTGGAACACTCTAATGTTCTTTGAGGCAGCATATGCAAGAAAAATCCTGATAGCTTCAAGTCTTGCAACAGGTGCAAAGACTTCCTCAAAGTCTATTCCTTCTTCTTGAAGACATCCCAGTGCTACAAGTCTAGCTTTATTCTTAATCACCAAACCCCTTTCATCCCTTTTGTTTCTAAAAACCCATTTGGTTCCAATTGCATATCTGTCAAATGGCTTATCAACAAGATCCCACACATGCAGGTCTCTAAATTGTGCCAATTCCTCTTGCATTGCTTCCACCCAACTATTGTCTTTTAATGCTTGTGCTATGTTCTTTGGTTCTATTTGGGACAGAAAACAAGAGTAAAGACAGATGTTTGCAATTTCGAATGACTTCTTGTAACTCTTTCATGCAAATCACCAATGATGTTTTCAGAAGGATGATTCTTTTCCACATAAGGAGTTTGTACAATCATATCTGTAGACATGTTTGTGTCAAGATTTGTTTCATTGAGTTCTGAATCTTCAATGATCAAATCAGCTTCTGCATCATGAAATTCTGGTGCTTCATCATTATTTTGTCCGAAGTAGATGCACCATTGTTTTCTAAGTTTAGTCTTAAAAATAGATCTTGAAATCTTGCAGTGGATGAAATTTCATTTTCACTTGCATGGTTGCTTGTGTCATCCTCAGGCTGAATTGTGTCATTCTGTACATCTGGATTGTCTTGATTGTGCTCAACATGATCAAGTTCATCAGTGTTCCATGAGGAATTCTTCACAAAAGAATATTCTTTCTCTTTTCTAGCAACCTTCTTCCATAATTCTTCCAAGTCCAATGTTTTCTTCTTCTTTTCTTCAATTACACTGGTCTTGTAGAATGAGTCATCAAAGTCTTCAGGATAAATCTTGAAAGACCTTATTAACTTCTCATGATCAAACAGTCATGCTGCACCATCAATTGTATTGAATTGATTCTCATTTAAGATAATGTCAGATGATTCTATAACACTCAAGTGATCTTTCACATAAACTCTGTAGGCTTTTGAGTGTGTAGAATATCCAACAAATAAGCAATCCAGGGATTTTGTTTGAAACTTGTTCAAATAGTCCCTTGTATTCAAAAGAAAACATTTGCATCCAAAGGGCTTGAAAAACTTGATGTAAGGCTTTCTATTGTGAAATATTTCATAAGGAGTTTTGTTATGCCTTTTGTTCACAAGTACCCTGTTCTTAACATAGCAGGCTGTATTTATGGCTTCAGCCCAAAAAGTGACCGGCAGATTAGCATCTGCTAACATGGTTCTTGCAGCTTCAATAAGTGTTCTCTTTCTTCTTTCTGCTACACCATTTTGCTCAGGAGTTCTAGGAGCTGAAAATTGTTGTTGTATTCCTTTTGCTTCACAGAATTCTTGCATAACTCCATTCTTGAACTTAGTGCCATTATCACTTCTCATCATCTTGACTGTCTTATTTAACTTGTTCTCAATCATTGTTACACAATCTTTAATCAACTCTGTAGTCTCATCCTTGGTACTTAGGAAATAAATCCAAGTGTATCTTGAATAGTCATCAATGATCACCAGAAAATATCTTTTCTTCCCAATACTTGGTACACTCACAGGACCAAAGAGATCCATGTGAAGTAATTCAAGTACTTGATCAATTGAGTTGATGAGCTTTGGCTTATGAGTAGATTTGTGTTGTTTTCCCTTTTGACATGAATCACAATGATCTTCCAACTTGAATTCTCTTGTAGGTAAGCCTATGGCATGCTCACCTTTGACAAGTCTAATCATGTTCTTCAAGTTCACATGACACAGTTTCCTATGCCACAATTTTGACTCATTTTCAGTGGCTTTGGAAACAAAACATGCACCTCCTCTTGAAATAGCTTCTTTCATATTCAATTCATACAAGTTACCATTTCTTGGTGCCATCATCATAATCATTTCAGGTGGAATTACAAACTCAGGTTTTAAAATGAAACAGTGTGAATCATCAAAACCGAGTTTGTAACCCTTATCACACATTTGTGATATACTCAGCAGATTGTACTGAATACCTTCAACATGAAATACATTATCAAATGAGACTTTCCCATTTGTTAAGATTCCTTTTCCATCAATCTTTCCACCATTCTCATCACTCCCGATAGCTACTGGACCTTCATACTTTTCTTCATAATTGACAAGAGATCTCTTGTCACAAGTCATGTGCCTAGAACAACCACTATCCATATACCATATGTCATTTAGAGGAGTGGACTGTTCCTGCACATACAAAGAAAGTTTGATTAGTTGAGTGATGAAGTGCAAGCCTTATCAACTTGCAGCTCATCAGATTCAGTTTCAGACACAGCTTGGGAAGTGAGTGTTGTTGGTTCAGGATCTTCATGAGTCAATTCTAAGTTGTCTGAATTATCATTTTCATAACCACACTCTCTTGAGTTTTAACAAGTGAGGTTGGACACTGGTATTCAGCTGAGTCAGTGGCATACTCCTTTATCACATAGTCCTTCTTCTCAGAGTAGTCTCTCACATCAGCAACTTGCTCAACCTTACTCTCAGTCTTAGGTTTCCAAAGGAAACCATATGGTTCATATCCATGCTTTAGTAGAAACTTCTCATCACCAGTGAGTATTGTTGGTTTCTTTCTAGAATGTGCATCTTTTCTTCTTGTTATCTCACTGTTTGATGATCTTTGAGAGCCATCAGATTTGATTGATTGACTGTCTTGTCTGATTTCCACAGGCTGATAATTCTTCTTCACCAATTTCTCATTTTTCTTAGAAGACACACTTCTTCTTACTGATTTAGTCATTTGTTTCTTTGTTTTAACATCAGTTTTCTTTTCACTCCTTGTCTCCTTTGCAAATTTCTTTTCTTCTCTGTTCAAAGTTTCATTTCCACACACCTTTTCTTTTCCCAGATATATATCATACTTCTGTTTGTATAGAACAAAGTCTTGGCCATACTTTGTTCCATCTGGTACATGGAAAGGTTGGAATTTCAATCTTTCATTACATGAGTCTGTGTGATGACCATATTCATCACATTTCTTGCACCAAACCTTTCCTTTGAATATTTCATGTTCTTTTGGCTTCTTGAACCTTTCACTTGGTCTTGGTGGATCAACTCCAGTTGTCCTTTTAGACTTTAAACTGTCAAAGTCAATTGAGAAGGGAACAAACTCAACTATTCTTATGTCACTTCTTTCCACTTTCCCTTTCACAAAAACAATTTCTCTTATACTCAAGGATTCTTCCTTAATGTTTTCCATTTGTCTCAATTTCCTCTTTTCATATTCTTCCATTGTTTCTACTTCACCAATGTCAAAATCTTCAATGCTTGAGAAAATAGGGTAAACTGGAATAAAGTTTTTAACATTCACATCTTCTTTTATCTTTTTCTTGCTGTTTTGCTTTATCTTATCCAATACATCCTTGCTAGGAGGCCTTACAGCATTGTAATTCACCTTCTTTCTTTCACATAAGTCAAAAGACACATGTTCTCTTTTCATTCTTTTATTCTGTTTCTTCATTTTTGGTGTGACTGGTGGGTACTTTGGAAGTTTATCAATTGATTCTGGCTTCTTGTAACTTCTTCCTCTTTCAGCGGCTTTAAGTTCCTCTTCAGTAATTTGATCACTCAAATCACTCAAGTTATCTTGATTCAAATCAATTGATTCAAGATCATCTTCAGAGAATTGAACACCAATTGACCTTTCTTCTTTCAGTTCTTTCTTCACAACAAACTCTCCTTCACTTACTTCAACATTCTTGTACAAATCTACAAGTTCTTCTTTGTCTTGAAAGACATTTTTGAATTGTTGTAGATATGCATTTCTTTTCTCTTTATCAACTTTTGGCATAAAGTTGTTGTTGAATGGTGGAGGTACTGCTTTGTATTTGTCTTCTTCCTTAACTTGGTTCAGAATTCCACAGATGTTTCTAGCGGAGACCAAGTTCTTCAAGAATTCATTGTCAACTTGCAGTTTTGTGTTTAACAACTTCTCTTCTATAATCATTTTCTTCAACCCATCAATTTCAGTGGTGAATCTTTTCTAAGCTCTGTAACTGTTTACACAGTCTTCCTCTAAACTTTTCATTCTTTCTTCACTCACTAGTTCACTTGCCTCATATGTATTGATGATACTTTGTTTCTTAAAACACTCACTTTCCAGCTTGCCTACTTTTGTTTTCAATTCATTGATAAGTTCATTTAAATCAATAGTAGGAGCAGAGTGAACCTGAGATGATGATCCAGTTTCTTTCTCAATTATAGCCATGAATGCCACATTTGCCCTCTTGATATCATCTGCAATGTCTTCTTCATGATTACTCCAATCAAAATTTCCTTCATGTTGTGTAGTCACTGCCACATTTCCTTGATTTCTTGGTTGATTTTGGTTGGCTGGAACAGTGTTGTTTGGAACATTTTGAGTAGCTTGAAGGTTTTGATTGTTGTTCATTTGAAAACCTTGATTATGATGCTTACTTTGATTCAGATTATTCATTTGAGGCTGAAAGTTGTTGAAGTTGGGATTATAGTTGTTGTTGGGATTGAAGCTGTTATTGAAGTTTTGGTTGTTGTTTCTTTGCTGATTTTGCCGGTATTGTTGTTGAACTCTTGGCTGTTGATTCGGGAATTGATTCATCTGATAGTTCCTTGGCAAGTTGCATTCTCTTGAAAAATGTCCTGGCTGTTGGCAATTATAGCAGATTGCCTTTGACTTGTCAAATCCAATTCTTTCATTTGGACCAGAAACTAGAGATCTACCAGTTCTATTATACAACCTCTTACTTCTCAAAGCTAACATTGCAGCTTGCCACTTCAAATCCATGTCCTCCAAATCATCAGCATCTATCTTCTCTAGATCATCTTGCACTACACTTGTGTGAATCAAATTCTTTGCAACAAATGCATTATATGACTTAGTAAACATAGACAACAAAGCCTGTGTATCATTGCTTTGACCATGTCCTGTACCAGTATGAGGAACATTTCCACTTGGCATAGAGGCAGAATCAGTGTCATCAATCAGTTGCATATTGAATCTTTGCTGGTTTCCTTGATTACTTGTGCTACCACCAAAGAAAGCCTTTGTATTATCAGCATTATGCTCAACAGGTTCTTCAATGATAGGAATCTGTTGCTGATCTTGGTAGTCAGATTACCCATAGGTGCAATCAATGCTTTTGAAACATTGAAGCAGGGTCTTTCCTCCCTTATCATTTCATTTTCTATCATTTCTATCTCTGCAGCTTGAAGAAAACACACCACATCATCTACCTTTAGCTCATTGAAGTTGTGCTTTGTGAGGATGAACTTGCAGGCAGTATACCATTCCTTTGGCATAGAGTTTAGCAGCTTGGTGTTGAGATCAAAATCAGTCATGACATAATTTATGGGTTCTGAGCTCATTCACAATTCCCATAAACCTTTCCAGAATTGATTTCAACCTTTCTCCTTCTTTATACTTGAATCTAACTAGTTGCTGCTTCAATCTCTGCTTCTTGATGTTCTTGAGTTCAACATTCCTTCAAACATCTCAAGAATTGCATCATACATTGCCTTGGCATTGGGATGATGTGCAACTTTGGTAAGTATTTCCCAAGACAGACCTAGCTTCAACATAGATAAAGCCTTGTCATCAACCTTTCTCATCCTTTCTCTCACAGCAGCAGTTGCTTGTGGATTTGCACCTTCTTCAACAGTAGCTTGTGGACCATTCTTGATGGAATTCCACATATCAACATCATTGTAGCAAACGGCTGCTTCAAAGAGTACTTTCTATTTGGTAAAGTTTTCCTGTCTATACAACCTTGGTATCTTGTTAGTAGACACCTCTGGTTCTTCATATCCAGACATTTTGAGAAATCAAAAATCAGTTTCTTTGTAAAAACATAGTTTAAAAATAATCAGATCTGAAAACAGATATGCTCAGATATGATGTGTCTGATGTGATTAGAACAAGATTTAGATATAAAGATTAGAACTTTAATTGAAATAAGGAAGAGAAAACACCGGTAGATTGTAGATCTGGAAGAAAAATGAAACAGGGCTGCTGACGTCACAAATCAATTCGTACAGTGGTCTGCTTACGTCATTCTTCTTCAAATCTTCAATCAGCAACATATTTTCAAAATAGCAGTAACAAGCTCTGATACCACTTTTCAGGCCCCTCGATTTCAGCTGGATCTTACTTAATCATGTCATAACTCACACAGATTAATGTGCCGACAAGAGAGTTAATGACAGGTTGCTATATTTAGAAAGATATCCGTTTGTTAAAGGCGGAATCAATAACAAACATACGGTTGCTATGAATAATTAAAGGTAGAAAGCACACACAGGATTCACTCAAAGATTTCCATCTACATAATTTTCATCATACAAAGTGGATAATCGATTTAGGGTTTTAGGAATCCTAGGACAGCAGTCACACGATATATTCTATCTCAATAAATGTGTCTATCTATCCTTATTGTGCCCCCTGGCGGCGTGCCCTAAACATTCTATTTATAGGCCCGCCAACCTAGGACAGCTTTCATTCCTTCTAGAAACCCTAAATAAATCATACATATTCAAATTACATATTCAAAATAAACTAAGTGTAAAACAAGTCTTTCGGGTAGGCTTTTCATAAATCTTCATTTTCCGAATACGCTGTGTACTCTGCCATCCTTCAGGACTTGGTAACATAGAAGTGTACTCGAAATCAGTTTCTGGGTAAACTTTACTTGAAGAGTATTTTACCAAGTAAAATACTCACCGGGTAGACTTCAGTCTTCTTGGCTTTGTCAAACTTTGCCCGACAAATCCTTACGAGCAACCTTGTTCTTCAATGATCCATTTCATCTTTGCTATAAAATAACTTATTAGCAAAGTGTACTCGGGAGTACTGTTCCTTGCTTGAGCTAAACCTTGCCCGATATTACTTAGAGATATTTCTTTAGATCATCAAGCATACTTGGACCATACTTATTAATGAATACCTTGCCCGGTCTTCCAATCACTTGGCTTCTTGGACTTGGTTAACCAAACCTTACTCGGAAGAGTAATATACTTGGCTCTGAAGAACAGACTTTCTTGATAAAGTGAACCTTGCCCGGATTTACATAAACTAGTTTACCTTGCCCGGCAATGCACTAATTTGCAATCCCTGCTCGGATATCCACTAAAGAAGACTTCCTGAAGTAAACCTTGCCCGATAGAAAAAATATCATACCCGGCTAAGTAAAACCTTGCTCGGATGTCTAAGGTGTGCCCGGATCAATACTTAGTGAATTCTGAGGAGGTTGAGAAGATTCCAATCTTCCATATACTTCATTCTGGTCAAATCTTTGACTCAACAATCTCCCCCTTAGGTCAATTGTTTGACTCAACATGAATTGATGAAATTTGTGAATATAACGAAGTTGCTAATTATGGAAACTTTGTTGTTTGAAGTGTGTAGAATGCTATTGTTTAGATGATGATGTTAGGATGAAGTAGGACCATGTTATAAGTTTTAATGATCTGGAATATTTGACGCATAAACACCATATTGACATTATAGAAATAACATGCTTATGTGTTATTATAAACTTGAAGTTAAGACTTGAGCTTGTTAAGTTGAGAAATTGGTTTAGTGTGTGTATTTGGTGCAATATGTAAGTCCTTCAAACGAATCTTTCAATGTGATACCAAACGATCTCGTTGTTAAGCAAAAATTAACACTAGATGATTCAATGATAAATGATCAAACACGTAAATAACAAGAACAAGATGCTTCAAAACACACGTATTATTACGTCTGGTGCTTAAGCATAATACTACAATATGTCTCATTCACCAGCAGTTATGAACGGCCAACACCCAAAAATCTAGATACAATACATATATAGGTACTACATCCTAGCCCAATATAAGCCAAAAGCCAATCGAGATCTCTTGGATCTCGGTTCACATACGGGCCCAAAACAGGATATAAACAAGCCCAAAACTAAAGTACAAACCAAACTAATGTAAGCCCAACAATCTCCCCCTTGGTTTGTATCTTCATCTTTAATCATGCTCAAGAATGTAAGCCCAACAATCTTCCCCTTCGTATATTCTTTACTAGCTGGCTCAACGAGCGGATCAACCATGATTTTAAAGTTGCTTAAAGTCTTGATGTCCTTCTCGCCAAACTTCAATAAATCACGTGGATCGACGAATCTGAATTGCCCTCATTTTAGACGAACAATGACTGTTGCAGTTTCTTCGTCATATATCCAGAATTTCATCTCATCCAATGCACCGTCGGGAATTCTGGTAGATAGCGGAATATGACTTGTTTTATTTGTTGCTGGCCACATGACGTTTACCATCGTCTTACTTGTCTTTGGATCTCAAACTTCTTTGGCTTTCTTTAAGAATGACTCAGGAATAGTCATATCAGGGAATCCTTTATCAACTTGACTCCTCAGGAAGTTCCAAAAGTCTATAGGCTTCTTGTCATTGTTCGGATTGTGGAAGGGAGCATTAATCAGGTCACTGAGATCAACCTTTGTCCATGATCCAAAATCCTTCATTTTTTTGTAATATTCAGAATTCCCAGACCTTCTTTTCACCCACCATATGGCTTTTTCAACATCAAAGCCCCAACACACAACCCCTGATCGATTACCGTATTTGTCAGAAAAACCTTTTTGAAGTTCAAGAATAAACTTATCTGGGTGATCAGAAGATTCCACGTTCTAGTTCAAATTCTTCATGATGAGAATCTTCTTTTGTAGCCTTTCAGATTGTTCAGCAGTTCTTGTAGGAGCAGCGAGGTATTGTTCTAGTTTCTCAGAAACATCAATATTTGAAGCAGGACGCACACTAGAGCTGCCACCTTGACTCCCAGCAGGTGTCTTTGTAGCAACGTCCTCACCGCTTTCAAATTCATCTCCAAACTTATGAATAAGCTTTTGTTGGAGGTCCAAGTACATAGCGGTGAGACCACCCATGTTATCTTGAAGTTCGTTGATCTTCAAATCTTTGTCAGCGTTGCCAGCTACAATCTCTTGGACGTGTACATCCTTCACAACTGAGTCTTGCTCAAGCTCAAAGACTCATCGTTGCAAGGACTGTACATCAACGAGTTCATCATCCAAAGTAATCCTTTGACTTTAACCTGCAAAATTTTATCTTGCATTGCAAGAATGTGAGCAATCTTGTCAGCACTGCTGGAGCTTGATTGACCAATCGGTTTAGACAATCTCGATGGCTCATCAGCAGACGGAAGGTCACTCTCAAACTCGACTGATGAGCAATGTCATCAAAGATCTGTTCTTGAGTCTGAGGTTCAACAGTAGGTGGACTTATATCAACATGTGTCTCATTTAGTTCCAACTTATGTTATTGTTGTTGCCTAGTCGGCGTAGTTTCAGTAACCAGCACACCCGGTCGTGGATCTTTCTTTCTTCGCTTTCGTGAAACAATATCGGTGGTTGGTTCTCCATGATTATCTTCATCTGGTGTCGCAGTGACTGATTGAGGAGGTTTCAATGCAGTCGACTGGAGCTGATCTTTAAATTTCTCAAAGTCTTTTAGTTGATCAGTAGTAGGTACAATTTTTTATTCTTGGTGCTCTATCTCCATGTGTTGCAATGGAGAACTTTTTGGTTCATCATCATCAAAATGGTTTCATACGAAGCAGTGAACCTCTGAACAGGTGTCACATGCTCATCAGCAAGCGAGGCACTGGTAGGAGTAGCCTCAGCCTCAACAAACCTTCCAAACTTGACCAGTTCGTGAAGGCCTTTGTATACAACTTTCGATCCCTTTCTTGATTGCTTCATTAACGCAAAGGTGTTATGTCCCATGGCTTTCAAATTGAGCGTCTCTACAGATTTGACGAGATCAGAATAGTGAGAGTCAAAAATCATCTGTAGAAACCTCGGATACATAAAAAACATCTCCTTCTTCTTCCCATTGAGATTGCTCATCATCTCATCGAGCACGAACTTAGAGTAATTATAGTTCCACTCCATGATCAGAGCAACCACGGCTGACATCTGTATGTGACTGATCTCGTCTGAGCCCCCCTTTCGTCCTGAGACACACGTAAAGAACGTGTGAGTCAAGAACCTCTAGTAAGGATGGAACAATTTCTTGATAGTTGGAGGGTAAGATCCTTCATATCCCATTCTTAGTGTAACTTCAGTAACTACATCAGTGGGATACTCAGTTGGATTGTCGGGTTGATCGCCGAATAGTAGAACTTCACGAATGATGGCCTCTGAAATGACGAACAACTTCTTTTGAATCGTAGGGTCAATTTTTACGACCCCCCCCCCCCGACACCGTTGATTAATGGAAGCATTGTTCCAGAACTCCATCGCCATCTTCTCGCAAATAACAGGAGTTTCTCGTATAGCGTGAGAAATCCTGCATGTGTTGAGCCCCACTATCATGGATTTGAATTCTTTGTGCACCATGGGTGGATCATACAAGCATCCGACTATATTGTGAGTATCTACAAACTTCAATGGTGCTAGATCAGCCAATACGGCAACAAATGAGTCAAGTTAATAAACCATTCAATTAACTTAACAATTTCTCAATATTATGGGGATACATATTTAATTTACAAGAGAACAAGGACCAAGAATGTTAATTTTAAGTACGACTGATCAATCAATGTAAATTAATGTTAATTTAAGTTAGTTTTCGGTCCATAGTTGAGTTTTCTGTCCTAAGGATTTCGGTCCAAAATGATGATTTCTGTCGAAGTAAGAGGCTTCGGTCCAAGACTGAGTTCTATGTCCAAATTTACCGAGAACAAGAGTTCTCGGTCACTCTATCTAGGTTTTCGGTCAACAAGTCAACCGAGAACCCTTGATATTTTAGAGGAGCTCAAGAGTTCTCTATTTGACCACATGTTTTCGGTCAAACATCCCGAGAACTCTAGGTATTTGGATCCTAGGAGATCTCGGCCGAGAAACCCTTGGGTTTCTCTTTGGATTATGCACTTTCTTCTCCGAAAACACTAGAACCGCCATTGATGTTGAAAACCTGCAACCTCAAACACTTGCAAACATTATAATCTCTATCCTAATCAGACACATAGCAAGAATTAACAACAATGTCGATTTCGTCAAGATATCATTTACAGTGAACGAGAGACCCCTTTGTCAAGCATTTGTTTACCTATTGATCAACGTTGATCTTGTAAGAGCTTGAATTATGAGACTAAAGAGGTTTAATGGCCCAGAAGTTCAAGGGGTTTTCGGCTTGGAGAGAGTTTGAGGATTAGAGAATTGAAAAATATGAGATCAATAATGCAGACACAATCTTTTATATTTCAAAAACTTTCAAGTTGGGCCGAAAACACCGATGGGCTGAGAACCAATTGGGAACCAAGACCAGGTTATCAAGTCCAAACCAATCATTTATGGGCCATATGGGCTGAAAACAATTTTATACCCAACAAGGACTTTGATCCATGGTTTTTAAAAAACCGATTCCTTATAGCATCCATTTCGACAAGAGTTATTAAGAGGT
Source organism: Bidens hawaiensis (assembly GCF_021521415.1). Lineage (NCBI taxonomy): Eukaryota > Viridiplantae > Streptophyta > Magnoliopsida > Asterales > Asteraceae > Bidens > Bidens hawaiensis. Next base: position 584,533 of record NW_027491919.1, read on the forward strand.
GAAAATAAAATAAGTAAAAAAATAAAAAATTAAAAACAAAACAGAAATAAAAATAAAAGATAACTTTATCACTCGGTCTTCTAGTAATTTAACAAAATTTTGGGACTAGATTTCAGTTTCGATAAAAACGCAACCTCTACAGAAAAGATCCGAACATGGTGTCATTTTGATTAAGATACTTTCACAATGATTCGTTTTCAGCATTATTATGACATAAAGATACAGGTTGATAGCAGGTATAATACACTTTGCATGATTTTCATTGCCTCAATGATACGAATTAGGTTCAATTTGGCATAAATCTTAGATGGACATCACACATGGACCTGTGATGCCTCCTATCTTTTCTCAAAGCGTATTTGGTTTTCCCCATATCACCCCAATTTGACTCCAACCCCCTAGTGCTTGATCAAAAAGTTTTTATAGATAACCAAAATTTTAAGCTTGAAGGTTGAACGTTGGACTTATAAGTCATCCGGACTTACATGCCTTTCATTCAGAGTGTTTAGGACTTATTTGAATGCCCCACCCTTGTAGTTCTAGTTTGACCCTTTAAGCTTTAGAAATACTAGATTTAGTAACTCAATATTATATATACTATTCAATTTTTTTTTTATCAAAATAACGACATAATATTTTGGAGATCAAGACACTAACGGGCTCGTGTATGACTGGGTAATTACTTTTCTGCCTATCATTTGGAGAGATATATCTGGAGAAATGAACATTTCTTCAAAATGACTCTCCATAGTAAGCTTAGCAGATTTAGTTTATATAACTTCAACTTTTAAGCATCATGGAAAGCTACCATACAAATCAATGACTGTTCTAAAGCCTTTTAAGCCTAGTAACTTCACACGTTAGGCACATAAAATCAATTTTACTATCATTTTCCAAAGGTTGGATCAATTTTCATCTGAAAAAAAAAATTAAGCTTCTAAAAAGCTTTTAACTGAATAATCATATCACTTCATATAGAATCACAAAAGACCACTAATGTACAAAAAGTTATACATCTTTTTAGCATCAAATAATCTCTAAAAGCCACAACTTCTATCAAATAATATAGCTCAGGAGGCTACTTATCACATTAAAATGCAATTTCAGGTAAACCCAAGCCTTAAACAAGGAAACAAGTGAAAAGACGAAGAAAAACGAAAGAAAACCCTCAATCACGCCCCATGCTCTAAGAACCACGCCCCCATGCTTCTGAACACAAGAAAAGACAAAAATCTACAAGAAAAGACAAATACTGGACACAAAAGCACGGGGCCGTGCTTAAGACACCATGGGGCCGTGGTCACCTTTCAGATAAAACAAAAATAATTAGCACATGTCACTAAAAAGCACGGGGCTGTGCCTCAGGAAGCATGGGGCCGTGGTGAGTCATCATGTACGATCTGACAGCATTTAATGCAACTTGACACCTGGACACGGGGCCGTGCCTCATGGAGCACGGGGCCGTGCCTCTCACTCCAGACTGCCTATAAATAGAGTATCATGTTGCACTCATTTGGTGTGCTTGAAGAAAATCTCTAAACGGGTTTCTCTTATAAAAACACCCACATTACACACATATTGAAGATCTTATGAGGAGTTTGAAGGCTTGGAGGTTATCATCATCATCATCATCATCATCATCATCATCATCTATCATTACAATCATCATTATCATCCATCATCATCATTAAGAAGGAAGATTCATCCATATTTGGTTAGATGGTTCTAGTTTAATCATGTGTTTGTTATCATCATCCCTTTTAGTGTTTATAACAATGCTCATTATGAGCTAAACTCCATTTGCCATCTTTAATCTATGAAGAAGCTTTGTTTTACTTGATGATTATGTGAAAGCATGTGGTTTAGTTTGGTATAGTACATGGTTATTTTGCAATTATCCTTTGATGAAGAAATGTTTTATCACTTTAACCCAATACATCAAAGTTGATCATTAATAATCATTCAAGTTAACTCATGTTCTTGGAAACTAGAAATGGTAAAAAGAATACTTTGATAACTTATACAAGATAAAACATGGATCCTTATGTTGTACTTAGAAATGATGAGATATAAGTTATGATCTATTTCTCTAGTTTTGATAACTCTAAAATAACATTGTTAACACTATTGCATAAGTTATCATGCTAGTTAAAGAAATCATATGTTAATGAAATGTGAAATTATAACCTAATTAAATCAACCAAGGGGAGGTTGTGTGAGTTAACTACAACCACTCGAAGTTGCTAAGTTGGTATTTGAGAAATGGAATTCAAACCTAATCGTTCTACTATACCAAACTAATTGTCTACTTAAATTGACATTCTCGTGGTAGTATGACATTAGGAAAGGATGGACTTTCTTATGCGCATGCTACTTTCTTTTATGCCATAGAATACGTTCACTTCGAAATGAGGGACTATTCTATCATATATTATTAGGACAAGTTTATCACATGTTTATTTAATAATCATCAAAGAATAATGGAGTGGATTCTTGATCTTAGATGATAACCTTCATATAATTGAATTACTCACTTAGATATTCTCTTCTTGTCACACACACACACACACACACATATATATATATATATATATTATACATAAGTACTTCTATTTCATAAAAAGTTTAAAAATCAACCTCAAAATGATTAAACCTTCCGACTAAAGTAAGACGAAGATTTATTATTAGAAACATCTGTGTCCACGGATTGATACTTGGTTCTTACCAATACTATTCTACATATACGATAGGTACACTTGCCTATTTTGTGTGTGTTAAGTTTTTGTAGAATACACTTTAATAAATTTAAAACACGATCTTGTGCGAAAGCTAAAGCCCCAATCAGTTATCATTTTACCTGCATTTAACACATCACATCAAGTTTTTGGCGCCGTTGCCGGGGACCTGGTACGTTTCTAAGAACGATCCAAGTTTTAATTAAATCATTGTTTATAATTGTACAAAATTTTTAACTTTCATTTTAACTTTTAATTTTTTTACTAACTATTAAACTATATATTTTTAAGGCTAGCCTAATTTTTATTAGCTTAATTAACCTATACATTAGTCTAGTTTTAGAATAGTTTAGCCTAACTCTTAGTTTAACTTCAACTAACCTTTAGTTTAATTAAAACAGTTTCAATTTAATTTAATTCCATGTATGTCCTCTACATTCGTGCCTGAGCTTGTTTCTCCAAATTTATGAACCGGAATGACTATTTCATCGACGAGTACGTAAACGGACTGTAGAAACCTCTGAAACAATCAAAGACGAGTCAGTAGACGCCATGACATTAGGAGAAAATCAAACAGAAGAAATGATGGCGGCCCAAAACAACGAACCGAGCATGAGCCACGATGGTTGGTTAATTTGTATATGTTTTAGTTCATTTATTTATTAGTTTTAATCGTTTATTGTAGGAACTTCGATACTTCATACGTGTATTATTGTATTTAGGTCTCAGGCGTTAAAGTACTTAATTTGGACTTGCTGATGCATGTATTGAAGACCCAGGACGTCCAAAATGCATAACGAGAAGACAAAAGATTTATGCTGGTGACATGTCCCATGGCGATACGAGATGGTCATGCTTAGAGACCCATCACGTATCGTGAAGGGTGTTTAATTATATTATGTTGACCAAAGGTTGCAATGGACCGATGAAGACCCCATCGCGTATCGCGATGGGGTGTGCAGACGGGCAACTAGGGTTTTATATCAATTTTCATCAAACGCGACAAAAACTCCGTTTTATCAACCAAGGCGATTTACAGAGATTAGAGAAGGCGATTCCATCATTCCAGACCGTGCCGAGACCATATACATGTTCCATTTCATCATTACTGATGATTCAATGATGTCGAGGCTCGGCTAATTTCTCCGATCCGTTCCCGGGATGTAAAGTTTGTATTTATTTCAGTTTTGATTGTAAGCAAGAACATACTATTTGTAATTGTCTTTGATTGATCTATGAGTATTGATATTTGGTATTGCTGTGCATTCAATCGGTTTAGGTTTAAGTTGATCAGAATGATTAGTTTGTCGTTTGCTATAGTAATTGCTCATAGGGTTGTTAAACTAGTTTGAATACAACGAAGCACACAATTGCCCTTAGTTGAGTCACACTGGCAGGGACCGTTTGATAACCAGTGCCATGTGTTAGCGATTGTTGGTGCCTAAGGTTTAACTCGTTAATCATTCTTTAGTTAGTATGTGATAATTAATCTGTTAGGTTGCACGAGAAACTGTTTAATTGCAATTTTGAACCCCGGGGATGAGTCTTCTTTGTTAATTGTTTGAATTCATGAATTTGCTTAATCAATATTTAACCAACTTATTTGCTTGTGTGATCAGCACTGAAACCTGCTACTTCATAATATTAAATCTGTTACACAATTTTCATTGATCACATACTCCTGGTGGATACGATAGTTTTCGAGTTTGAAATTGAAAGATTAGCTCGGCAAAACCGAGTTCAGAACTAAAATTCAGAAATGGAGGGTCAAAACAAGAACCAGGACCAAAACCAGAACCAGAACCAGAACCAAAACAAAAGCAAAACCAGAATCAAGACCATAATCAAAACCAAAACCAAGACCCACTCCCATAAAACAACATGTTTGACTCAGACAACATACCTCCACCATTAAATTTCAACACCCACGAAAACCCTAATAACTTAGCTCGTACTCCTAGAACCCGAAACCAAAACCGAAACCGAAACCGAAACCAAAATCAAAACCTTGACCAGACTGGATCATCAGCCCCAAATAAATCCCGTAACTGCAGAGGTCAGATTATCTTGATGATGCTCATCCTAACATTCCGACAGAAGATGAAGAGGAGGGGGAATATAATGGTGTGAACCAAGGTTTTGAGGTTGAGAACGAGGTAGACCAGTGGTATTGAAGGAATCGGGCAGTTGAGCCCGAGAATGAGGTTTTTGAGCGAGAAAACAAGGGGGATAATAATTGGGATGAGGAGGTGGAAGGGCCAGTGAATTAGAGACGGGATGAAGCGGTTAACAGGAACATGGGAGGTAATGGTATTGGTCGGAATAGGGTTAACCGGGCAGAAAGGCCCGAAAGAGTTCGGAATATTCTGGTTAACAGGGGCGTTTGGTAAATCCCGTTCGTCCCATAGGAACGAGTGCTGGGACAGCAAACTTTTAAGTCCCGACCATCATACATTAACATCGTACCGCATTTTTACGGGATGGATTTTGAGGACCCGTATTCTCATTTGTCCGATTTTTCGGCTATTTGAGGATCAATTGGTGATGGTACTTATGAGCAGGACGAGGTTTGGTTGCGGTTATTCCAGTTTTCTTTAAAAGACAAAGCAAAATACTGGTTTAACTCGCTACTGATGCACAATATTAGGAACTGTGCCGAGATGCAGCAGGTGTTTCTAAATGAGTACTATTCACAGTCAAAGACTAGCGAGGACCGAATGGAAAGTTGCCTTTTTTCACAGTTATCGGGCGAATTATTTCATGAAGCGTTCACCAGATTTAAGGAAATGATCAGTTAATACCTACACCACCAGATTGAATTGTGGGAACTGGTGAAATGCTTTGTAGATGGTTTGACATACGAGGACCGAAAGCATCTGAAAGCCTCGTGCAATGGTCAGCTGCTGAATCAACCTGAAGAGGATGACTGGGATTTTTTTGGAATTTATGTGTGAAGATTCAAAGGCAGAAGAAGCAGCTGAAAGACGAAGACATGGTACTTCCTCCAGATCGGTTAAGTCTGCCATGAGTGAATCTGAACGAATTGCTGAATTAGAACATGAACTGGTTGGGTACAGAAAGGGTAAGAAGAAAGAAGTCGGGAAAGTTGGAGTAAAATTCCTGGTTTGTGAAGATTGTGGTGAACTCGGGCATAAGGCAGAAAATTGCCCAAGTTTTATGATGATGATGAGGAAGAGACCGAGGAGGTTAACTATGCTTTTGGGGATTCCAAGGGCCAATGGTTTAACTCAAACACTTACCACCCGGTCCTAAGAAATCACCCGAACTTTCGTTACGGGAACGCATCTACCCAGTTGAACCCGGAATTTCAGGGATCGAGCCAGAACAGGTCACAGGGTAATTACTGCTAGGGTGGTTATCAGTAGCAGCAGGGCACGTATAATCAGAATCGGGGATATAATAGAGACGGTAACCGTGGTGGAAATATTGCAGGTAATCAGGACCAGCAGAAAGGGTCCTCGGGAAATTCAGATGAGTCGGTGCACTCAAAGTTGGATGCGTTGTTGAAGGTTATGACTGATCGTAAGGCTGAAACGAAACAACAGTTCAAGTTATGAGATAAATCTTCAGAGACAATGTTGAAGCAGATTGGTCAGCTCACTGAAGATGTTGTAAAGTTACAGAAGAATGCGGGCCAAATCCCGAGCGACACCACGGTCAACCCGAACCATTGCAGCTCGAGTTCGAAAAATCACGTTAACCAGATAAGTATTTTACGTAGTAGTAAAAAGTATGACAATAAGGTTGGGGTTCCACCACCATTGGTTGAGGGGGTGGTGGAAGAGATTGATGAAAATCTCGTCTGTGATGCCGAGCCGGAACCTGTTAAATTAATTGAAACTAAGAAAAGTGAAACTAATATTAACAAACCGGTTCCGAGGGATGATACCAACAACTCTAAGGACAAGGAGAAGGTGAAAACCTTCCCATATCCCGATGCTTTGTTGGCGCCATCGAAGGCGATGATGTCATCAAAAAGGGGCCCACAACAAGAGGAAATGTGGGAAACGTTTAAACAAGTTAAAATCAATATCCCGCTTTTAGATGCCATAAAACAAATTCCCGCCTATGCTAAGTATTTGAAAGAGTTGTGCACATAGAAAAGGAGTAATAAGATTCCTAAACAGATCGATTTTATTGATAATGTGAGTGCAATCCTTTTGGGTGCTCTTCCACCCAAGCTACAAGATTCGGGAACGCCCATTATACCCATTCAAGTGGGTGATTTTAAAATGACACAGGCACTTCTAGATCTTAGAGCTAGAATTAGTATTATCCCGGGAAGTCTATACGATCAGTATGACTTCGGTCCGCTTCGGGCAGCCGCTACCACGGTTGTCTTAGCTGACCAGACACCGAAACTTCCCGGGGGGATACTGACTGACGTTATCGTCAAGGTGGAAGACTTTTACTTTCCAGTTGACTTTTTGGTGCTCAATTATGTTTCGGGTGAAAGGACCAAACAGCCTACGGTTATCCTCGGTAGACAATTTTTGGTCACCGCAAATGCCAACATTAATTGTAGAAATGGTACTGTTGACTTGGCATTCGGTAACCGTCAGTTGAGGACTAATGTTTTCACACGTGGAGATAATTCTCCGGTCGATGACGAGTGCTTCATGGTTGATGTCATTGACGAGTTCATCCCGCTTTACGACTCTGTCGTCAGCACGGATGGCACATCGGAGACGTGTTTTTTGTTTGACAGGTTACAGGTGGAAACAGACAAGTTGCTGGAAGAGGAGGAGAAATAGATGGAGATCGCAGCAGTGCGAGGAGACCGTCCACCATGGTCAGTTCAGGTGGAAGCACTTCCCGATAAGATTGATACTGGGTTGAAACTGTCACTGCTGGAAGCACTGAAAGTCGAGCTGAAGGAGCTCCCAAAGAATTTAAAATATGCTTTCATTGGTAAGAATAATACTTTGCTTGTTATTATAGCGTCTAACATATCTATTTAACAGGAAAATGTTTTGATGGCGGTGCTGGTTGCGAACAAGGAAGAAATCAGATGAACGATAGCAAATTTGAAGGGAATTAGTCCCTCGATCATAATGCACAAGATTTCAACAGATCCGACGGTCAAACCTGCACACGATGCTCAGCGGAGGTTGAACCCGAACATGAGGAAAGTGGTGAAGAAAGAAGTGCTGAAGTGGTTGGATGCTGGTATTATCTTTGCCATATCAGATAGCATGTGGGTCAGCCCGACACAGACAGTACCAAAAAAACGGGCATCCAAGTCGTCAAGAACGACTCAGGTAACGAGGTCGCCACCCGGCCAGTAACCGGGTGGTGCATTTGTATTGATTATCGAAAACTGAACGCGGCAACATCGAAAGATCACTTTCCGCGTCCGTTTATCGATCAAATTATCGAAAAGCTATCTGGTAAGAAATTTTATTGATTTTTAGACGGTTATTCCGGGTATAACCAGATAGCTATTCATCCTGAAGATCAAGAGAAGACAACGTTTGCGTGCCCGTATGGCACATTTGCATTTAGTCGAATTCCATTCGGGCTATGTAACGCCCCCGCCACCTTTCAAAGGTGCATGATGAGCATGTTTTCCGATATGGTGGGGCAATCTTTAGAAATCTTCATGGATGATTTTTTGATTTTTGGCACATCTTCGAGTCATGTTTAAATAAACTCGAAAGAGTTTTGAAAAGATGTGTCAAAACGAACTTGGTTCTTAGTTGAGAAAAGAGCCATTTTATGGTCCAAGAGGGGATTGTTTTGGGCCATCTTGTGTCGAGTCGTGGGATTGAGGTGGACTGAGCTAAGGTTCAAGTTATTTCCACTCTACCTCATCCCACGAATGCCAAAGGCATTAGATCATTTTTGGGGCATGCCGGGTTTTATAGACGGTTGATCAAGGGTTTTAGTGATATTACTAAACCCTTATGTAATTTATTTCTTAAGGATGCCTCGTTTGACTTTAATGATGAATGTGCTAAAGCCTATGACATTTTGAAGTTTAATTTAGTTGAATCCCCGATCTTGCAATCACCCGATTGGAGTTTGACTTTTAAAATAATGTGTGATGCCAGTGACTATGCGGTCGGGGCTGTTTTGGGTCAACGGGTTGACAAGAAACCCGTTGCCATATACTATGCGATTAAAACTCTCTCGGATGCTCAATTGAATTACACAACAACCGAGAAAGAATTATTAGCAGTAGTATATGCTCTAGATAAATTCAGGTCTTATATCTGGGGTAGTAAAGTAATTATCTATTCTGACCACTCTGCAGTTAGGTACCTCATGGACAAAAAGGATGCAAAACCGAGGCTTATAAGATGGGTTTTGTTACTGCAGGAATTTGATCTAGATATTCGGGACAAGAAAGGAAGTGAAAATGTTATTGCAGATCACTTGTCCCAGATTATGGTGGAACATGGAGACAAGGATGGGCCCATTAACGAGTGTTTCCCGGATGAGCACATTCTGGCAGTCTCACAAAATCCCTGGTTTGCTTATATTGTTGTAAGAATAGGTCTGCCCAAGACACATATTAGAGTTGATGTGGCTAGTACGTTATGATCAAAGTCGGGTCATACCCAATAACAAGCTAAACAAACACCATGATATTTATTTAAGATATGATCTAACGAATAAATATCAACACTTAGAATATTTAGAAATGGGTTTCTAGATATTTGCACTTGTGTAACATATAAATTATATGGTTAATTTATATTTTGAGAGAAAGTACTTTATGTTGTTATTTAAGTTGGTTAAGTAACAAACATAAAAGACATGTTACAATATACATGTACCTTGCTATGTTATGTTACATATAACATTCATAAAAAACAAAAATAAGGTTTTGAATTTGAAAATGCGTGGGAACCCATGGGTGGCCGCCCCCCTTGCCCCATCTCTCTCATCCCTTTATTGTTTTGTTATCTACAAGGACATGCATTCATTCTAGTGGGTTGAGAGTTATTATCAAACTAACTTTCTCTCTCTCACACACACAAGTAAAACTCTCTCTTCCAATTTTGGGCCAAGGGAAGAACAAGAACAATAAGAAGGGTTTTTTTAAGATAAAATCCTAGCAAGCAAGGTGTTTGTTGAAGGCTTGGAGGGTATAAAAACTTGAGGCTCTTCTCCATTGAAGTCTAGCCATTCAAACCATCATCTCCTTCATCTTCTTGCATCCTGAAAGGTTGTCTTACATAAACCCCCTATGGATGTTGGTTTTGGTATGTATGTAATTCGTATATGGATCCGGGCCTTGGGTTTTGCAAATAAAATGGGTTTTATATTAATCTATATGACAAGATTTTAAACTAATTAATCCGCTGCGTTTTTCATATAAATGGGTTTATGTGGCTTTAATAATCTTGTTAAAACACAATAATGGCATCAAGAGCCACGGTGGAGTTCACCGACACAAGACTTTGTTCACTTGGACAAGACTTTGTTCACTTGGACATGACTTTGTTCATTTAGTCATGCCATTGTGCATTTGGTCCCTAGAGAGGCTTTTTGGCACACTTGTTTCGGTCAACAAGTGTGGCCAAGATTAGGAGGCTGTGGTTATGGACTTACGGTTGTTTATTTATGCTTTCATGGTTGATTTATATATTTTGTTTTTTCTTATTTGGATAAGGATAATTAACAACTTAATATCAAAAATTTTGCATAAAATTGGTTCCTTAGAAATCATTAGGTAATAAAATTGGTTTTATTAAAGGTTAATGATTTCACAATAAAATGGGTTTTATTAAAAGGAACTTTGAAAATTGGTTTTCAAACAAAGTACCATGCATTTGAATGCATGCAAATGCAAGGCACATAAATAGTTTTTCAATCTAGAATTTAGAAAACTTAAATCCCTTTTAAAACAAGTTTAACACCATCCTTCTATACAACACTCGAATCACTTTGCAACTTGATATGGGATAAATGTAACACCCCGTAACCGCAGCGGAAACGTAAACGGGATGCGACAGACACCTCTGATATCAACCACATTGTTTATAAAGAAAACCTAATGCATTAATATACTTCAAAATTACATTATCTCATCTTTCATTACCGTCTAGGTGATACACACATCATACAATACGGTTCATAATTCTATCTGTTATAATGTATCCTAACGTCCAACACGCAAACCTTACACACATCAAGCACTTAGCACGTAATCAATCACTTTATCTTAGTTGTACCTGAAAAGCATGTGAGAAAACGGGTCAACTACGAATAGTTGGTGAGTTTCACAATTCGAGTAAACCATGATAAATCATTATCATAAAATAATACTATTATCGATGTAATTATGCTGAGCCCACAAGTGAAACCTCTGACTATCACACACAACCCCCGTGGCATATCCCCCGCCCACGGAACTGCCCCAAACCGCTATGTCTAACATTACATAGCAAAATATATATAACACCCAAAATAGACATGTGCAACTGGCTGGGAAACATCAGCAAATCCATGCCGGACCAGTTGGGTTTGTCAGACCAATAGTACTATCCACACTCTACCGGCTTTCAGTTAATCACTCGTGTTCCGGGGCCTTAGAATGTTAGCAACTCAGACAATTACCATCTTAGTACATTTCCGTACGATTCCCGTACAATAAAATATATGTAAATCCACGCAAATCCATGCGTTCAGTATGTATTTAAACATTTCAGTAATAACATGCTTCCGCCCCGAGAAACTATTTAAAAACAATTCAGAAAAAGGGGCTCGTGAAACTCACCTTAGCACATGCAAGCAGGTAACAACAATCATTATCAATTAACACATCCAATCTGTAATATGATCCCTACGATCGTTATTATACAAATATTGTTTATATAATCTTTAACCGTAACAACCGGTACATCTGGGACACTGTCCACCCAGTGCTGTACCCATTCCGGGGGCAATGTTAACCCAGAAACACTTCTACGGACTCAGATTGTGATATGGTTTAGAGTTCTTTGGTCACAATTACTATTAGTTTGTTTTTCACGTTTCAAAAATGAGTTTGGTCACACACGACCCGAAAATAGTCGTTGACTGATGGTTTAAGTAAAGTTGTGAAATTTGAGCTCGGTTTAGACGCCCCGATTGGCCGCGGGACCCGTTTCCGTTTTAGCGCACCGGAAACTGTTAAATCGGACAAAAATTACTCAAATCATCCGAATTATTTTCGGATGATTTATTTTTTCTTGTTTAACTCAATTATAAGAAGATAGTTCATTTTTAGGATTTTTATTCACCAGTCAGCTCGCTTATGCGAACTTTACCGGTTTACGCTTTTTAAACTTTAAAAGTTTGTTTTTGCACAAATAATTATCCGTTTGATCTCGGATCTTGAAATTTTGCACAAATCACTTTTTGACAGTGGGGAATTTTATAAAAATATTTCCAGAATTATTTTCTATAGTTAAAATTTATTTATCTATTTTTAAACACCATTTAAACACTAAATATGTCGTAAATACCAAACGATCTTAGAAAAATCCCAAATTTTTCCTGGATGTCCCCTGCCATCGACATAGTCCCCTGTAATTTTTCCAGAACCAAAATCTTCTTTTACATGCCATTTTCACTAAAACCGAGCTAGAAATCCCTTGAACTCGTTTAACCGAAAAGCCTACTTAGACTTCTCCAACGGACCTCAAATTTTGTGTGTGACTTATACATGATATAAAAAGCTTATCTGCAATTTTCCAGAATTTTTCATGATATTTAACTATTTTTCACCATTTTTGGCCAAAACCGAGCATTAAATTCACCAAATATTCATCCTTTATCCAAAAATTACCAAAAATTCACAAAACTCTTATTTTCATGTGTAGAACATCCCTGTAAACTTTCATGACCTAACTCTAAACCATCAACAACCTGTCCCAAAACACATACACCGAACATAAACCGAATATACCTTTCGTTTTCCGCCACTACAAGCTACAAACTCGTCTTTCCGCCTTATCTACCACTAAACACAGAGCCTACAAACAACATACCACAATACCAAGCAAGTTACACTCACGATCAAGCCTCTTACACTATAGTTTCGGTTATTGCCTAAAAAAAAAGATTTAACCGTAAAAATCCGTTTTTGGTCCGTTTAACTCCTTTCTTAGACCAAGATCCCTTGTATAACCCGTATACATCACTTGATCATGCAAGAATCGGTTTTCATCTTTGAAACCTCATTTTCTTGCAAATAAACTCAAGAAACGAAGATGAACACGTGAATAACTCGATCATTACCTTGTTTTTCTTGCTAGAACTCTCGGTTTTTGGATGAAATTGTTGAGAGAATTGATGGATTGTTGAATGTGTTGGTGTAAAAAAGAAAAATGGAATGGTGTTGGACCATGGAGTCCGATCGGCTTGGTTAGGGGGGTGGGGTGGGACCCACCTCTCCATTCTAGGCCACATGTTTGGATTTCTGTAATCTGGATAACGTTTTGGATAATCTGGTTCAGTTCGTTTTTCGGTTAAATGTTTAATTCGGCTTAAAACGAGGCTAAAACGGTCGTTTTTCGGCTTAAAAATGAAATTTTATATAAAACCGATTTAGAAACTTTAAAAACTTAAACCCTGACATTTATTAACTTAAAACATCATATTATTAATTATTGCGCATCTTTTTTCGGCTTGATCGATCGTCTCTTGCTCTGTTTGGTATTAAAGGTTTCGTTTAACGTACCAACGTACATTAAATCGAAATTCTTTTTCTGTGCCGTACTTTACTTATCCCGAAGCATTAATGCTTCGTAAAATCACTACATATCATATATCTCGTCTATAATTGAACCCTAGATTCGTTCGGGTTTCAATAACTATCGATCGATTGATCGCATATTCAATACGATGAATTATATATTCACGTACAATCCATACAGTGAACCCTGTATTCTCGTATAATTACTATGGTAATTCATGTATCCGACATTAAATATGACAAAACTATTATCTACCGGTTAGGGTATACCGGGTTTCGTCGGAATCGTTACATTCTCCCCCCGTTAAGAAATTTCGTCCTCGAAATTTTACACGCTCACTATCCCTTTCCGAGGGAAAGGTGGGGGTTTTTCCTTCAGAATACACTCTCGCGTTACCAGGTATAATCTGGTCCTTGCTGTGAATTCCACTTAATCTTAATCAATAAAGCTTGGTGTGTCCAAACTGTTTAGTTTTCCCGTCTACTATCTCTACGGAATTATTTATGTTATCAAGTATGACTTCTATGAGTACCTCCATTACTAGTACTTTCGTTGCCTCATCGCTTAGGTACTTTTCAATCCGTATACATGGCAAAACATCATGTATAGTACTTAGCCCCTGGAGTACTTTAATCGATAAACTAAATGACCAATCATGGAGATAGTCTCATGAGGTCCAATATATTAAGAAGCTATTTTCGGTTTTGCCAAACCTCATATTACCTCTCTCTAAGGTGATGCCTTAAAATGCCTTGTCACCTCTTTCCAGTGACAATGGTTTCCTTTGAACGTTGGCATAAATCCTTTGCCAATCTCGCGCTGCTTTCAACTTATCCTAAATATTATAAATCCGATTGGTTGATTCTCGAATCAATTCAAATCTTATGGCTTGATTGACGCCCATTTTCAATTTAACAAATTGGTGATAAATACTTCACCCATAGAAAGCTTCAAGCTCTCGATGCTTCCTTCCCCGCCTTCCAATAATGGAAGTAGGATGACTATTTCGATCTGAGATAATTGAAAATGGTACTCCACGACGAGATACCATTTCACCATCATGAATTTGGGCGAGAATTCATTGTGGTAATCGACATGGATTGGGATGAAATGCGAGGATTGGTTAATCGATCCGCGATTACCCAATTTACCTCATGCCTTTGATATATCTTGGGAATTTGCGTCCCGAAACCCATTGTAATTTATTCCCACTATCATTGGCGAATTTTCTGTCGTTGTGGCGTTCCCTAGGGTTTTCGGTATTGAGCCTTATCTCTTGCATAACTTAAATATTCACCAACATACGTAACCATATCTTTCTCCAAACTCGGCCATTAATACAATCCTTTCAGATATTCGTATCATCAATAGTCTATTCCGATCCCGGATGTATGGATTATTTCGATCTATGCGCTTTGTCCATGATTAATTCACGAAGGTCTTGGAGGGTCGGGATCCAAACCCGATCTTTGAAATAGAGAATTTCGTCCACGCGCTTGTTCGAAATTCTTCTCGTTGCCGTAAAGTTCCTCCTTTTCCAATTGTTCCTCTCTCAACGCCTCACGTTGAGCGACTCGAGTCAGGTCCGGAAGGTTCGACTGAACTATCATCCCCAGCGCTCGCACTCGCAATGGCTTAACCCGATCCTTCCTACTTAAGGCGTCGGTTACGACGTTAGCCTTGTCGGGGTGATAACGGATGTCACAGTCATAATCGCTTAACAACTCGACCCATCTTCGATGAATATGAGACTGCGGACTCTTATCATCTATAAAATTTGTACATTAGCGTCGTACAAAGGATTATGAGTTGGGTAATGTTAAAAATTCTTCAATAAACCGCTGTTAATCTCCGGCTAGACCTAAAAATTGGCGCATTTCCTTTGGCGCCTTGGGTGACTACCAATTTTAATGGTTTCTATCTTATTTGGATCTATGTGAAATCCTTGTTGCTTTACAACATGACCAAGGGATTATGCCTTCTTTATTCAAAATCACATTTCGAAAACTTCGCGTATAGCTCCTCTTGCTTTAATACTTCTACCATTTTCCTTAAATGTCGTTCGTGCTCTTCTTTACGTTGCAAATATATCCAAAATATCATCAATGAATGCTATGATAAATTTGTCAAAATAAAGTTTACAGACTCGGTTCATGAGTTCCATGAACACTGCCTGCGCATTTGTTAGACCGAACGGCATAAATAAGGATTCATAATGGCCGTAACGAGTCCGAACCGCTGTTGTTGCAACGTCCTCCTCTTGGATTTTTCATTTTGTGGCAACTATATCTAAGATCAATTTTTAAAAAATAAATCGCCCCTTGCAGTTGGTTAAACATATCATTCACTTCGAAGAAGTGAGTACCTACTCTTGATCATCACTTTATTCAATTCTCCCTAATCAATACATATCCTAACACTTCCGTCCTTCATTTCCCAAATAACTCTGGTGTACCCCATGGTGACTAACTAGGTCGTATAAAACCTTATCCAACAATTCTTGCATTTCAGTTGGCGCAAGTCGGTAAGATGCTTTAGCAACAGGGCCAGTTTGAGGTATTAAATCGATTCTAAATTCGACCTGTCGGGTTGGCGGTAATCCAGGGAGTTCTTCTGGGAAAACTTGTGGAAATTTGCGTACCACCGGGATATCTTCTATATGTTTTCTTTTAAATACTTTGGCAATCACGTTTGTTAAATACCCCACGTCTTCTTGTCGTAAATATTATAACATCTCAAGATGAGATTTGAGTGGCAACATAATACCGTACACTTTTCTCTGTATTTAATCGCTTCATCGTCCGAAAGAGTGCTTCTAATCATCTTCTTTTCATATTTGATTTCTGCTTCATGTTGAGTCAGCCAATCCATGCTAACTATTACGTCAAAACTTCTTTGTTTACTGGTCGTAGGTCAATAAGGAAAGGTTAATCGTTCAGAATAATAGGACAATTCCGTACAATTTAGTTAACCATTAGGGATTTACCGTTAGCTATTCTACCGTATGGGGTTCTATAGTTTCACTAATCGGTATCTTTCCAAATGATAGGAGGTTAGCAGGAACTAACTTCTATCGACGACCGTAAAAATATCGCTGAAGCCCATTGATTTAAAACTACAACGTACTTAATACCACCTTTGGATCATGACGTGCTTTATTCGAATTACTCACAAAAGCACGGCTCCTTGCTTGATCCGAGGTTGATGCTTGTCTTGAGGTTCGTCTTCCAATGACACCTTGGTTCAACTTTGGGCAATTTCTCTTGAAACGTTCTGTACTGCCACATTCATAGCAAGTACAACTGTTTGGTATAATTTGGTTTCTTTGGATGGATTGTTATTGAAGTTGTTGGGTTCGGAGTGGTTGTACACGAATGGGTTGGGGTTTGCCGGTTCACATGGCTTCAATTGGTTCTACAATTGGGGCATTACGTCCATCTTTACCACACCTGTGGCCTACTATCACTCGACATTCTTCTTCCTACCGATAACCATATTTCCCACATTTAGGGAAGGACCCTTCATGCGGTTCATGTTTTCACACCAGAACTAGTCTTAGTATAATTCTGGGTTGTAGGACATACCTACTTATTCAAAAGCCCATTTTGCCCTATACCTTTATCATTTCTTTTCTTTAACACTCGACGTCTCACCTAACTTCCTTCCAGTCCGCTTCCCATAGAGTCAAATATATCAATGCTGGCTTGTGACACAACCCTTCCAAAGGTTGTATATTTTACAGGATTGACTATACTCCTTATCAATGGAGTCAGTCCCCAATATAGCGCTCACTTCGCTTAGTTTCAGGAGTAATTAGCCATGTTACCAGACATGGCAATTCCTTCAAACAATTAGCGCGTTCTGAGTGATCAGCACAAAATATTTCTACCTTCCATAGCTCAGTTTCCAATCTCTGAACTTAATTACTTGAATAAAAGTGTTCTAGCCCAAGAATTTTAAATTCCGACCATATCATCTGAGTAATAATTTTCTAACTATAATTTTGTACCATCGTGTTCCCTCACGATACAACATAATCTACCAACATATCTGTAGCGTATTTCACTACACAATGTTCTAGACTCTTGCCAATATCCTTAACCATTTCGATCTTTTCTATCCACTCGCTAATCTATTCCTCCCTTTACCATCAGTAAACATTAATTATTTCCTTAACACAACCAACAAACATATCCTTCATACCGGATCTAATTCATTACGACTACTATTCATGTTTAGTTTATAACTAATACTTGTAGTCATAATAATATTCGGTGGGACATTATCACTCTTAGTAATACCACTAAGAATTGAAATATTCATAATCATGTGATTGCTCGATCTATAATTCTGTGATCACATTCGCATCGACACTAGCAGTAATATGTGATACGACATTCGGTATCATCATCTGCTATCTTTGAGCAATCGACTGAATCATATCAATCTCCATCATTGGAGTTACTCTTTTTATGTCATTCTGCCGTACTCATCCCGTACGCAGTAATCAATACTAATCTCACCGTATAACTCGTTACCAGCTCAATCATAACAGCAGGTACACATACACACCAAATATTATCATACAAATTACACATACCAGTATCTAGTATATATATATGTCCCACAATATAATAACATACGGAATTAACCTGACGTCGGTTAACATTTAAATATGTTTCATAACCCTTGTCACCAACTGACATATAGATCTTTCTCCACAAAGATCAACGTTTAATATACTTGATTTCAATATCCTTCTGCATGTCAGCATAACCGATACATGCTCACCGTGAGCACCAAACGATTACATACCACGGAGTTATAATATCCGTGTTTATTCGTATATCCGGCATACACAGTATGCCACCTACGAACGAACAACCAACTATGCTATAATGATTCCAACACTTCTTTGTGTATAGGTAATCATTCTATTCGAGCATGCATGGGTGTAAACATCTAACGGATGTAACGATAACATAGGGAGTTGCAAGGTTCAAGGTAATTGCGCAACATGGGTTGCCTTCAAATATTATTAATTACTATTATGGGAAACTCTATCACTTGCTCAATCAATGTCCTCAGGCGTTCTAGGTTCGTTGAAATCGGTAATTCTCGATCTGGAGGTGGTATGACTCATATGTTTGAGAGTGAGAAATACCTATATATATTTCTATATATTATTTTTATCTGCTGATTTATTATCAAATTTATTATTATTATTATTTTATTTATTTATTTACCTTAATGGAATAAGAATGGGTTCAGGTACGGATCCGTCCGTACGTGAGGGTCGACGGTTCGGGTGAACATCTGGGGTTATTAGGATATACCGTACCGGTGTTGGTAGGGTAAGGGATTCATCAATTTTGGTTGGGAGTGACGCTTACTAGATATTCCTGGTTAATGTCAAACGGGAGATCTAACTTGGTACTATCATAACTATGGCCCGATAAGTCAGACTTATCATCAACCGATGCTCTAGAAATTTCGGCATCCTCGGTACTTTTTATTATTTCCTCCCCCGGTTCCTTATCCGGGTCCCATTTCTCAATACATGTACCCACAAGATATGTACATATATATATATACACATTAGCACGTATAAATAATACTATATACTTTACACATATGTTGCCATTTTTACCTTTTAATGTACCCCGTGACTTCCCCTGAATTCCCTCGTGCGGACAAGTCTGTTATTATGTTCCGGACCATAATAACTCACTTGTCCATCCAAGTTCATCCAGACCTCGTCACAATAAATTATTAGTTGATATTCAGATCCTATAACACTTGAGCTACTGGTTATATTTTAGGTATCTTTTAAAGACATCCTAATTCTTTATAACCAATGGCTCTGATACCAAGTTCTGTAACACCCCGTAACCGCAGCGGAAACGTAAACGGGATGCGACAGACACCTCTGATATCAACCACATTGTTTATAAAGAAAACCGAATGCATTAATATACTTCAAAATTACATTATCTCATCTTTCATTACCGTCTAGGTGATACACACATCATACAATACGGTTCATAATTCTATCTGTTATAATGTATCCTAAAGTCCAGCACGCAAACCTTACACACATCAAGCACTTAGCACGTAATCAATCACTTTATCTTAGTTGTACCTGAAAATCATGTGAGAAAACGGGTCAACTACGAATAGTTGGTGAGTTTCACAATTCGAGTAAACCATGATAAATCATTATCATAAAATAATACTATTATCGATGTAATTATGCTGAGCCCACAAGTGAAACCTCTGACTATCACACACAACCCCCGTGGCATATCCCCCGCCCACGGACCCGTGGCATATCCCCCGCCCACGTAACTGCCCCAAACCGCTATGTCTAACATTACATAGCAAAATATATATAACACCCAAAATAGACATGTGCAACTGGCTGGGAAACATCAGCAAATCCATGCCGGACCAGTTGGGTTTGTCAGACCAATAGTACTATCCACACTCTACCGGCTTTCAGTTAATCACTCGTGTTCCGGGGCCTTAGAATGTTAGCAATTCAGACAATTACCATCTTAGTACATTTCCGTACGATTCCCGTACAATAAAATATATGTAAATCCACGCAAATCCATGCGTTCAGTATGTATTTAAACATTTCAGTAATAACATGCTTCCGCTCCGAGAAACTATTTAAAAACAATTAAGAAAAAGGGGCTCGTGAAACTCACCTTAGCACATGCAAGCAGGTAACAACAATCATTACCAATTAACACATCCAATCTGTAATATGATCCCTACGATCGTTATTATACAGAATATTGTTTATATAATCTTTAACCGTAACAACCGGTACATCTGGGGACACTGTCCACCCAGTACTGTACCCATTCCGGGGGCAATGTTAACCCAGAAACACTTCTACGGACTCAGATTGTGATATGGTTTAGAGTTCTTTGGTCACAATTACTATTAGTTTGTTTTTCACGTTTCAAAAATGAGTTTGGTCACACACGACCCGAAAATAGTCGTTGACTGATGATTTAAGTAAAGTTGTGAAATTTGAGCTCGGTTTAGACGCCCCGATTGGCCGCGGGACCCGTTTCCGTCTTTAGCGCACCGGAAACTGTTAAATCGGACAAAAATTACTCAAATCATCCGAATTATTTTCGGATGATTTATTTTTACTTGTTTAACTCAATTATAAGAAGATAGTTCATTTTTAGGATTTTTATTCACCAGTCAGCTCGCTTATGCGAACTTTACCGGTTTACGCTTTTTAAACTTTAAAAGTTTGTTTTTGCACAAATAATTATCCGTTTGATCTCGGATCTTGAAATTTTGCACAAATCACTTTTTGACAGTGGGGAATTTTATAAAAATTTCCAGAATTAATTTCTATAGTTAAAATTTATTTATCTGTTTTTAAACACCATTTAAACACTAAATATGTCGTAAATACCAAACGATATTAGAAAAATCCCAAATTTTTCCTGGATGTCCCCTGCCATCCACATAGTCCCCTGTAATTTTTCCAGAACCAAAATCTTCTTTTACATGCAATTTTCACTAAAACCGAGCTAGAAATCCCTAGAACTCGTTTAACCGAAAACCCTACTTAGACTTCTCCAACGGACCTCAAATTTTGTGTGTGACTTATACATGATATAAAAAGCTTATCTGAAATTTTCCAGAATTTTTCATGATATTTAACTATTTTTCACCATTTTTGGCCAAAACCGAGCATTAAATTCACCAAATATTCATCCTTTATCCAAAAATTACCAAAAATTCACAGAACTCTTACTTTCATGTGTAGAACATCCCTGTAAACTTTTATGACCTAACTCTAAACCATCAACAATCTGTCCCAAAACACATACACCGAACATAAACCGAATATACCTTTTGTTTTCCGCCACTACAAGCTACAAACTCGTCTTTCCGCCTTATCTACCACTAAACACAGAGCCTACAAACAACATACCACAATACCAAGCAAGTTACACTCACGATCAAGCCTCTTACACTATAGTTTCGGTTATTGCCTTAAAAAAAAGATTTAACCGTAAAAATCCGTTTTTGGTCCGTTTAACTCCTTTCTTGGACCAAGATCCCTTGTATAACCCGTATACATCACTTGATCATGCAAAAATCGGTTTTCATCTTTGAAACCTCATTTTCTTGCAAATAAACTCAAGAAACGAAGATGAACACGTGAATAACTCGATCATTACCTTGTTTTTCTTGCTAGAACTCTCGGTTTTTGGATGAAATTGTTGAGAGAATTGATGGATTGTTGAATGTGTTGGTGTAAAAAAGAAAAATGGAATGGTGTTGGACCATGGAGTCCGATCGGCTTGGTTAGGGGGGTGGGGTGGGACCCACCTCTCCATTCTAGGCCACATGTTTGGATTTCTGTAATCTGGATAACGTTTTGGATAATCTGGTTCAGTTCGTTTTTCGGTTTAATGTTTAATTCGGCTTAAAACGAGGCTAAAACGGTCGTTTTTCGGCTTAAAAATGAAATTTTATATAAAACCGATTTAGAAACTTTACAAAATTAAACCCTGACATTTATTAACTTAAAACATCATATTATTAATTATTGCGCATCTTTTTTCGGCTTGATCGATCGTCTCTTGCTCGGTTTGGTATTAAAGGTTTCGTTTAACGTACCAACGTACATTAAATCGAAATTCTTTTTCTGTGCCGTACTTTACTTATCCCGAAGCATTAATGCTTCGTAAAATCACTACATATCATATATCTCGTCTATAATTGAACCCTAGATTCGTTCGGGTTTCAATAACTATCGATCGATTGATCGCATATTCAATACGATGAATTATATATTCACGTACAATCCATATAGTGAACCCTGTATTCTCGTATAATTACTATGGTAATTCATGTATCCGACATTAAATATGACGTAACTATTATCTACCGGTTAGGGTATACCGGGTTTCGTCGGAATCGTTACAATAAAGGTCACCTAACCACATTGGAGAAACCTTGTGAATTTGTGGTGGTTTGTCATATTTGTGGGATAAAGGTCACCTAACCACTTGTATGTCAAATTCACATGTGTGTGTAAGTAGGACGACTTGATTTGGAAACCATGTAAATAGGGTCACCGAAGCATGGAGTACAAAGGTGTTGATGGGATTAAACATGCCAACTACATATATGATGTTTAACCGATCCCATAAAACTAGAAGTTGCAAAGGGTTGCAATCGTGAAACGTTGACTACCTTGTTAATTCAATAGTAGGATAAAGGTCACCTAACTACTATGTGAATGTAACGTTGGGTTGTATATTTTAATCATTAATTCTCTTAAAGACATAAAGGGTATTAAAGATTAAATTTGTTAATTGATATCGAAAATACTAAAATTGAGCTTTGTTAAATTATGTAGATGTCCGCAATCAACAATCCACCTAATGCAATTATCCCACCCGTGCATAATCTATCACTAAGAGCTATACTTGACAAGGATCGTCTTAACTATAACAATTTTATGGATTGGTATCGAAATTTGAGAATTGTTCTCAAACAAGAAAAGAAATCCTACATATTGGACGATCCTATTCCTGATAAACCAAACATTGACGATTTAGATGCCTCTAACAATTGGTTGAAATACACCGAGGATTCGGTGCAAGTTTCTTGCCTCATGTTGGGAACTATGATTCCCGAGATTCAAAAGGATTTTGAACATCATGGGGCATATGACATGATCACCCAACTTAAGGAAATGTTCCTTACTCAAGATAGGGTGGAACGCTTCGAAATGGTTCGAGCGCTTCATGCATGTCATATGGAAGAAACCCAATCGCTTTCATCTTATGTGCTTAAGATGAAAAGCCACATTGATCGGATCGAACGGCTTAATTGTACCGTCTCTTAAGAGTTAGCCACAGATTTGATCCTTGATGGCCTAACTAAAAGGTTTGAGACTTTTGTCATGAATTATAACATGAATGGATGGTACAAGAGCATTGGTGAGCTTCACGCAATGCTCAAAACGGCCGAAGCGGGAATGGGTAAAAAGGTTTTACCGGTTCTCACGATCAATGAAGGTGGCAGTAAGAAGAGGCATCGCCCAGAACCTAATGCAAAGGTTGCCAAAGGTAAGGGACACATCAAGGGTAAGTTCAAAGGAAAAGCTAAAGCGGAACCAACCAAACCAAAGGAGAAGAAGCTAAAGGTTAGCTCGCAGGACCCGTGCTTTGGTTGTAGTAGGAAAGGACATTGGATGAGGAATTGTCCAACCTATCTCAAAGAGTTGAAAGCAAAGAGGGATGCGGGGCAAACCTCGGGTACAACTTTCATGATTCATATTGATCTTAATGTTATTTCTTCTAACACATGGGTATTGGATACCGGATGTGAAACTCATATTTGCAATTTGTTACAGGAGTTCAAAAGAAATAAGCATTTCAAGTAAGGAGATACAAGTCTTTTCATGGGCAACAGAGCAAAGGTTGATATCGAAGCCCAAGGAGACTATATTTTGAAGCTTCCAAATGGTTTGGAAGTTGTTTTGAAAAACATTTTGTATGCTCCTAGTTTGACTAGGAACATTATTTCCGCTTCTCTTTTAAGACAATGTGGTTATGATTTGAAGTTTGTAGACAATGGTATTTGTGTTTTCATGAAAGATGTCTTTTATTTTAAAGCGATGCCGTCCTGTAACATCATGTTTCCTATTATAAGAATAAATAAAATGATTTCGTTTATTTGATAGTGTGTCGTTCATCAGTTTAGATAATAAACTTTGAGAGAATGGGCTTGGACCTTAGAATATGGAGTAAAAGATGGAATGGGCCTTAGGTCCATGGGCTTAAGAGAGTATAAATAACCCTTAAACCCTAATCCTTTCCATTTTATCCATCTCTACACCATAGCCTACACCTTGGAAAACACACACAAACACTATCGTTTAACCCTAACCAAGATTCGAAGGCGAAAACCCGAGCTTGTTGGTGCTAGATCATTGTGAAGAACCAAAACAACATCAAATACCATCTCGTGTTCGTAGTTCGACTCTTTAAGGTACGTTTATAACTAGAAATCGTTCATTTACGTCCGGATTCATTTAGATAATCATAGATCTGTTTTATTATGGTAAAAACGAATCCAACGAAGCCAAAATTACTGAAATTGATTAACGCTTGATAGGTTAAATGTTAATCTAAAGAAACCCGTATTATAGATGCTTAATTCGCACCATGTAAACGCGGATATTTAGATGATTGGACCCTTGGGGTTTGTAGGCGCTGCATAGACGATTCCAATGATACCTAAATCATGATATTTGGTTAAGAAACGAAGGAGTATTGCAGATCTAATACCTGCTGACTGTTATGTGTTCTTATCAATTTTGACTTTGACCTCTGAGTCAAAGTCTGGATAAGATCAGGGATGATTCGTTAAAATTGATTAATTTGTTACGCGTTCATAACGAATGGGACTCATTCGTGTGACTTGATAACGAATGAGCCTTTAATTTGTTATCTACCCATTCATTACATTAAGATAACGAATCAGGTCATGCCAAGATAACGAATTAGGCTAACGAACTGAGATAACGAATCAGACGAATCAAGTGATTCGTTACTTTCCCAATTCGCTATTCAGATAACGAATCAGAATGATGAACTAGATGACGAACCAGAATAACGAATCAGGACAGCGAAGCAGATAACGCATTAGACTATGATCTGATAATGAATTAGGCTTAATTCGTTATAGAAAATGAGATGGTGAATTAGATAATAATTTAAAATCCGAATGGAAAATGTGTTAAGAAAAGTAACGTAAATAAAATTTTTAACCCCAGCCAGGGGCGCTGCCCCTTGGACCCCGCTACGGGTTGCCGCCCCTAGAACCCCGCTGCCAGGGTCGCTACCCCCGGACCCCCGCTCGTTAAGGGAAATAATTAAACTAGAAATGCGATATGGGTAGTGATAGTTAAATTGATACGTGCAATTGTTATACAGTTAGTCGTGCACAGCTCAAGAAGGGGATTACCATAAACGGTGAACGTGACCGCATTCAGGTGAGTTTCTAGCCCCATTTCCTTGTGTTGTTTTCGGGGCTGTGTGCATAGTCGATGTGATAGTTAATACACTTACCTTAACTGGTAAGTGTATGCCTTGTATGGTTTATATGTTATGTATGTATATCTTAAATGTGAATGAAAGCTTGTCGGTACGTGAACGATCTTCGGATATTGCACGTGCTATCAAGGGAGGTAGTTATATAATAGATGAATGTGTATGATAGATGTATGTACAAAATATGAATATGTATGAATGATTAAAGAAAGTATGTATGTTATGGGTATGTAAAGACAATATGCACGAAGATGAAGAAAGAGGGATCAGACCCTAATAATATCTGAGATAGAGAAGAAAGGGTCAGACCCTAATAATATATGAGATAGAGAAGTAAAAAGGGATCAGACCCTAATAATATTTGAGATATACAAGAAAGGGATCAGACCCTAATAATATCTGAGATAGACAAAGGAAAGAGGGATCAGACCCTAATAATATCTGAGATAGAAAAGGAAGGGATCAGACCCTATTAATATACGAGATAGGAAAGGACAGTAATTTATATAGTATGAAAGTAATAAAGTATGAATGTATGTATGAACTTATGTAATGAAAGTACATTAGTAAAGTAATTATTATGTATCTTCAGATGCATAATTGAAGGTAAGAGTATGTATTGTATAATGTGTGATTAACAAGAACTCACTCAGCGTAGCTGACTTTTAGTATGCACGCAGGTGAGTTGAATGAGGAAGTTCGCTTGATGAGGACACCTGGCATCGAATTGAAGACACTGGCGTCTCAAGGAAATGTTATGATGTTTTAAAGACTATGTTTTGTTTTTAAACGACTATGAATGTCTGATAAGACAAGATTTGAAAGTTATGTAATGTTTTATGGTTGAAGTTTTACATTCCCCGTAAAGTTTTAATTAACTCTGATATTTAGAACTGTGTTTATGAGTAAATCCAACACCAAATGTAGGGCACCGGTAACGGGGCCTTACACGTCTAATGGCATTTATGAATTAGTTCATGATAACACATCCTTTGATAACATGTTGTACCGATCAAACACCAAGAAACTCAAAATGGATTTGAGTAAGACTTATCTTTGGCATCGTCGCCTTGATCACATAAACAAGGGTCGCGTAAATACACTTCAAAAGAATGGTCTTTTGGAATCAAATGATGATTCATTTGATAAGTGTAAATCTTGTTTACAAGGAAAGATGACTAAGGAACCCTTTAATGGAACTAGCGAAAGGGCAAAAGACTTATTAGGTATCATACATTCGGATGTATGTGGTCCTTTTAAGGCAATGACAAGGAATGGTGAAAGATACTTCATTACCTTTATCGATGACTATAGTCGTTATGGGTATGTGTACTTGTAAAGACACAAAGATGAAGCCTTTGAAAATGTTCAAAGTCATTCAAAATGAAGTAGAAAATCAACTCAATAAAACCATCAAAGTACTTCGTTCGGATAGAGGAGGTGGATACCTTAGTGATGCTTTTCAAGATCATCTTAGGAGTTGTGGAATCATCTCACAACTCACTCCACCCAGAAGACCACAACATAATGGTGTGTCTGAGAGGAGGAATCGAACTCTATTGGATATATTTCGATCTATGATGGCTAGAAGCACATTGCCTCTATCATTTTGGGGTTTCGCATTGCTCTCGGCAGCCCGTATTCTAAATATGGCACCAACCAAGAAAGTGGGCAAGACACCTTTTGAAATATAGAATGGAGGGTTCCATCATTATCCTATTTAAAGGTATGGGGTTGTGAGGCTTATGTTAAGCACAACACCCAAAACAAACTTGAAAGCCGATCCACTAAGTGTATCTTTGTAGGATATCCCAAAGACTCTATGGGATATTATTTCTACAACCCAACCGAGAAAAAGGTGTTCATTGCTCGAAAGGCCGAGTTCTTGGAAACTAAGTTCCTTATGGAAGGAACTAGTAAAACGGTGGAACTCGAGGAGGATCGAGAACCACAAGCTGATGCACGTTTGGTTGATACTAGCCTTCAATAAGAGGTTGTTGAGAATGATCAAATGGTTGATAAAGAGACACAAAACGTTCGAAAATCTGGTTGAATTATTAATCCACCTGAAAGATATGGATTTTTCATGGATGGATGCTATGCGGTAGATTCAGATGAACCCACCACATACCATGATGCAATGTCACAATCCGATTGTGACAAATGGCTTGAAGCTATGAACGTTGAGACGCAATCCATGCATGACAACCAAGTATGGGATTTGGTTGTACCACCTCTTAACTCCAAACCGGTTGGAAGTAAGTGGGTTTCCAAAAGGAAAACCAATGTGCATGGAAACTTGGATACTTATAAACCAAGACTTGTAGCAAAAGGTTTTACTCAAACTCAAGGGGTTGATTATGATGAGACCTTTTCGCCCGTGGTAATGCTAAAGTCTATTAGGATATTATTTGCCATAGCCGCATATTATGACTATGTGTAACGATTCCGGCAAAATCAGGTAAACCCTAACCGGTATATACTATTTATGTGTTATTTAATAATGAATATATAAATTATAATGCGTTTATACAAGTATGTACGATTCACAGTACGAATTATACTCGATTATACAGTTAATCAAGGATTACATTATAGACGAGATATATGATATTTAGTGATGTTTACGAAGTATTAAAGCTTCGGGATAAGTGAATTAAAGCACAGAAAAAGAATTTTCGATTTAATGGTACGTCGGTACGTTAAATGAAACCTTTAATACCAAACCGAGCAAGAGACGATAGATCAAGCCGAAAAAGATGCGCAATTATTAATAATATGATGTTTTAAGTTAATAAAAGTCATGGTTTAAGTTTTTTAAAGTTTTTAAATTGGTTTATATAAATTTCATTTTTAAGCCGAAAACGACCGTTTTAGCCTCGTTTTAAGATAAATTAAACATTTAACCGAAAAACGAACTGAACCAAATTATCCAAAACATTATCCGGATTTCCAAAATCTAAATGAGTGGCTAGAAATGGAAAGGTGGGTCCCACCCCACCTCCCTTCTTTGGTCCGATCGGCTTGGGGGTATAACCCCTAGCCTTTGTTATTTTTTTTTGTAAACAACATTTCAACATTCATCAATTCTCTCCACATTATGAACTAAAAACCCGGATTTGTAGCAAGAAAAGCAAGGTAAAAATCGAGTCATTTATGTTTTCATCTTCTTTTCTTGAGTTTATTTGCAAGAAAATGAGGTTCCAAGTAAAAAAGTGTGAAAACCCGAGATGGAAACCGATTCTTGCATGATCAAGTGATATATACGGGTTATACAAGGGATCTTGGTCCAAGAAAGGAGTTAAACGAACCGAAAACGAATTTTTACGGTTTAAATCTTTGTTTTTAAATCATAACCGAACCCATGAAAGAAATGGCTTGATTGTGGGTGTAACTTGCTTGGTGTGGTGTTATTGTGCTTGTAGGTGTTGTATCTAGTTGTTAACAAAGGCTAGAAAGCAAGATCCTTGCGATTTGAAGCTAAAAACACAAGGTAGTTCGGTTTTTGTATGGTGTATGTGTTTTGGACAGATTGTGGTAAATTTAGAGTTAGGCTACGAAATTTCACAGAGATGATCTACACATGAAAATATGAGATCTGTGAAAATTTGGTAATTTTTGGACAAAGGATGCATATTTGGTGAATTTAATGCTCGGTTTTGGCTAAAAATGGTGAAAAATATTTAAATGTCATGATAAATTCTGGAAAATTCCAGATAAGCTTATTATAACACGTAAAAGTCACACACAAAATTTTAGGTCAGTTGGAGAAGTCTAAGTAGGCTTTTCGGTTAAACGAGTTCTAGGGTTTTCTAGCTCGGTTTTAGTGCAAATGGCATGTAAAAAGAGATTTTGGTTCTGGAAAAATTACAGGGGACCATGTTGATGGCAGGGGTCATCCAGGAAAAATTTGGGATTTTTCTAAGGTCGTTTGGTATTTACGACATATTTAGTGTTTAAATGGTGTTTAAAAATAGATAAATAAATTTTAAATATAAAAATTAATTCTTTATAAAATTCCCCACTGTCAAAAAGTAGTTTGTGCAAAATTTCAAGATCCGAGATTAAACGGATAATTATTTGTGCTAAAAAGAAAATAAAAACAAACTTTTAAAGTTTAAAACGCGTAAACCGGTAAAGTTCGCCTAAACGAGCTGACTGGTGTATAAAAACCCTAAAAATGAACTGTTTTCATATAACTGAGTTAAACAAGTAAAAATAAATCATCCAAAAATAATTCGGATGATTTGAGTAATTTTATCCGATTTAACAGTTTCCGGTACACTAATGACGGAAACGGGTCCCGCGGCCAATCGGGGCGTCTAAGCCGAGCTCTAATTTCACAACTTTAATTAAATTATCAGTCAACAACTATTTTCGGGTCGTGTGTGACCAAACTCATTTTTGGAACGTAAAAACGGAAACCCGTGCTAGGCACGCAAAATGAGGAAAACAAACTAATAGTAATTTAAACTATTGAACTCTAAATGATATCACAATCTGAGTCCGGAGAAGTGTTTCTGGGTTAACATTGCCCCCGGAACGGGTACAGTACTGGGTTAACAGTGTCCCCAGATGTACCGGTTAACACGGTTAAAGTTATATTAATAGTGATTGTATAGTAACGAACTTAGGGATCGTATTACAGATCCGGATTAGTAGCTGCGTACTGTGTTACCTACTTGCTTGTGAAAGGTGAGTTTCACGAGCCCCTTTTTCTGAATTGTTTTTAAATATTTTCTCGGGGCGGGAAGCATGTTACTATTAAAATGTTTAAGTACATACTGAACGCATGGATTTGCGTGTATTTATATATATCTTAATGTACGGGAATCGTACGGAAATGTACTAAGATGGTAATTGTCTGAGTTGCTAACATTGTAAGGCCCCGTAACACGAGTGATTAGCTAAAAGCCGGTAGAGTGTGAATAGTACTATTGGTCTGACAAACCCAACTGGTCCGGCATGGATTTGCTGATGTTTCCCAGCCAGTTGCACATGTCTATTTTGTTGTTATTTATTTTTGCTATGTAATGTTAGGCATAGCGGTTTGGGGCAGGTTCGTGGGCGGAGTATGCCACGAGGTTGTATGTGGATAGTCAGAGGTTTCACTTGTGGGCTCAGCATAATTACATCGCTAATATATGATATTTATAATGATTTGTCACTGTTCATTTAAATTAGTGAAACTCACCAACTATTCGTAGTTGACCCGTTTTCTTTACATGCTTTCTAGGTACCCCCAAACTGGATTAATTGCTACATGCCTGACGATGCGTGCTTTTTTGTGGAAGCTTAATGATCTTTTTTGTATTAAATATGTTAATGTAATTTTGGTAAAACTTATGTGCTAAAGCCTAGACGGTAACTAAACTCGGAACAATGTAATATGGTGTAAATTAATGTAGTGGTGTTTTCTTTATAAGCAATGCTGTTGATATCAGACGTGTCTGTTGCATCCCGTTTACGTTTCCGCTGCGGTTACGGGGTGTTACACTATGAGATTTGGCAAATGGATGTCAAAACCGCTTTTCTAAATGGACATCTTGAAGAAGATGTCTATATGATTCAGCCTGAAGGTTTTTTTGATCCACAACATCATAATAAAGTATGCAAGTTAAAGAAATCAATCTATGGATTGAAGCAAGCGTCTAGAAGTTGAAATCATCGTTTTGATGAAGAAGTCAAGAAATTTGGATTCATCAAGAACGCTGATGAGGCTTGTGTGTATAAGAAAGCTAGTGGGAGCATCATTACTTTCCTAGTATTGTATGTTGATGATATACTATTGTTTGGGAATGACATTCCAACCATGGAAGGTGTAAAATCCTGGCTTGGGAGTTGTTTTTCCATCAAAGATCTTGGTGAAGCCGCCTATATTTTGGGAATAAAGATTTATAGGGATAGATCAAGGTGGTTGATAGATTTAAACCAAAGTGCATACATTGATAAAATCTTGAAAAGGTTCAAGATGGAGAACTCTAAGAAAGGTTTGGTACCTATTCAAAGAGGAACGATATTGAGTGCATCTCAATGTCCAATCTCAAAGGATGAGCAAGAGAAAATGAAAGGAACCCCATATGCTTCGGCTATAGGATCCATCATGTATGCCATGATATGCACTAGACCGGATGTGTCATGTGCTTTGATCATGACAAGTCGATACCAACAAAATCCGGGAAGTAGCCATTGGATGGCGGTTAAGAGCATATTGAAATACCTTAGAAGGACTAAGGATATGTTTCTAATATATGGCTCTAGTGAGGAGGAACTCGTTGTAAAGGGTTACACGGATGCGAGTTTCCAAACTGATCGAGAATCAAGATATGTTTTCGTTATGAATGGTGGAGTTGTCTCTTATAAGAGCGCAAAACAAGATGTGGTAGCATTATCCACCACTGAATCGGAATACATCGCCACCTCATTGGCAGCTCAAGAAGCTGCGTGGATAAGAAAGTTCATTGCCGACCTAGGGGTGGTCCATACCATTCGGGACCCTCTAGAGATCTTTGTGACAACGAGGGTGCGATTTCTCAAATCAAGGAACCTCGTGCACATCAAAAGACAAGGCACATTGAGCGGAGATTCAACTACATAAGGTATGAAGTTGAAAAGGTAAAGATATGTATTCGCAAAGTTCACACCGATCAAAAACATTGCGGATCCACTCACGAAGCTCCTTGAAAGGCCGAAGCATGAGGGTCATACTTGCGCCTTAGGACTTCGATATTCTAGTGATTGGATTTGATCTATTTTGTATTTGGATATCGGAAAAATTTTTATTTTGACTCATTCATATGATTATGGTTTATGATTATGACATTTGAGTTATGTTCCATTTTAGCATGTTTAAATCCGTGACTAAGTTAATTATTTTAAATGTCCATAGTCGTTCATATTTGTGGGAACAAATATGAAGGTAAGACTATTATGAACTTGGATTGCTGGATATTCATAAGGTATGAATATAGAGCAAGGGTTTGCTACCAAGGTTCATAGATATTTATGGGATATAAATATTGGACTGACCCTCCCTCAAATGTTACTGCATGGAATCCTTGTGATTTGTGGTCATAAGTAAATTTGAGTAAAGGAGAATATCATAGTATCCTCTGACCTGAGATACATATTGGGTCTTGCTATTCACCAAATATTATGCTTTGACTTAGTTCTTCGCTGCTCTGAAACATGACGGTACATAAGGCTAAGATTAGGTATGATATGAGGTGATTGTGAGAGACGTATGTAGTCAATAGGGGATTTGTCAAGAGATAGATCTGTAACAGTGGTAATTATGAGATAGATCTGTAACAGTGGTAATTGAATAATTAACAGATCTGTGATCTGTGTTATTGTTATCGACTGTTAGATCCGGGAACTAACAGCAACAATCCTCTCAGCAGGTAAATTAATCAACTCAACAAGATTTTCTTTACCCTCTCTGAATAACCTTGCAATCATCTCCGTAATTCTTTCATCATGTAGTTGTCCAGCCGGTACAAATCTACCTTCAATAAAACTCCTTGGGTTTACACCCTCTCGCAACACTTTTTCCCATTCAGCCTTTTGTATAAAGAAGAGTTCTTTGAGTTGTGCTTTGCCCAAATTATCAAATACTTTCTCATTCATTCCCTTTTGATTCACCATGATATTTCTCAAAATATGGATCATCTCATCATTTTCCCATGGATCTGTGGGTTCATCCACTGGTTCATCTTTGACTTCCACTGGGATTGAGGTTTCTTGAGTTTCAGCCCTCTGTTTTTCTCTCATTTTCATGATCCTTCTTTTCTTAAGAGGTGGTTCCTATTCAGTCTGGCTTGCCTTTATTGTACTACAGATGATTCTGGTTGCACTCTTTTCATTTTATCTTTCTTTTGCAACTTATTGTAAAGAGACTCAAGTCACTCAACAGAAGCTTTATTTAAGCTCTCAACCATTTCAGGTTGCATTCCTTTATCCAACAAGTAACCACACTTTCCTGCAAACTTCTTTCTCAAAGATTCAATTCTTTCAGCCAGCTCAACTTCCCTTGCAAACTTTTCTTTTACCTCTTTTGCAACAGCTTCTCTGGTGTTATTGTATGCATCTCTAAGCTGCTCAAACTTAAAGTGAGTCAAATCTTTTTCAGAGGAGCCATGACGTCTCAGATATTCTCTATACTTTTGACTGTCTCTGTTCTTCTGTTGCATCTGTCTCTTAATGATGTCCCTTTCTTTATCCAATTTTCTTTGCATCTCATCATCATTCAAAGAAACTAAACTTTCAAAACTAAATCAATGACTCATTAGCTTGATTACCATAGGATTATTCTTTTTAGCATCAATCAAGCTTTGCTGAATGTTTGCACTTTGAGCTTCAGTCATTGTTACTTGTGGGGACACAACATCAACATTTTCATCCACTTTATCCTGATTATTATCATCATCATCATCATCATCATTAGCTGTATCCTCCTCCTCTGTTGACTCATTCACAGCATCAATTTTGGGTTCATTAGGATTTGGAATATCAGCAGCTGGAATATTAGGAACTCCTTTAACTACTTCATCAGGTCTCAAAGTTTGTATAGGAACTGGCCTTAATGGACTTGCTTGCTCATCTGGGTTCTCAACAAAATATTGCTTCTTATCATCCCATTTCCCCTTCTTTACTGATTCAACTACTCCAACCTGATCATAAGCTTTCCTTTTTCTTGAATAAAACTTTTCAAATTTGTTTATATTCTCATGGATCTTTAAAGCTTTTGCCATCATCTCTTCAAATGTTTCTTTAGTTTGCTTCTCAGGTTCCTTTTGAGGTTAGCTTGTTGATTGTGCAAACATACTTACAACAATAGCTAGGGAATTGTCAATTTCCTCAGCCTTCTTCAAATTTATCAAAGTTTCTATCACCACTTGATCATCAGCCTCTTCTTCATTAAGAACTTTGGCAATGTTGGCTTGGTCAATAAGTGTTTCCTGCTCTGCCAATTCCTCTTTTGATAGGGTTTGGGCAATGTGTTCCCTCTCCCTTCTTTCTTGTACAAATTTTTCAAGTCTCTTGGCAGCAGCAGTGTTTTCATCTTCTTCCTCCTCTTCCTCAGTATTTGCCTCAACAGGCTCTTCCTCATCAATAATGGCTTTTTCCTTAACAAGTCTTCTTTTCTTATCATTTTCAGTTTCAGAGGGAAAATCATCAATGTCTTTATCCGACTGATCCAACTCTTAATCATGATCTACCCTCTTGGAGCTTGTTTGATCAGCTTCAAGTTCTGTGAATACTAGCTCCTCAGTAGCAACATCATCATCATGTATCACATTAGTTGGTACTTCAGTTGCAGTTAACACATCTGTTAACACATCAGTTTGAATGTCGGTGGCAACATTAGTGGTAACCACATTATCATCAATGTTTATCTTTCCAACTCCATCCTCTCAACTCATCATCAACTCTATTCACCACATTCAGCACTTTATTGTTAACACCATAGTTCTGCTCTTCACTTCAGACTCATCAGCCTCGTATTCATCTTCCAGTATAAATCTTGGACCACTTTCCTCATCATCACTTTCATCATATGCATTTAGAATACAAGTGAAACCATCATTGTCAGTTGACTTAACACCTGCATCTTCCATCACCTCATCAAAAGTACTAGCAGCATCAGTTGGCTTAATAATATTCTCCCCCTGTTTTGGGGAAGCTGAGGTCTTCTCAACCTCCAGCTCTAGGGTTTGAATCCTTGATTGATCAATGGCCAACTGAGCTTTTATCTCCTCATTTTCAGTTCTCATTTCATCATTTTCATTTCTTAGTTTCACAGCCTCAATTATCAAATCAAAGTTTCTCTGATAGAGGTTTGAAATATGGGGAGGGGTAGTAGGTAGTGTCATGTGAAATGGTTCTGGTATAGGATTTGAGGTTTGGGTCTGGGGTGGGGTTTGGGTTGTGGTTTGAGGTGGGGTTTGGGTTGTGGTTTGAGGTGGGGTTTGGTGTAAGGTTTCAGTTTGGCTTAGGGTTAAGATGGGTGTATGAGTGGGTGGGGATTGGGTGGTTTGGTAATTTGGTGGTGGAGAGAAAGGTGGTGTTTGTGGTGGGGTTTGATAAGTTTGATCAATTGGTGATGGTGGGTAGGTTGGTATTTGTGGCGGAGTGCCAAATGGTGTGGCTGGTGGTGTCGTAATAATTTGAGACTCCCCCTGAGGTTGTACAATATCATCAAAATTTGCATCACCCCCTTCTGCATTACCAACATCATCATTATCACCCTCGTCATTATCATGATCTGGATCATCATCCCCATCATCTCCTTCATCATTCTCACTCTCCTCATCATCCTCAGACAATAACTCATGCAAGTGAGGAATTTCAATGTCATCAATTATCAACCATGGTAAATCTTCATACACTTCATCAGGATTGAATTTTCTTGTGCTAGCCAAATTTTCAATTCTTTTGAAGGTATATGGATTCTGCAATACATGGGTTGTTCCAACAGTAGGTAATCCCTCCAACCCTTGGTTGAAAATAATCTTTAAGAACCTGGGATAGGCCAAAAATTACTTCTTGTTTGTCTTCTTCAGATTTTGTACCATTCCTTCAAAGATCATCTTGGAGAAATTAAATAGTTGACTGAATAATACTGCAACTGTGGCATTGGCCAAATACTGACTCATAAGAGTCCATGAGCCCTTCCTTGGAGCAAATCCATGAATGATGTGGTGGATCAAAAACTTGTATATATTGGGGAACATTCCCTTCTGGAACTGCCCGCCATGTATATTCCCCTGATAACCCATTGTTTTAACAAACACTTTGAGTAGTTGTTATGTCGTAAGATGAATCGGGTTGGGGTTATCATCATTCAAATGTAAGCACCTCCGTATCACAGCTTCATTTACCCGAATCTCTTGGTTCGCAACAGTGGCATCGATTCTTCTCCCATTCACATCGTCATACAATCTCGTCGATCTCCAAAAATCAAGAGAGTGATTTCTGTAAATTAAAGGATTCTCTGTCAAAGCAAACTGGATATTTGACCGTTGCAACCATCTTATTATCGAAGCCACTTCTTCATTATCGGGAGTTACTTGCAACAGAGCGCATATATTGTTCTTATGCTCAAAGGGATAGGTCGGTTGATCTTCATCCGCCATATCTGAAAAACATAATCAAATACATTCAAAGTAGAAATTAGTCCTAAAGTTCACAACTCTAAGTAATTTCAAGTTATAAATTTGAAGAAGAATGAAATAAATATCATTAAGAACCTGATCTTCGACAAGTTTATAACCTATACACAAAACAGAGGTTTAGTAATCATAAATAATCAGAGCCCATTATCACTTAATAGTGGTCGGGAAAAAATTAATTAAAGCTTACCGAGTCGGATTGTGAGGGCTGGTAGATTAGGGTTAGGATAAAGATGAATGCGATAAGTCGGTTTAGGTTTTTCAGAGAGCAATCAGTCGAAGGAGAGAGAGAGAAAGAGAGAGAGGAAAAATATTGTTGAAAAAATTCTCTAACTCCCTCTTATATACCTTTTGAAAGTGGGTTTTAAATATTTTTGTCATTTAGTGAGTTAATAGCTGTCATACAACAAGCTTATCCATTAAAAATATTGACACCTAAAAACCCCTAACATTATAATGTTCGTTTAGCAAACCTTGCTCAGAAGAGTCAATTGTTGCAAAGTATGCTCGGTATATTCCACTTTCATTAAGCTTGCTCGTTATAGATATATTAGAAATGAGTACAAGTAAAATGAAGGAAGCTTACTCGAAATACAAGATTGCTCGAGAAATAAATCACAAGACTAATAACCAAATATAAATCAACAAGTATGCAACCTTGCTAGGAATCAATTAAGAATCCCAAAATAAAAAGTTGTATTCCTAAACATAGGTAAGGTCTGCTAGGCAATACACACTAAATAAAAGCATGCTAGAATTATCATATACAACATTTAAGATGCAAAGCTTGCTAGAAACAAGAAATATCTTTCAAACAGTTAAGTGTGCTCGATAAACTTGTACTTGTTAAAGCTTGCTGGAAAACTTATCCATACACAATCAGATATCAAGCCTGCTCAGAAGAGTTAAATTTTAGATAAAATATAAACTCTACTTGCTAGAAACAAGAAATATCTTTAAAACATTTAAGTGTGCTCGAAAAACTTGTACTTGTTAAAGCTTGCTGGAAAGCTTATCCACACACAATCAGATATCAAGCCTGCTCGGAAGAGTTAAATTTTAGATAAAATATAAACTCTGCCAGAAAAGTATAAACATTTCAAAGTATGCTCGAAAATCATGAACTTAGACCAAAATGTCTAAGTATGCTCGAAAAGGTTATAAACCATCAAACCTTGCCCGAATTTACATATTCAAACTTTTTGTGCTCGGAAAGGTTATAAAACATCAAACCTTGCCCGAAAATATATATTCAACCTTTTTGAAGGTAAAATGCAACACTTTTTGACTTAAACAAATTATCAACCATATTTTTCATTAAAGATCATTGTATAAGAGAAAATGGTGCATTTTGGAGATCCAATTTCAGTCATTGTTCCTTTCAAAACATTTTCTTTCCTTTTCTGAAAAGATCTCAAGAATGGGATCATATTGACTAAGTAGCTTTCTCAATACTTCATTGTCAGAATTATTATGACAGTATAGACAGGTTAACAGCAGGTTTGAACTTAGCATGAATATCATTTCCTTGGTGATATGATTATTATTCAATTAAGATGCATAATATTTAATGGATAACACATATTGTTTTCTGATGCTCCATATCTATTCTCAAGGCTTATTTGGCTTTCTCCAGATCACCCCGATTTGACTTTGACCTACTGGATTTGGTTTAAAAAATTTTAATGACAGAACTTATTTATTTGATTTTTCTTTTCAAATTAGCAAACATATTTGAGGTTGAACGTTGGACTTACAGTTTAAAGTAACAAGCCTCTCATTCGGGATGTTAAAGGACTTACATTATTGCCTCCATCCCTGTAATTTTGATATTAACCCTCATGTTTGTACTTTTCTTAAAAGCTTGTGAACATTTATCAACTTTTGGTTGATTAAATATTTAAAGTAATTTTGTTCACATTTGTTCTTTGTCATTCTTAATAAGATACTTCATTTTGGGGATCAAATACCAACGGGCTCGTGTATGACTGGATAGTCACTTTTCTTCCTATCATTTGGAAAGATTTATCTTGGAACATGCATAGACAACAATGTAACTCCACATAAATCTTAGCAGTTTCTTTAAATTTATATCACCTTAGATTTTACACATCATGGGAAAGCAACCATACATGTTAATGACTGTACTAAGTGCCCTTTCAGCCTACTAAAATCCATATGATTGGCGAAGTAGTCAATGTTCTATCATTTCCCATTTTAAGAAATTCAATTACCCCAAGTACTCTTAGCCTCCAGATTAATGGCTATCCTGTCTTTTTTACATGTAAACAATAGGACCAAACATACACAGAAGTATATGTTCTTTTGGCTTAGAGTCAATGGCATAATTTTAAGTGAAAGAATAGATTACAATTGCTCCAAATGCTTTCAGTCTTTGGACTAATGGTTATCCATTCAAATCTACTAGTAGATGATAGGACCAAACATATACAAGTATATGCTCCTCAGACTTGGGCAAATGACATAATTTTCAGCAAAAGCTTGAGATTTTTTCATTGAAAATCTTTTTAAGCTTCTTTAAAGCTTGAACTGAATAGTCTTATTATATCTCAACACCATTAACAACATGCTCATGTTTTGATCAAAATATTTGTGATTATGCAAAATTCATTTGAAAATTCATTTGAACATTTAATTTTGACATACAAAGACATTTTGACACAAACAGTTGTAACATATTCAAATCTTGATCACAAAAGACATTATTATAACAAGCAGACATTACTAAGATGCATAGTCTAGCTTATCTAATAACATCATCTGATCAGATAACACACATACTCAAACATTTAATCAAGGATGTCAGATAAGCATACACAATCAAATAACGCAGATTAAAATACTTATCAATACATCACACAAATATCAACTGATAAAGAAGTATTAGTATCAAAGATACCTAATTTTGCACATATAGTCAAATAAGCACATATCAGTTAACAT
The DNA here is from genome assembly GCF_021521415.1 of Bidens hawaiensis. Classification (NCBI taxonomy): domain Eukaryota; kingdom Viridiplantae; phylum Streptophyta; class Magnoliopsida; order Asterales; family Asteraceae; genus Bidens; species Bidens hawaiensis. Next base: position 624,228 of record NW_027491919.1, read on the forward strand.
TAAAAGTATCATATTCAAACACATTCACACAAATAACATTCATCAAGACTTTGAGAAGATATTCAGTTTGCTCAATCAAGCACACATCATAATCAGACTTCATTAGAGTTGATCATCCCCAGGGCTTTCAGAAGAAAGTTGAACCTGGTTCTATCAAGTGGTTTTATCAATAGGTCAGCCAAATTATCTCTTGTATCAATCCTTTTCACCTCAATTAAACCTTTTTCACTACAATCTCTTATGAAGTGATGTCTAATTTCAATGTGTTTGGTCTTGAAATGTTGCACAGGATTCTTAACAATAAAAGATGCAGCATTGTTATCAATGTAAATAGGGGTGTTTAGAAAATTCAAGCCATAATCCAGCATTTGGTTCTGAATCCATAGGACTTGTGAACAGCAGACAGATGCAACAATATATTCAGCTTCTGCAGTTGAGATTTAAACTGTTGTCTGCTTCTTGCATTTCCATGACACCAATCTATCACCCAAAAATTGACATCCTCCTGAAGTTGACATCCTGGTCATATTACAGCCATCATATTCACTGTCTGTGTAGGCAATCAAATCGAAAGACTGGTTCTTTGGATACCAAATTCCCAAGTCAGGTCTTCCCTTCAAATATCTAAAGATCCTCTTGACTGCATTCATGTGAGAGACCTTAGGGCTTAACTAAAATCTTGCACAAACACAAATTGCATACATGATATCAGGCCTTGAAGCAGTCAAATACATCAATGAGCCAATTTTTGCTCTGTATTCATGTTCATCTACTGACTCCCCCTTTTCATCACGAACCATCTTTTCATTTGAATCCATAGGAGTTGAAGTTGTCTTCAGATCATTACACTTGTCCTGCATATACTTAGACTGGTTGATGAAAATCCCATCAGCCTTCTGCTGAACTTGCAATCCAAGGAAGAAGTTCATTTCTCCCATTCAGCTCATACTCTACTTGGATTTCATTACCCCTTCAAACTCCATACACATCAGTTCATTGGTTGAACCAAACATGATGTCATCCATATAAACTTGCAACAAGAGGAAATCTCTTCCTTTCTTTTCGTAAAAGAGGGTCTTGTCAATAGCTCCCCTTTGGAAACCATTTTCAAGTAGATGATTTGATAACTCATCCTACCAAGCTCTAGGAGCTTGATGTAATCCATACAGGGCTTTGTTTAGCTTATACACCCTGTTAGGATACACTGGGTCCTCAAATCCTGGTGGTTTAGTCACATACACCTCCTCTTCTATCTTTCCATTTAGGAATTCAGATTTGACATCAAGTTGGAATACCCTTATATTATTAGAGGCAGCATAAGCTAAGAAAATTCTTATTGCTTCAAGTCTTGCAACTGGTGCAAAGAAAATTCTTATTGCTTCAAGTTTTGCAACTGGTGCAAAGACTTCCTCAAAGTCAATCCCTTCTTCTTGTAGGTATCCCAAAGCTACAAGTCTAGCTTTATTCTTAATCACAATTCCCCTTTCTCCCTTTTATTTCTGAAAACCCATTTTGTTCCAATTGCATATCTGTTTCTTGTCCTATCTACTAGTTCTCAAATGTGTAAATATCTGAATTGAGCCAACTCCTCTTGCATTGCTTCTACCCAACTATTGTCCTTTAGAACTTGAACAATGTTCTTTGGTTCTATTTAGGATAGAAAGCAGGGGTACAAACAGATGTTTGCATATTCATAATGACTTCTTGTAACTCTTTCATATATATTCCCAATGATGTGTTCACAAGAATGATTCTTTTCAACATAAGGGGTTTGAATTATCATTTCAGTAGACACAGAAGTGTCAAGATTTGATTCATTGAGATCTGCTCAAATCAGCTTCATTATTAGCTTCAGATGTTTCATGATTGTTCTGTTCTGAAGTAGATGCACCATTGTTTCATAAACTTAATCTTTCAAACAAATCTTGAAACCTTGCACCTGTATCAGTTGCTTCTTCTCCTGTTTGATTTCTTGGATCCTCTTCATTTTGAACTTGATCATCTTGCACTTCTTGATTGTTTTGATCGTTATCTGCTTGATCTTGTTCTTGATGTTGATTGTTCTCTTGATCATTGTCTTGCACCTGCTCAACATTTGAACTTGATGGATCCTTTATGAATGTATATTCACTTTCTTTATCAGCAACCTTTTTCCACAATTTATCCAAATCCAATGTTTTCTTATTTGACTCTTTAATCACACTGGTTTTGTAAAATGATTCATCAAAATCTTCAGTATAGATCTTGAAAGACATGATCAATTTCTCTAAATCAAAGAGCCATGCTGCTCCATCAACTATGTTAAATTTATTTTCATTGAAGACAACATATGAGGACTCAATTACCACTAAATGATCTTTCACATATATTTTGTAGGCCTTTGAGTGTAGAGTAGCCAACAAAGAAACAGTCTAGGGATTTTGCTTGAAACTTGTTCAAGTAATCCTTGGTGTTCAAAAGAGAACATTTGCATCCAAAGGCTTTGAAAAACTTGATGTAGGGCTTTCTTTTATAAAAGATTTCAGAAGGAGTCTTGTTGTGACTTTTGTTGATTAGTACCCTGCTCTGAACATAGCAAGCTGTGTTAATGGCTTCTGCTCAAAAAGTGACAGGCAGATTAACATCATCTAGCATGGTTCTGCTGCTTCAATGAGTGTTATGTTTCTCTTTTCAGCAACACCATTCTGTTCAGGAGTTCTAGGAGCTGAAAATTGCCGAAGTATTCCTTTGTTGTTGCAAAATTCTTCAATAACTCCATTTTTTAACTCGGTACCATTGTCACTTCTCATCACTTTAACCCTTTTATCCAGTTTATTCTCAATCCTGTTTACACAGTTCATGATTAACTCAGCAGCCTCATCCTTTGTATTTAGGGAATAAACCCAAGTATATCTTGAGAAATCATAAATGATCACAGGACAGTATCTTTTCTTTCCAATGCTTGGCACACTCACAGGACCAAAGAGATCCATGTGAAGCAATTCAAGCACTTGATCAATTGAATTGATGAGTTTAGTCTTGTGAGAAGACTTGTGCTGCTTTCCTTTTTGACATGAGATACAATTGTCATCCAATTTGAACTCTCTAGTAGATAAGCCAATGACATGCCCACCTTTGACTAGTTTGTTCATATTCTTCAAATTGACATGACACAACTTTCTATGCCACAATTTTGACTCATTTTCAGTGGCTTTAGATACAAAACATGCACCACCCCTTGAAACAGCATCCTTCATGTTAAGTTCATACAAATTGCCATTTCTTGGGGCCATTATCATGATCATCTCATGTGGAATAACATATTCAGGTCTTAAGATGAAACAGTGAGAATCATCAAAATCAACTTTATAACCCTTATCACACATCTGGGATATGCTCAAAAGATTATATTAAAGTCCTTCAACATAGAAAACATTGTCAAATGTGACTACCATTTGTCAAGATACCCTTTCCAACAATTTTACCTCCATTCTCATCACTGCCAAATGCCACTGGTCCCTCAAACTTCTCTTCATTCGGTGAAGCAGACTGTATTTGGAGTATTCAAGTAACAAGCATCCTTTTGTCACAAGTCATGTGCCTGGAACATCCACTATCCAAATACCATACTTCATTCGGTGAAGCAGACTGTTCCTGCACATTAAAAGAGAGTGATTAGTTGGATAATGAAGTGCAAGCTATCTTAACTTGCAAATCATCATATTCATTTTTAGTGGCAGCATTGGGTGTGAGTGTTATTGATTCAGGATCTTCATGGGTAACTTCAATGTTATCTGAATTATCAGTTTCATATCCACATTCTCTTGGATTTTTCACAAATGAAGTTGTGCTATAACAATCAGCCACTACATTGTCACATTCTTGAACAACATTGTCCTTTTTACTTGAATACTCTCTCTCATCAACAATCTTCTCCTTCTTATATTCAACCTTAGGTTTCCAAAGGAATCCTTGAGGTTCATAACTATTTTTCAACAGAAACTTTTCATCACCGGTTAGTTCAGTTGATTTCTTCCTAGTAAAGATACCATTGTTTCTTCTCTTTTCACTACTTGGTGATCCTTGAGAATCCTCAGACATCACTGATTTTGAGTCTTGTTTGGGAATGATTCTCAAAGGTTGAAAGTTCTTTTTCACTACAGACTCAGACTTCTTAGGAGATTTGCTTCTTCTACCTTGTTTAGCAGCAACTTTCTTAGCCTTCAAATCAATTTTCTTTTCTTTATGAACCTTTTCTGCAACTATCTTATCATTTTCACTCATATTCTCCTTTCCTCACACCTTTCCCTTTCCCAAGTATTCCTCATACTTCTGTTTATAAAGTACAAAGTTCTAACCAAACTTTGTCTCATTGGGAACATGGAATGGCTTAAAGTTTTGTCTTTCATTAAAAGTATCAGTGTGATGTCTATACTCATCACGTTTCTTGCATCATACTTTCCTTTGAACCTTTCATGGTCATTCCCTTTCTTGAATATTTCACTTGGTCTTGGTGGATCAACCCCAAGTGTCTTCTGAGTCTTCAGACCATCAAAGTCAATTGAAAAAGGAACAAATTCATCTATCTTGATATCTTGCCTTTCAGTCTTGCCTTTTATAAAGATGATTTTCTTCATACTCATAGGCTCTTCATCTAGGCTTATGCCTTGACTGCCTCTTTTCATATTCATCCATAGTTTCAACTTCCCCAATATCAAAGACTTCATGGCTTGAGAAAACTGGGTAAACTGGAATGAAGTTGTCACCAACAATTATATCAGTGACCCTTTTCTTGTTGTTGTCACTGATTCTTTGCAAAACAGCCTTGCTTGGTGGCCTTAGTGCATTATAGCTCACTTTTGATCTTTCACATATGTCAAAGGACACATGTTCTCTTCTCATTCTTTCATTCAGTTTCTTCATCTTTGGTGTTATTGGTGGTAGTTGAAGCAATTTGTCAATTGATTCAGCTTTCTTCTTTCTCCTTCCCTTTTCAGCAGCTTGAATCTCTTCTTCAGTGATCCGATCACTCAAGTCACTTAATCATCAATATACAGATCATCGGAATCAAAGTCATTTTCTGAGACTTGCACTCCTACTGACTTTTCCTCTCTTACATCTTTCACTACAAACTCTCCCTCTTCACTCACTTCAACTTTCTTGTAAAGGTCAATGAATTCTTCTTTGTTTTGAAATACCTCTCTAAATTGCTGAAGATATCCATCCCTCTTTTCTTTGTCAACCTTTGGCAAAAAGTTGTTTTTGAATGGTGGTGGAACATCCTTGTACTTATCTTTCTCATTAACTTGGTTCAAGATACCACAAATTTTTCTGTGGAAACCAAGTTCTTTAGAAACTCAGTTTCAATTTGTAACTTTGTTTTCTTCACCTTATCTTCAACCAACATCTTCTTTAATCCATCTATTTCAGTGACGTATCTCTGCTGAGCTCTATAGCTACTTACACAGTCATCTTCCAAACTTCTGATTTTCTCCTCATTGATTACATCACTTTCTTCATACCCATTAATGATGCTTTGTTTTCTGAAACACTCACCCTAAATCTTGCCTACTTTTATAGTTAAAGCATTAACTATTTCATGTAATTCAGTTGTAGGAGATGAGTGTACTTGAGAAGATGATGTTCCAGCCTCATTCTCAATCTTTGCCAAAAAGCAACATTAGCCTTTGTGATGTCATCAGCATGATCTCTCCAATCAAAATCCCCTTCTTGTTGTGTAGCCACAGCTACATTCCCCTGATTTCTTGGTTGATTTTGATTGTTCCTGTTGGTGTTATTTTGAACACTTTGAGGGAGTTGGTTTCTTTAGAAGTTTTGATTCTGAGTCACAACTTGTTGATTATTCATTTAGAGCTGTTGATAGTTGTTGAAGTTGGGATTGTTGTTGTTAAAGTTGTTGTTTCTTGGATGGTTCTGTTGGTAATTCTGCTGATATTGCATCTGATTTCTCTGTTGTTTATTCTGGTACTGATTCATTTGAAAATTTCTGGGCTGATTGCATTCTCTTGCAAACATCCAGTGTTGGCAATTGTAACATATTGTCTTGGACTTATCAAACCCAATCCTCTCATTTGGACCAGAAACCAAAGATCTACCATTCCTGTTGAACAACCTCTTGCTTCTGAGTGCAAGCATTGCAGCCTGCCACTTTAAATCCATATCCTCAAGGTCATCAGCATCTATTTGTTCTAGATCATCTTGTATGACACTTGTGTGGATTAAGATCTTGGCCACAAATGCATTATAGGACTCTGTGAACATTGAGAAGAGTGCTTGAGTTACATTTGCTTAACCATTGTTTCCACCAGAGTAGATGACATGTCCACTTGCCATTGAGGCAGAGTCATTGTCATCATAAGTTGGACATTGAACCTTGACTGGTTCCTTGGTGACTCGATCTGCCACAAACAAATGATTTAGGCGTATCAACACCATGTTCGGTTGGTTCCTCTATGATGGCAATTTGTTGTTGGTTTTTAGTAGACAAGTTTCCCATAGGTGCAATAAGAGCATTGGTCACCTGGAAACATGGCTTCTCTTCTTTGATCATTTCATTCTCGATCATCTCTATCTCAGCAGCCTGAAGGAAGCACACTACATCATCCACCTTTAATTGATCAAAGTTGGGCTTTTGAAGGATGAACTTGCAGGCAGTGTACCATTCCTTCGACATTGAATTGAGCAACTTGGTGTTCAAGTCAAAAATCGGTCATCACATAGTTAGTTGTTCTTCGGTCGTTCACTATAGCCAAAAATATGTCAAGGACTGTCTTCAATCTTTCTCCATCCTTGTATTTGAATCTCTCAAGCTGTTGCTTGAGCCTTTGTTTCTTTATGTTATTTAGCTCAGTGTTCCCCTCAAACATCTCTAGAATTGCATCATACATAGCCTTAGCTGTAGTGTGATGAGCAACCTTGGTAAGTATTTCCCAAGACAGTCCTAGCTTAATTATGGCTAAGGCCCTGTCATCCACTTTCCTCATCCTATCTTGCACAGCAGCAGTAGCACTTGCACCATCAGCTGCTTGTGGACCATTTTTTATCGAGTTCCACATGTCTACATCGTTGTAGCACACAGCAGCTTCAAATAAAACTTTCCATTTGGTGAAGTTTTCCTGCCCATACAGTCTAGGAATCTTATTAGTGGAAACTACTTGCTCCTCTAAACCAGACATTTTGGTATTTTAGAAAGGCAAAAACAGTAAATCAGTGAAAAACAGAGTAAAAATCCGATTTTGAAAATAAACATATCTGAGAATCAAATCTTCAAATCTGATGTATCTGGTTTGATTTGAGCAAGATTAATCAATAAAGATGCAAACTTTGAACAAAATAAGGAAAAGAAAACACCGGTAAGTTGTAGATCTGGACAGAAATGAAGAACAGAGCAGCTGATGTCACTCTTTAATGAAACAGTGTTCTGCTTACGTCATCGTTCTTCTTCAGATCTTCAATCAACAACAATTTCTTCACCCGTATAGCAAGAACAAGCTCTGATACAAATTGTGAGAACCGAGCCCCGATGCTAAAGCGTGAATAATCGGTATTAACGGTGGAGCTCGGTTCCGGGTTAGGATCGAATAGAACATGTATTCACTCTTGAACGATAATAATGGACGGATGTTGAGTTCTATTCGATTAACAACAATCAATAAAGTAGGATGAACAATTGTATTTAATCGAAACACAATAGATAGATGTAGTAGTATGATTTCATTAACCGAATGATCTTCATGAAGAACACTCATACATACATTCATACATACAAAGGAACGGCCACCCGGGGAGAGGTCTTCCCCGGGGGAAAACTCTCCTTATACAATAATAAATCTCACAATGCACACATGACCTAAGAAAATGACTTAAATCAATTATTAATACTAGTCTTGTGCTTTGGTCTTCACTCCACCGCCACTTGGATAAGACCAAAGGAATAAATATAATATAATATTTCACCCGTCAAATGATTCAATTACTCGTTATAATATCTTGTTATCTTTCTTTAATTTCTTATTATAAACGAGTAACGATTCGATGCTTCGGTCTAAAATATAATACCCAACAGAACTCGAAGTTAAATCGACCAAAGCCTTCGTTGTTATTATACACAGGTCTCTCATCTTCAAAATCGATTCTTGTTCAAATGTGTTTTCTCACAAATCAAACCAAATACATATAAGTAAGCTTTGACAGAAGAAAGTTGGGTAAATGTGATGCAAGAAGAGTTATTATAGTTTGAGAATCTTGGTGTGTTGAAAATTGTTGATCTACCTGATGACAAAATGTGCATAAATACCAAGTGGGTTTTCAAGTGTAAATGGGACAAAGATGGATTCATTATCAAAAACAAAGTTCGATAGGTGGTTCTTGGATTTAATCAAAGGGAAGGAATCAAAAACAATGAAGTCTATGCTCCCGTTGCTAGACATAGGGCAATCAAAATTTTCTTGGCTTTTGCATCTTGTAAAGGATTCAAGTTTTATCAGCTAGATATGAAGTCTGCTTTCCTTAACGGAAAATTGGGTGAAGAAGTCTATGTGGGACAACCACTGGGGTTTTTCAACCCGATCCACAAAGACAAGGTGTATTTGCTCGACAAAGCTCTTTACGGATTACATTAAGTTTTGAGCGCTTGGTATGAAACATTGTCTCAACACTTGTTAGACAATAACTTTGTTCGTGGCACCATAGATTGTACACTCTTCACAAAGGAAGTAGATGGTCATTTACTGATAGTTCAGGTCTACGTTGTCAATATCATCTTTGGGTCGAAAAACGATGTTCTGTGCAAGGAATTTGAGGAAGTAATGAAATCAAAGTTCGAGATGAGCGCTATGGGAGAACTGAAGTTTTTCTTGGGTTGGAAAGTCGAACAGATGTCTGATGGTATCTTTATTCACCAGACAAAGTATGTCAAAGATAATCTCGAGAAGTTCAATACGGTTGACTCAACACCGATCAGCACTCTTATCCCTCTTAATCATGAAATTGGTCCTGATCCCACCGAGGAGAAGGTTGACGAGATGCTTTATCGTTCCATGATTGGCTCTCTCATGTACCCTACTGCATCAAGGCCAGACATCATGTATCCTACCTATTTGTGCACCTGATATCAATCCACTCCAAAAGTCTCTCACTTGACATTAGTAATGCGGATACTTCCATGGGCCAGTCTTTGGTACCCACGAGACGATATATTTGAGATAAGAGCTTATTAAGCTGAACGCTAAGTCTACCACTACCGGTTGTCAATTCTTTGGTAGAAAGTTGGTGACATGGCAGTGTAAGAAGTAGACAACAGTATCGCTATCTACCTGTGAAGCTGAGTATGTGGCTGCCTCCTGTTGATGTTCTCAGGTTTTCTGGATACAACATCATATGCACGATTACGGTTTGAAATTTCTTACTACTATTTTTTTAAATAACTCTGATGCTATCTACATAACAAAATATCCAGTAAATCACTCTAAAACTAAACATATTGAAACACGGTATCACTTCATTCGTGATTGCTACGAAAAGAAGTTGATAACCATAGACAAAATTCACACCAACGAACAAAAAGCCGATCTTTCTACAAAATCTTTCGATAAAATCAGATTTCCATATTTGTTGGGGCTTAAAGGTATTAAGAATTTGCGAGGTGTGAAAGTGAGTGATCCTGAGGTTATGGATTATGTTTGTACATGGTTTTGCATCTCGAGTCTTTGTAATTATCGTTTTGTATTTATCGTTTATTAGTGTAAAAGTTATTTATATTAATTAAGTTAGTTCGTTAGTGGAACAGTCTAGTTTGTCAAGGATGTTTAACGAACTAGACCATAAGTTAAGTTACCTCCTGATTCGTTAAGGATGTTTAACGAATCAGGGGGTGATTCGTTAAGTTTGTTTATTTGTTTGTTTTGTAACGAAGTGGGAGGCTAGTTCGTTACGGAATGTGTAACAAACTAGACCCATCTTCCTATTTATAGAGGTGCATCCTCTGTTTAATTTAAGTTTTTGAGATAACGTAATGAACCTCTATCCAGACTTCCTCTCAAGCTTCATCTAATTAATCCTTCCATAATATACATACACATCTATACAACTAATACCAAAACATATATACAACATACTAGTAGTTGCGCGTGCGATGCGGTGGCGGCTACAACTTTCAACACAATACTCATTTATATTTTTTACATATCGTGTCATGTTCCAAAGAGAAACACCATACATATTATGAATGAAAAGTAGGAAATCAATATATATTCATGATTCACAACCACAAGTGCTAAATAAAGTAATTCGGTTGCTTATAAATACAGACCAAAGAGGCTGGTCCAACCGAGAACCGCCAATGTCAGTAGTTCAGTTACATATATGCTAACCAGACCTACCAGTCAAACCAGCAAAAACCGCTTGAACCAGTTCAAAACCAGAAGAAAAACCGCATTTAATATAAAAAATAAAAATAATTAGACAAAACATTTGAAAATCACTGGTATACTCCATTAGATCTCAGCTAAAAGGCTAAGATATACAACCTTTTGCAATGTACTAAATCAATGAAAATACATTTGAAAATAAATTTATTGTTTTGATCTATATTTTTCAATTTGACAAAAATGCCCCTGTGTTTATATGATGTGAAATGAACACATAAACTGTTACCAATTTAAACATTCAAGAAATGACTAGTATCAGCGCAATCTGAATAGTACTTTATTCTCTAATAATAATGTTGTATTCTGCAACTATCAACAATCTGCAATTTGACATATTAGAGGTCAAACAGTATTCTACAAAAAAAAAGTGCTATGTCCAAAATTAGCCCGATGATAACGATTCAAAAATCATTATATTAATAGCCCCCATATACCAGCATGTGGTGGATGGAAAAGTATTTTCCCAATCATATATCATCAGGGATAGTTTAGTAAAACTTACAGAAGATTAGCATATGATAATGAAACCTGATTTGTGTTCATTTTTTTAACGAACGAACATGAATAAGAAAACTCTTTAAATCAAGCCGTGTTAATTCATTTATTCGGTTAGAAATAACCGAACAAACACAAACAAGCCTCATTAATCTTCATTCGGTTCATTTACATAACCGTATATTAAAGCTCACGAACATTGGTTCAACAAATTACCCTTTTAGCCTTCAGCCTTTTACTAATGGGATCACACCATCACGGGCCAAAGAAGGTACCTTATAATCAATATTAAACAATATCAGTTGTAACCTGAAAACAATATCACATTGGATTAATAAAACAAATTTTAAGAAACAGACAATTACTTACCAATTACATATCATTCATATACAAACCAGAGCATTGGCCTTCATCAGGTATTCAGAATTCCAAACAATCAACAAAAATTGAGGCAAACGCAATATGAGAGTCTTAAAAGTGGTCTAAACGTAGGCCAAGGCATCAAAGTAAAAGAAGTGGGCACCTAAACCAAAAACCTTTGACATTATAAGGACAAATCAGACACCTAAAATACTATACAAACAAGGAAATGAGCATATACACCTAACCATAACAAGGTAAACAAACAAACAAACATTTGTGTAAGCTTATTGGAACCTGGTTACCGTGTATTTGAGCCTTTCCATAAGTTAATGTATTATGGGAGACAACTCAATGCTTCGTGGTTGTTGGATACCAAAGCAACAAAAAGACTAAAAGTATTAATTCAAGGGCATTGTCATACTAATGTAAATCATAAGCAAACACTATGAAAATAGAAACCTTTGTAGTGGGCGATAACTCCTTGCAGATTTGCTAAATAAATAAAAGATAACTCATCAACAACATTAAAATTGTGTAAGAAATGAAGCAAAGCTGAAAAGAACATCAATTACCATTACGTACCTTGCTACGCAACCAACAGCTATTTCACGCCTTATCTTTTAATTACCATTGAAGACCTCTAGATTATTGGTTTGATTAAACTGCATATTAACAGCTATACCTTAGGGCTTAGACTTAACTTATTTAGGTCACATACCATAATGGTATTTCCCTTACATATTTTATTATTATTATTCGAGCCGGGGGTCTCACCGGAAGCAGCCTCTCTATCCCTATGGGATAGAGGTAAGGCTGTCTACATCTTACCCTCCTCAGACCCTACCATAGCATTGCTATTGGTGGGATATACTGAGTACGATGATGATGATGATGATGATTTTATTATTATTATTATTAGCTTTTATATTGCGGTTAAACTGTGACCTTATTATTAATATTATTATAATTAGTAGTAGTTTTTTATATAACTGTTAAACTTTGATTTCCTTTTTTTTGCTTCATACACATGTTCTTAGAGCCGAGGGTCTCTCTGGAAGCCACCTCTTTATTCCTTTGGATAGAGGTACGGTGTGCCTACATCCCACCCTCCCCAGACCCTACCTATAGCTCTGCTGTCGGTGGGATTTTACTGGGTATGATTGATTGATTGATTGAAGACCTCTAGATTATTGGTTTGATTAAACTGCATATTAAAATTAATAATAAAATTAAGCCTATCAATTGATCATAAGTTGATCATACTAAACAGGTCAAACAAAATTCATTAACTGTTTAGTAAAAATGAAATGTTTTGGCTGAACTGAAGTGCTAGATTTTGTTTCTTTGTAAAACATTACAGTTTGTGCATACCACATCATACTTTCAAAACCCTGCTATAGAAAGCTTGAAATTGTTTTAACCTCAACTTATTCTTGTATAACTCCCTCTCCCTCTCCCTCTGAGTCAAATAGATTGCTAAAGCTTCAACCTATAATGATGGGGATATAAATAATTAGTTTAAGAAAAAAATGAAACTCACCGAAGAATTAGAGGGAAAAAACTGGAAACTAAACCTTTTGAAAATTCTTGTGTCGTCTTCTGATGCAAGATACTGCATTGCAAATTTTGTTGTTTCGGCCTCCTAAATCCACTTTTAGCGCTACACAAACATGCTAATCAGTAAAAGTGAAATATAAAGGGGATCATGGAAAGTGTGGTTAAAACTAATAATCCAAATAATCAATGTTAGTATCTTTAAAAGCATGATCCAAACACCCACAAAGAAAAAATGAACTGACCTAATAAGAATAGACTGATTTCCACCATATGTACTTCACACAATGAACCAAATGGAGTCCACAATTATATATGTATTATAAAAGAAAACTGGCACATCCATGTTTAGCTAATTACTTACATTAATAATTCAAATTGTTTGATAATAATTTAGCTAATTACATCTATGTTCAGGTGCTATTCACAAAAAACAAAACAAAGTTTAAATGCATAAAACCCCAATTTGTGAACAAAATAAAAAAATCTTCATAAAAAGAATAAATAACCATCTAACACTAACTAATAACCATGGTGTGATATATGAAACGGGTTAACAAAAATAAAAGGTACGTCATTTTACCACTTCAAAAAAAAGATATTGAAAAAAGAAACAATGAATCATAAAACATAAAACGAAGCCTTAAAATTTAATTAAGATTGTCTAGTATACATGAACCAGACAATCATAAAGAAATAAATTAAGATTGTCTAGTTCACATGAAACATATAAAGAAGCCTTAAAATTTAATTAAGATTGTCTAGTATACATAAACCAATATAAATTTGCAATAAGTTCTACTATCCAAACAAATATCAATATACTACATGCACTATTTATGATCAATCTTAAGAGCAAAATGAGAACCATGAACCTGTGGAAGGGTTTATATCAATGAGTGTGACTGCAAATCTCAAATTGGGGAAATAAACCACTCATGTTCATATTTCCTCCTCTCTCCTGCACATCAATGAACCAAAATTAATATCTTTATACTTCATAATCACTCAACCACAATTCAATATTGGAAAATGTTGCTATAACTATATTAAATGTACGGCCAAAGCCTAAAATCAACACTTAATATGCACCCAATCAATTAAATATCAAACTTTAAAGAAAGGTAGGTATAAAAAGATAAATTAAATATTAAATTTCATAGCTTAAAGAAGATTAAGGGTAAAATATATTGATCCAGGCAATTTAGATACAAATAAATTTCATTCCATGTAATATTACTTTCATAGTTTCACTGCAGTTATGAAAATACCAAGTAACGATGTCAACTGCGTTTCTAGTTTCAAATTGGCAGTTTGACTTTAACCAAATCACAAAAATGACAGTTCGACTTAAAAAGTTAATAGTTTGACTTTAACCAAGTTACCAGTTTGACATTAAAAAATTATAGTTTTGACTTTAACTGAATTACCAATTTGACTTTTAAAAACATCATAGTTTGGCAACCAACTTGAAACATCATTTGTTAAGGCAAAACACAACTTCACTTCTTTCAAGCGAAAGATTTGTAATTTTTTTAACTGATAACAGATTTTATCTAATTTTATAAATAAGTAATGTATCAAAATTAGTTTACACCTACATAAATAAAAAAAATGAAAACTTCACATAGAAAAATTATAGTTCCATTGTCTTTCAGCAGTTCAAAGCATTTGTGTTAAAACAAAATAGAAAATAATATTAGTAAAGTATCATATATTTCAGCACTTTCGAGAGTCGTCTACCTGTATCAGCAACGCAAGCAGTTCCAAATGTTCAGCACCTGAAATTAATTGGTAATGATTATCACGGGATCACCCAAATAAACATTGAAATTGGCACTATATATTATGATTTAAACCTACGTTTCCTAGTTACAAATGGATTTTGTTGAATATGTAGGCACTAAAAGTATGATCTAGACATCAAGCTCAATCTCGAATGCTTCAATGGTTGGATTTGATCCTCATCTTACGTGTGACTATAGTCATCAAGGGTTGAAGTCAGGCATCAAACAAGTGGATTTGATCCTCATCTGCAACAAACTTTAAAGAATTAGAAAGTCCAGTTAATGAACCCAAACAACTGTAAGTGGAAATTGCTTTGATATTACCTTTGATACGGTGAAAAAGACCATAAACCGAGCAACCATAGCTGCAATTAAGGATTCAACCCTGTCAAATCGAGCAACTTTGTTGACATGACCTCAAAAAAAGTATGAAATATAAAGATGGCAACAAAACTGATTAATAGACGAACTGTATCAGTGTGAGATGTAAAGAAGAAGATGAACTTACGATCTATGATTTTTTTATTAGAGTTGAAGTTACCGGCCAGCAAGTAGTTTGGATACCGGTCTATAAGGGTTTCATCGATGGTTAAGAGATATATCATATAAAATATAAATTGAACGTGAAACAATTGAAGAATCCTGCGATTGAAGGTCAAATGACGAAGATTCGCTTGTGTAGGAGAAGTTTAAGAGAGATATAGAGAAAGTGTTTGAATTTTGAAAGGAGGTTAGGGTTTCAATTTTGAATAATGCATAGGAGAGAATGATGTAGTATACGCGGGATTTCAAATTGTCACCAGCTGTTTATTACTTAATAGGCTTGTATGCTTCAAGATCTTGTACCTTGTGCTTATCAATATGTAAAACTCTTAATTTTAAGAGTTTTGGTGAAATGACCATTCTACCCTTCCTATATGTATTATAAGATAGTATAGATAAGTACTAAGAGCAACAATGAACTAGATCCTAAATTGTTATTAGATCTTAGATTTGAGTTAGATCTGAGGGTTTCACAAGTGGTATCAGAGCTTTCGGGGATTCGATTGCTCTTGATTCATAAGTTAATTGGTTAATTAAGGACTGATTGATATTAATTTGGTATTATTTGGTTTCGGTTTGGTTTTGGACAAATTCAGTGCGAATGTGTTTGAATATGGATTGAATTTGAGTGAATTGTGGTTTGTTAAGGTATTGAGCAGGTTTGATGAACTGGATTTGGTATTTGGATTGAGTTTGTATTGAATTGGTTTGGATCTGATTTTAGCCGAAAACAGGGGAATTGGTTTGGATCTGATTTTAGCCGAAACCAGTTTTGTCCAACCCAACTCGGCGCCGCATTTAACACCATGACTCTTAACAACCCGGAACAACCATGGTTTATGGACTCTGGCGCATCATCACACCTTACCGCCGACCCGGGTAAGATTCAATCTTATGTACCTATGTCTTTTAATGGTCAAATATTTGTTGGTAATGGACACTCCTTACCAAGTAAAGGTTCGGGTAATAGCTTTCATACCACCCCCAACCGTACATATCGCCTTAACATATCGCCTTTTATCTGTTTGAAAGTTTTCATGTGACAATTGGTTTAACATTGATTTTGACCCGTTTGGTTTTTCTGTGAAGGACTTCAAGACTGGAAGGATCCTTTCTCGTCATGATAGAACCGGGGACCTATACCCGTTCACCACACCTCTGTATGCTTTTTTGTCTACATCAAGGAATAAATGGCATGATCGTCTTGGACATCCGGGCGCTCAAGTCTTAAAATTACTTTCTAGTCGTTCATTTATTTCTTGTGATAAACATATTTCTGATTTCTTTTGTCATTCTTGCCAATTATCAAACAGTAAAAGATTGCCTTTTTTTGATTCAAACTCATTTACTCTTGCACCTTTTTATATAATACAATGTGATCTTTGGACATCTCCAATAATAAGCAAAACTGGCTACAATACTATATGGTTTTAATCGACAACTTTACTCAATACGTGTGGGTGTATCCATTAAAGTTCAAATCAGAAGCTTTTACCAAATTTGCTAAATTTCACAAACTAATTCAAACTCAGTTTCACACAAATATTAAATCCTTTCAATGTGACTTAGGAGGCGAATTCGATAACAATCAATTTCACAACTTTGCAAATTTTAATGGTCTCGTCTTCCGTTTTACGTGCCCGCAAACATCCCCTCAAAACGGGAAGGCCGAGCGTATGATTCGTCGCCTAAACGACATCGTTCGGTCGTTACTTATTCATGATCACCTCTCACCCTCGTTTTGGATCGATGCCCTTCACACCGCAACATACCTACACAACATCCTCCCCACTAAACGCTTAAATTTTTTCACCCCAACCTATGCCTTGTTCCATCGACACCCTACATATGACCATCTCCGGGTGTTCGGTTGCGCATGCTATCCAAACTTATCTGCCACCCAACCAAACAAACTCCATCCTCGGTCCGCTCGATGTATTTTTCTTGGATACCCGTCTCAGTTTCGAGGCTATCGGTGCCTTGATGTCCAAACCAGAAAAATATATCTTTCTAGGCATGTCGTCTTCGACGAGCATAGCTTTCCCTCTATCGATCCCGTCCCCGACCATGCTGTTGGTGCATGATGTCAGTAGTTAAGTATCTAGTGTCTGTAATCGAGTTAGTATGTTTTGTATTTATGATTAAGCGAAGTTGTCTCACAAGTTCGCCTGATATAGGCGAACTTGTGGAACAAGCGAAGTTAGTGACAACTTCGCCTAGCATGTTAGGCGAAGTTGTCGAATGATATAAGTGTTAGGTTACGGCTTGTTTGTAATCAGTTGTTCAGTTCGTGTAATCGGTGATTGATATATCACGTGTTATTAGTTGCAATACAACGTGTTCTTTGGTTATTGTAACGTGTGTTTGCTTGTGTTTAACGTATATCGATTCTACACTCGTATCGTCTTACGTAGGGATTCCGCACCTACGTAGAACGAGATATTTCCGTGTAGATCCGGCTGGGAACCTACAATTGGTATCAGAGCATTTGCTCGTGATTGTGTGGTTCGGGATTATCACACGGGTGTAGAAATCGTTCCGTTCGACTATTCGCGGGACGAGTTTACGTTGTAATACCGAGTTTTTGTGTCCTACTCACCTCACTCCACCAAAAACAACCCATTACACCTTCGCATACCTCGCAAAACATCAAAATCAAACCTGCAAAAACGTTGTGTTCATCAGGCGAAGTTGCCGCCACTGTTTGTAGGGTTTAGGCGAAGATATAAGGTTAAGCGAAGTTATTAACAACTTCGCCTACCTCACAAGTTCGCTTAACTTAAGCGAAGTTATCCACAACTTCGCCTAATCAGGCGAAGTTGAGAAGAAAGAGAAGTTAAAAAATCAAGCGAAGTTAAGACTTAAGCGAAGTTAAGTTTAACTTCGCCTACTGGTATTGTTCAAAAAAAATAAAAAAAATAAAAAAAAAATTTTGGTTTCTTTGTGTTTTCGTTTCATACTTCTATAAAAGATGACTTCCATAAATATTACGGAACTGGTAAAAATGGAGGTGGAAGCAGGTTCAGCTACTAAGGCACCGAAAATGCTTAAGGGAACCGATTTCGTGGCTTGGAAAGATCGGTTTGAGCAGTATGTGAAATATCAAGATGCTAAGGTGTAGGTGTGCATTCAAGATGGATACATTCCACCAACGGCCTTGTTTGAGGGTCATGACCAAATTAAGAAGTACAATAAAATGGAAGAGGAAGAAAAGAAGATGTATGAGGCTGAAAGCAAAGCTCATGCTGCGATAACAATGGCACTTCCACAAGAGATTCTTCACACCTTCGGAAAATATAAAACCGCCAGAGAGCTATGGGAAGCGTTTGAAAACCGATATGAAGGTAATGTGGGGATACGTGCATCCAAGATTAAGCTACTCAAAACCCAATTCTCGGTGTTCAAGTATTTGAAGAATGAATCACTTGATGATATCATCACAAGATATTATCACCTGAGGACCGAACTCAACAATTATTCCATTGTTTACAAAGAAGAGGAGATCGTAGAAAAACTTCTTGATGCTCTCCCACCGAAATGGGAAATGTACACTGTCTTGATGAGAGAAGATAAAGAGTTTGCCAACATTGACTTGGAAACAGCAGTCAATAAACTACGAACTTTTGAACTTAACATGGTTCGAAAAGAGACACCAACTGATCAGGTTCAGGATCCGGGAATGTATGGTACGAAAGTTAATTCAAGTTCAAGTTCAAAGTCAGAATCATCTGCTTACTACTCAAAGGGAGACTCGAGCGCTAACTCAACTCATGAAGGTCATGTAACTCTCAACATGAATGGTGATGTGTGTTTCGTAGCTGGTGGAACAAATGCTTCTAAACCTCAAGCAACAAAGGGTAGTTTTTCCTCAAGTGTTCCGAACAACAAATACTCTCAGATGCCCATGAGTGTTAAATCTGCTGAACAGCAGTTTGCTCTCTATGAATCTTTCATTGCTTCTTATGAAAACTACATCAAAGGAAAAATAGTCGATCCCGCAACTTTGGATGAAGACTATGATCAGATTGATGCTGATGATCTAGAAGAGATGGATCTGCAGTGGCAGATGGCAATGATAGTAAGAAGAGTTAAAAGGTTTATGAAGAAGACTGGTAGAAAATTCGTTGGTGAAAGACCAGGTTTTGATAAGTCAAAAGTCCGGTGTTATAACTGTCAACAGAATGGCCACTTTGCTAAAGAATGCACAAATGACAGAGTAGAACGCAGTCAAAACAGGTCTACACAACAGAGTGGTGGTGGTAGTGAAAATAAGACTATGGTATCTAGACACAATAGCGGGTATAACTGGAATCTACAAGTTGAGAAAGACTTCGAACAGGCAAATTTGGTGAACATCGAAACTGCAGGAAGTGAGAAAGTGACTGGAGAAAATCAAGCTTACATGGCAGAAGTGAACGATCAGCTTTCTGAGGTAAGTTCTAAACTCCCTTGTACGAAATGTGAAAATCTGTCTGAACAATTGAAAACAATAACTGATCAGTTTGTTAGTTTGGATGCTCAATTTAAAACATTAAAAGAAGATCATCATTACACTAAAACTAGAGAAAACAGTTACTCGGTAAAAATAAAAGCTAGTGAAAAAGATATCAGAAGTCTTGAAGCCAGTCTAGCTGAAAAAATACAAGTACTTGATCTTAGCTATGAAGTGTTAGAAGAGAAAACCAGAAGTTAGTAAAAGCGAAACAAGTAAGCTTGTTTCGAATGTTAAGATTTCTGTTCCTAGTTCTGTCTCATCAAATTCGGACAAAACATCCGAGTCTAGTGAGACAAAAGAAGAGGTAGTGTTACTAAAACGTGGAGAGGACCATAAACCAACTGAAAAGAATTCTCTACTAAACCCGTATGTCCCACCATATATTAGACAAACGGGCAGTAATGCAACCTCAACATCTAAAACAACTGTTGAGACGAAAGTTGAACACAAGAGTTGTTTCAGATGTAATCAAATAGGACACCTGATTGCTGATTGCCCTCTAGATCAGAGATTCAGAGGTATGAGGCATCCGAAAACTGAGAATAAACCAAACCGTAATTATTATAATAGACAGAACGCAAATTTACCAATGTTCAGACATTGGACTAAACCAAGATTTCAAAGATGTCAATCTCAGTTTTTCCCTGTTAACAACCAAACCATTGGGTACAATTCATTTAATTCACGAAGGTTTGGATGGCCCCATAGTCAATCTACAAGAATGTATCCTTTTAGGACTTACAGAAATCATACTAATACTAACTCTGGACAGCCAAAGTACGGGATGCCTTTTAACATATTTAATCGACCCAAGACCAATAGGTCTTGGGTCCCTAGATTTTAATCCTTTGCTTTAATCGTGCAGGAACAGTTGAACAGGGCTGCAAACAATCTATGGGTTGTGGATAGCGGCTGTTCCCGGCACATGACTGGTAACAAGAATTTGTTACACGAATGGAAACCTGTTCAGGGAGGTAGAGTAAGTTTTGCTGGAGAGAGTGGTGGTAGAATTACTGGAATTGGGACGGTGACTAATGGTAAAATGAAGTTAGAAAAGGTGAATTTCGTTGAAGAGCTGAAGCATAATTTGCTAAGTGTGTCTCAGATCTGTGACAAAGATTACACTGTGCACTTTACCAAAAATGAAGCGATTGTACTGTATCCTGGTTTCAAGATACCAGAGGCATGGATAGTGATGAAGGCTCCAAGGGAAAGAATACATATGTAATGGACATGAGGTCGACTGAGATAGCAACAGAAGAATCATGTCTTCTGTCAAAAGCAACTGAATCGGAGTCCGAGTTATGGCATCGAAGAATGGGGCATATACATCTTCGAAAAATGAACTACATTGTCAAGAATGGGCTGGTGCTTGGTGTTCCCTTAAAAAATTTCAACTTTGAAGACCAATGCTTATCGTGCAAAAAAGGAAAGCAACACAAGAAACCTCATCACACCAAGAAGATCAATTCAATAGTCAGTACCCTAGACCTACTTCACATTGATCTCTTCGGTCCCGTGAATGTAAAAAGCCTAGGTGGAACATCCTACTGCTTGGTGATAACTGATGATTTCTCTCGATATTCTTGGGTATATTTCCTGAAGACAAATGATGAAACGGTTCAGTTGGTAATTAACTTGATTACCAAGGTTGAGAATATTATGGGAAGAAAGGTTAAATACATCAGGAGTGACAATGGGACAGAGTTCAAAAACTATCAGATGGAGATATTCTGCTTACAGAAAGGAATAGACCACCAGTACAGCGCTCCGTATACTCCGCAACAAAATGGGGTGGCTGAGAGGAAGAACAGAACGCTAATTGAAGGAGCCAGAACCATGCTGGCTGATGCTAAACTTCCTGTGGTGTTCTGGGCTGAAGCTGTTGCAACAACCTGTTATATCCTTAATCGAGTTTTAACTGTTAAAAGATTGAATAAAACATGTTATGAACTTATGCATGGTAGAAAGCCTAACTTAAATGGTCTCGAACCATTCGGGTCCCCGTGTTCGATATTAAAGACGAACTCAAAATTTGGTGAGATAGCCGACGAAGGTATTTTAGTCGGATATGTTGTTGGGACACCCAACAGACGAGTCTTTAATTTATCGACCAGCAAGGTTGAGGTGGTGTGTAACACTGACATCACAAGTTACAAATCACCAAAACCAAGCACAGGACCCGCTGGGGCTCTCGATTATGATAAGCTTTTTAAATCTTTTAATTTGCCTTACTTGGATTGTGCAGAAGTTGATGAGAAAATAGCTATGAAGATTCTTTATGATGAGGAAGAAAATTTTGTGCAACGACCGCAGTACGATGAATGTCAACCTTCCTCGTCAACTGCTGTCGACACTCCTGCTGCCTCTACTGAAGACGAATTCTTCAATCCTTTTCACTCTCAGCAACAATCGCCCATTGATGAACTATCTGTAGCGGGATACATGTATCGGTTTCTCCGTTCTGAACAACATAAAAATAAGCATGTTGCAACCACATCTTGAAACATTTTACATGGCTCCTAAGTTCCCATATCAGACTTAATCCCTCTCCTGTAACCATCAAAGTTTCAAATTTTTGGGTTTGTAATCTTTTTTTTTTTCAATCAGACATTTCATCGAATAGATGGCATGCACTCTTTATCTTAACTACCTTGTGGCTTTGTTGGGCAAATTGCATCTGGGATGACCCCCTTCGATCCAGCCATGGACACTGTATAAAATTTAATGCCATAAGTCAAAATTTTAAACATACAAATAATCATACTCGTAATAATCGAGACCTCACCTGTTTTGTGATAAAGATCTTCAAATTCTTCAAAAATTAACCAAGGTTGCAAGGATAACAGTGGTAGAGAACTATTAAAAGATAAACTTCATTGATGATTGATTGATTATTTTTCTACTGTTATAGCAAATTCTTACCTATGCAGAATTTAGTAACAGAAAAGTCAGCAACGTCTTTTGTAAATCAAATTCTTGCCTATGATATTAGTAGTTGTATTCACCTACTATTTAAAAAAAAAACAAATTCACAGCTATGCATAATTAAATATATACATAATACATTTCTAAACTACTCCAAGTCCTTTTCTCTGTTGGGTTACTGGTTAGCATACATATTTATTTCTAATTTCTTATTCATTAAAACTAATTATTTTTAAACCACAAATTATAGCCAGAATGGACATTTTGATGTAAAAAACATGAAACATGAAACATGAAATGGAAACAAAAAGCTGCCAGTTAAGGTTGAAATAAGGATAATCAATTTTATGTAGGTAACCAAAAACTAAACGAACAATCAGAAGTAATTTCAACTTGGAGCAAGCAAGTTGTACTTTAAACCGGGTGAGAACCGAAGAACCATTTTGCAGGCTGGAACAAAATACAAAAGATTAAATATCAATGATCAATGGAGCAACACAAACATAAAATATAAATAAATTAGTAAAGATAGCAAACTAACAAGTTTTAGTTGGCGATACAGGAACACCTAGAAGAACCATAATTAATAGCCAAAATATGAACACCTTCCTGTCATAAACCAGGGCATTTAGTCTTCAAACCCACCTCAAGGCTTCATAAATCATGAAAGAAGGAAATGATTTCGTAACTAAAAACATTTTATTGCAAGATTCATCGTTTAATTGGAGTAATTACTTACCAGAAGCAATAAATCTGTCTACTGTTATGAGGTTTCCACTTGATCTGCGCCAGGAGAGATGACAAATTAACACCACCATCTGAAAATTGAGAGAAAGAGAGACACTGATCTGAAAATGTTTAGGTGAGAGAAGCAGGAAACTCATATGGGCGGGATTTCAAATTTTCCTCGGGTTTCCCGTTAGCAGAACATGTTAAGCCATAAGCTTCATCATATTTGTACATTGGCATTAATCACTTGTACCTCTTAAATTAAGAGTTTTTGGTAAAATTATCCTATCGTCCTTCCTATATGTATTATAATATAGTATATATATTATTGGGTTATGTGAGAACTATTTTGAAATTGAGAACTTTGAGAACCATTTTGAAGCACAAAAAATAAAAATATAATAATAATAAAAAAAAACACGCAAAAATTAAAAAAAGTAAAAAACAAAAACTCTTATTTATCATCCCAGTTTTATAAAAAAAATATATATATCTCTGCTTAGCTAAATTAAACATATATGTATAATATATACATATATGTATATAAATGTTTTTTTATTATACACATATGTACAATTTAAGGTAAATAATAATGTACATGTGTTTACGTTACGTAAATAGATATTAAATGAAATTATACACATGTGTATAATACGAAGTTTTTTTATGAAACCGGAATGAAATATAAAAATTTTGGTATTTTTACTTTTTTAAAATTTTGTTATTTTTAGATTTATAATTTTTTAAAGGTTTTATTTAGTGGTCTAAAATGGTGCTCAAATTTCTCAATTTTCAAGTGGTTCTCTTAGGATCCTTACCCTATATGTATGTGTGTGTGTGTGTATGTGTGTGTCTATATATATATGGGATCTAGAGAGAACTCCTCTTAAAGAGGGAACTGGAGAACTAGTAAATAATTTTTTTTAACTATTTAAAAAAATATTTTGTGATTTTTTTTTCTTTCCTCCTTTTAATAAGATGATATTGATAATAAAAAAAACAAAAAAACTTGTCGGCCTAGTGCATATATGCACTAATGCCTATTGCATATATACAATAGTGTTTTATTGCATAAATACAACACAATTGAATTATACAATACACACTATTAAATATATGAATATAAAACACTAATAATTGTATGCAATACACACTATCGCATATATGTAATACAACACTAACGCACATATGCACTATATCGATTTTTTTATTTTTTTATATAATATAACACTGTTGTACATATACAATACAAACAATTGCATATATGCTAATCAACAATATTGCACATATAAAAATACACACTAGTGCACATATGCATTAACAAAAAGTCAACGTATTGCATATATGCATTACAACGAGTTTTTTTAATTTATTTATTACTTTTATATTTTTTTGTGGTGAAGAGTAACAACATATAAGAAGTATGAGAGAAAAAAAATGAAAAATATTTTTTCTAATTAAATTAAAAATACTTTATTATTAATTCTCTAGTTCTCTCTCTAAAAAGGAGTTCTCTCTTGATTCTCTCTCTCTCTCTCTCTCTCTCTCTATATATATATATATATATATATATATATATATATATAGGGGATGGTTAAGGAGAGAAATGAGATTATTGCAAGAAGTGATCTTGAACCATTGATTTGGTCAAATCAATGATCCAGAATTATAGTAGCAATTATGTAATAAATTGGAAACTGATATATGAAAAGTTTTAATGATGACGAATATAATGGTAAATATTTGTTATGTAACCTACTAAATTTAATTAAACAAAGATAATTATACTAATTAATTAATCTGACACTTTCCCAATTTAGCTTAATTACATAAATAATAATAATAAAAGTTCA
Organism: Bidens hawaiensis; assembly: GCF_021521415.1. Lineage (NCBI taxonomy): Eukaryota > Viridiplantae > Streptophyta > Magnoliopsida > Asterales > Asteraceae > Bidens > Bidens hawaiensis. The sequence goes on from NW_027491919.1 coordinate 649,402, forward strand.
TATTTTATGTATAAAATATATACAAACCTATGTATGATTAATTGTGTGTATGTGAAATGTAAGATTGTGCAGGTACAAATTTCATATTTTTACAAGGATTATAATTTAAGTATGTTACAATGAATCTGTGTAGGGAAAGTTTTAGTTGCGTATGTATATGTGTTGTAAATAGAGTTTTGTTACCTATAAAATCACGTTTGACTAAAATATGAATAATATGTAGGTTAATATGAATAATGTGTAGGTTAATAATATGGTATGTGTAGGTTAATATGAATAACGTGTAGGTTATTGTTAGGATCGATATAGATTATAGTATGATTTGTGTAGATTAATATGATAATGTGAAGGTTATTATTATGATTGGTGTAGGTTGTTAGGCTTTAATTAATGCGAGTTAATTCTTTCCAAATAAAATTTTTTTTTGAATGTTTACCATTGTACCCTTGTAATTAATTAAAAGGAAAAATAAAAGGAAAAATTTTTATTGGTTGAGATGACTTCTCGCACTTCTCTCAATAATATCATTTTCTCTCATGAACTTAAACCTGTATATATGTAAGGCCCTGTTCACGGTGCCTTACATTGGACATTGGATTTACTCATAAACACAGTTCTAAATATCAGAGTTAATTAAAACTTTACACGAATTATAAAACTTTCATAAACATTACATAATAATTCATAACTTGTCTTAAAACATTCTTGTCTTTCAAAATTAAAACATTAAATATAAAACATCATGCGTCTTCAGATGCCAGACTCTTATTCTTCTGCCATATGTCCCCGCTCAAGCCAGCTGTCTCATCCTACTCACCTGCGTGCATAATAAAAGTCAGCTACGTTGAGTGAGTTCTAGTTAATCACACATCATATAATACGTACACTTACCTCCATTTATGCATCCGAAGATACATAATAATTACTTTACTAGTTTACTTTCATTACATAACTTCATACATACGTGCATACTTTATTACCTTCATACTATATAATTACTGTCCTTTATATCTCATATATTATTAGGGTCTGATCCCTTCCTTTTCTATCTCAGATATTATTAGGGTCTGATCCCTTTTTCCTTTGTCTATCTCAAATGTTATTAAGTTCTGATACCTTTCTTGTCTATCTCAGATATTAGTAGGGTATGATCCCTATTTACTTCTCTATCTCAGATATTATTAGAGTCTGATCCATTTCTTCTCTATCTCAGATATTATTAGGGTCTGATCCTTTACTTCTTCATTTTCGTACATTATGTCTTTACATACCCGTAACGTACATATACATTCTTTACTCATTCATACATATTCATATGTTGTACGTATATATATCATACACATTCATCTATTATATACATACCTCCCTGTCAATACGGGAAATATCCGAAGATCATTCACGTACCGACAAGATTTCGTTCACATTCAAGATATACATAATTAACATATAAAACATACATGGCATACACTTACCATTCAAGGTAAGTGTATTAACTATCACATCGAGTATGCACACAGCCCAGAAAACATAACAAGGAAATGGGGCTAGAAACCCACATGAACTCGGTTACGTTCACTGTTAATGGTTATTCCTTTCCTTTATGTGCGCTACTAACTGTATAACAATTACGCGTATTAATTACTATCAATATCCATATCGTATTTCTAGTTTAACTATAACCCTCAATGAACGGGGTCCAGGGGCTGCCCCTGGCATCGGGGTTCTAGGGGCGGCAGCCCCTAGCGGGGTCCATGGGGCAGAGCCCGTGGCTGGGGTTAAGCTGCCAGGTCAGCTTAGAAAAATTTTATTTTCATTAACTCTCTTAACACATTTTCCATTAGGACGTTAAATTATCATCTAATTTGCTAACTCGTTTGCTATAACGAATTAAGCTTGATTCTTTATCTTTCATGATCTGATTCGTTAGTTGATTCATTATTCTGGTTCGTTATCTTAACATGGTGTGGTTCGTTATCCTAGTTCGTCATCTTGTCATCATCTGGTTCGTCATTCCGATTCGTTATCTGAACATGACTTGATTCGTTATCTTAGCATAGCGAATGAGCATATAACGAATTACCAGATTCGCTATCTTAGTTAACGAATGGGTAGATAACGAATTAAGGGCACATTCGTTATCAAGTCACACCAATGTGTCCCATTCGTTATGAACGCGTAACGAATGATCAACCATAACGAACTATCAACAATTCTTATCTAGATCATTGACTCAAGGGTTAAAGTCAAAATCGTCAAGAACATACGCAATCAACCTTCATCAGATATACAATTAAACCCTCATTTCGCGATGAAATAACATGATTTAGGTATCATTAAACTCGGATTAGCAGCGCCTACAAACCCTAACCATCCATTCATCCAAATATTACGTTTTAAAGGATGCGATTGATGCATATAGGTGCGGCTCATAATCTGTTCATATATCCTATATATTGTTAATGAATTGCACTGAGAATTGGTTCGTTTGATTCGTTTTCGTCACATTCATACAGATCTAAGATTACCCAAACAAATCCGAACCTAAATGAACAATTTCTAATTATAAACGTACCTGAAACGATTCGGTTTACGGACACGGTCTAGTCTTGATGTTGTTTTGGTTCGTCACGACGTTCTAGCACCACAAGCTCAGGATTTCGCTTTCGTATCTTGGTTCGGGATATAGGATGGTGTTTGTGTGTGTTTTTTATGGTGTAGGCTATGGTGTAGAGATGGATAAAAATGGAAAGGATTAGGGTTTAAGGGGTATTTATACTCCCTTAAGCCCATGGACCTAAGGCCCATTCCATACTTTATTCCATCTTCTAAAGTCCAAGCCCGCCCTCTTATAGTTTATTATCTAAACCGATGCAAGACACATTATTGATTAAACGGAATTTCATTTATTATAACCGAGAAATAGGATGTTACAATATATATATATATTGCAAACCTTTGTGTGTTTTTCTTCAAAAACTCTTGAACTTTAAACCGAATCATCAACCTCTTTGCATACTTTTACATTTTCAAAGAGTCTTCCCTTGAAACTAGAATATTTCAGTTATTCTAGGATCACTCATCGAACCGAATTTCTTCTGTTCACTCATTTAATGTCACACTTACTTTCATATAAACTTTTTGAGTATTTTTCATAACCTCTTTTTCATATTTCAAAATGTGTTGAGGTGTAGCACATTATATTTTTTATTATGTCAAGCCGTAAACCAATTTACGTTATTTTCTTGCATGTAAATTTTCTTCACACATACACACACATATATATATGTGTGTGTGTGTGTGTGTTATATATGTATGATGATTCGGTTTAAAGTTCAAGAGTTTTTGAAGAAAAACACAAAGGCTTGGAATATATATGTGTATATATATGTGTGTGTATGTGTGTGTGTCTGAACTATGTGAATTATATGTTATGTGTGATTTCTTTATGGTGGAAGAGACTACACGTAATCTAAGTGGAAGGGTCCGATGGGACGTACCTACGTCTCCTAGTGATTCGACTTTATGTCGAAAAGAATGGTGATATCATTTTCATATATCCTTAGTAATTTGGTCCTTATATTATGTTGAAATAATACATCATGGTAAGTAATTTGTATTCATTTCATATCATATATACATATATATTCAAACTTATGAATTCTCACCAAATTAATCATTGACCAAATAAACGTGCTACAAGTTGAAGTATGATTGAGGATCGAATAAAATTTAGTTGGACTTTTAGGTTATAATAAATGAATAATGTTTTTCTACTTTGATGTATTGTTATATAACTTCAAGATAGTTTTGTACTTCTAATTTGATGAAATAAATTAAATATTATTGTCACATTAATGGTGCCTACGAGCACCAATATCCAAACATTGGCATGCTCTTAAAAGGTTATTTTGCTCCCTTCATGGCTCAATATACAAAGGTCTCTTAATAAGTAGTGCATCACCTCTATATCTTCATGGTTAGATTGATGCCGATTAGGTAGGTGATAAAGATAATTATTGAAGCACCAACGGGTATATAATCCAGTTGCTTGGAGTTCAAAACGGCAACAGACTCTAGCACTATAACACCCCTAAATTCTCGTAAACCCGATAAGTTTGAGGGGTCTTATGTTATTGTAATAACAGTAGGAAATTTTTTTTTGTTATAGGGGCTGGTTTGGTTGGTAATAGCGCGTAAAATCGGTAAATTGTTAATTAATGAGGAAAATGATGAGATTCAAACCCCCATCAACTTGGGTGGTTAAATATTTATGGGTAGGCTGTAATAATGTAAAATTTTATCAAAATAGGGATGATTTGGTTAGTGGTTGATTAATCGGTTCGTTAATGCACGAATTCGACACAATTAATGTAAAACGGGCATAGTTTGGGGAACCATTGGTTATGAATATATTGGTAGGGAGTTTTGGGTAATTTAAGGATGTCGGGGGCTGATGTGGATGAATATGAATGTTGGGTGAGGCCATGGGACAATCCAATCTCATTAGGACGTCTCGTAGAGTAAGCGAGTCGTTGCGGTCTAGTTAGTGATTGTTGTGTGCTTTAACTGACAGACTTGTGAATTGTGAGTGATTAGCTAGAGGATCCAGTTGTGATATTTGTGTGATTCGTTTCAGGTGAGTTTCATGATGCCCCTTTTTAAATGTTTTAAGTTTTGGGCTAACATACACACTTTATGATGATTTTACCCTTTTGAAGCGTTTGAATGATATTGCATAGTTTATGTTACTTTTACTATCTATGCTTGGAAGTTTGTATGCTTTATGATTGCTTTGTTTGTATGTGTGTGTGTGGCCACCACTAGGATGTTTTTGTTAAGTCGTGACCGGGTCGAAGAGATGTTATAAAATTCTTTAAGTTCCTTGTTGGGGGTTAAGGTGGATATGTCCCGAGATAGGAAGACTGCCCTTGGTGTGAATGGATGTTTAAAAATCCCCTAACAGTTTATCTGTCCTTGGGGTGAAGTTTATTCGGGCCCTTAAGCTTGTGTTTTGGATTTGAAAGGATGTGACCCGTGTTACGTGCTTAACTGAGAAATAATCATTTATTTATTGATTTAATTCATTTATTTTTATGAAAGTCGTATGTTGAATGTCTTGACCGTTCTTTGATAAATTTCACTTATAAAAGCATGAACTCACTCAGCTCAAGCTGACTTTATGTGTATGTTAGATTGATTTCGGGTTGAAAGGGGATGGGATTGCTGCTTGGAGGTGCTCAAGACTACCCGAGATCCTGAGGAAGTTCTAGTCGAAACTATTTATCATTTTAATAATTAAGAAAATCATAAACTACTTTTCTCGTCTTAAGAACAATGTTTGGAAGTTTTTATTGACTTTTCCGCTGCAAGAATACTCTGTGTTGAACCTTTGAATTACATGAAATTGGTTTATCTTTTAAATTTGAATTTTCTTGGAATGATTATCAACTGTAGGACTCCTGGGTTTTAGGGTCTTACAAGCACGTTCCTCAACATAATCTGAATTACGTGTCATTGCTTCGGTTACTACGAAAATTACTTGGATTGAATCTCTCCTCAAAGAAATTGGCTTGAACTCAGCTTCAACCCAACCATTTATTGTGATAATATTAGTGCTACACAATACTCCGCCAACCCAATATTTTACTCTCGTATGAAACATCTAGCACTAGATTTTAATCTTGTACACAAGAAAGTTCAAGAGGGGCTGGTTTGGTTGGTGATTCCTTAATTGATTTGTAATAGCACGTAAAATCGGTGAATTGTTAATTAATGAGGAAAATGATGAGATTTCAAACCCCATCAACTTGGGTGGTTAAATATTGATGGGTAGGCAGTAATAATGTCAAATGTTATCAAATTGGGGCGGGTTTGGTTGGTGGTTGGTTAATCGGTACGTTAATGCATGAATTCGACACGATTAACGTAAAACGGGCATAGTTTGGGGAACCATTGGTGGTGAATATATTGGTAGGGAGTTTTGGTTAATTTGAGGACGTCGGGAGCTGATGTGGATGAATATGAATGTTGGGTGAGGCCATGGGACAATCCAATCTCATTAGGACATCTTGTAGAGTAAGCGAGTCGTTGTGGTCTAGTTAGGGATTGTTGTGTGCTTTAACCGACAGGCTTATGAATTGTAAGTGATTATCTAGAGGTTCCAGTTGTGATATTTGTGTGATTCATTTCAGGTGAGTTTCATGATGCCCCTTTTTATAAGTTTTACGTTTTGTGTGACATTCGTCAATTTTGGGTCTCGTTTGTATTTGTTTTTGTATTCGTTTATCATGTAAACCGACCCATTTTGTAAACCAAAGCTTATGATATAATCAAAATGATGGATTTTATGTTACAATATTGTTTTACACTTTTTGGGTCTTGAAAACATTCTTTTTGGTCCTTAAAACCTTTAAAAATGACTTAAACCAAACTTTGGGGACTATTATTGCCATTATCAAAAACTTGTTTGACCATTTCAACCATCACATGCATCTTTACCCTATTTGTATGAACCATACTCTTACCATTATAAAAGCAAGGCTCTATACACCATTTTGGTTGTTCATCTTCTCCAAATCTCTCTCAAATCCAAGTATTCATCTTCAACATTTTGTTATTTTGATTTCTTAAGGTTAACTAACTATAGTCTTTCATTTTAACTTGTTCATCTAATATTACTAACAATTGAATATGGTGTTACAACATATATATAATACACACCCCTTGTTTCCTTTATTTGTTACTTCACTGACTCCGGTTGGTTAAGTTTCGAATGTCATAAGGCAAGGCTTCATGGAGGACTTCGTGTTCTTGATATATATTTACACACACATAACTTATTATACATATCACTTATTACTAACTTCTAACCCTTTTTAGTTTGTTCATCTTATTTACCAGTTCCATGGTGTGGGTTTGTATAAGACTAACCTCGGTTTAACCGAAACTAGTCCAAACTGGAAACCGAACTTTTGTTTACTAGTTTTGTTAAAATAGTTGTTTAAACAAGTTTATTGCTAGATTTGAGTTTCAAAAATAATTTTTACAAGTTCTTTGATATTAAGCATATGGAATCCATCTATGAACTCGTTGGGAGATGGAAACCGAACTAAACCGAAAGTTTTGCTTAAAAGACTTGTAATTAACTTTTTAGTTGTAAAATTTAAGTTTTCTTCATTTATAAACCAATATACAAGTTCTATGATATTTGGGCATGTAGAAACCATCTATGAACTATTTGTGAGATGGAGACCGAACCGAACTATACCGAATTTTACTCGCTTAAGACACACAAGTGTGTTTTTAGCTATCAAGACTTGTATATTTCTTTAAAAATGGTTTACAAACTGATTTTAATTATTTTCTTAAGTACTTGGAATTGTTGCATCCAACTTGATCACATCACATAGTTTGGACCCACAAAACCGAACACTCGCTTAACGTGCGTTGTTGTTAGTTCTAAACAATAGATCTACATACTTGGTTAAGTGTTAGTATATTTTAATGAGTTATCTCATAACAATTAATAAGTTGGAAATTTGACTTTGGGTTTGACCATTTGTCAAGACCCGAACCGACAACCCGAACACTCGTTAAAGACCCGTTTTAGTATCTTTGTCCCAAAGGAACTTGCATTTTAGCATTTTCCCATATTATTACTTAACATTGGTTAAGTAAATATTAAGGTTAGATACTTTAACCCGGTTTTGAGCAAACTTATATTTTTAAAGGATTGTTATTATAAATTCTTAAATAGTTACATTTTAAACCTTGAACTTTAATTGTTTACTTTTTGCAACAATTATTTTATTTAAAGATCTTCAAGACAACTATTCTAAATCCAAGATTTTATTGTCATTTAGGCCTTGCTTGTTAAACTTCATCCATCCGGTTATTCATCTTTTACCGATCAAGTTTTATACTTGAACGTGAGTAACTTCATACCCCGTTTTCTATCTTTTATTTTGGGGGTGACATTTAATCTTATCTAAAATAAATGTTTTATACTTGGGTCTTAAACCACAAACGTTGTTGTATACTTTACTTGAATAATTGCTCGATTTGGTGTTCTATGCTTATTTGCCTATGTGTTTATCGCTTTTGGATGGTGAAACTATAAATCCTATACCATTTGGCAACCCCTCATGGCAAGGTGTCGTTAACGTAATGCCACTAACAATAACTATAAAATCCTAAACTATTTGACAACCCCTTATAGTTGGGTGTCGCTAACTTGTTAGCGATAACTACTTATCCAAGTTTATAGCTATTATTTATGGTTTTGTATACTAGTTTTGTGGCTTTTCATACTATATATCTATTGTTCAAACTTATGAATTGCTCACCAACCTTTGTGTTGATAAACTTTATTTTATGAAATGTTACAGGTTTGCATCTAGGTTGATTTTGGAGTTTGGTGAAGAAAATGTCACAAATACCGTTAGGATATTAGCAAAAATGAACAGTATTTGATTTGCTATATTTTGTTATATTTTGTTGTATTTGACTTATGAATATTTGGTTATGTGACATTTTCAATGTTGTGAAATGAAATGAGTTTGTTAAATATTGTCTCTTTAAATAGTGTCATGCGCTTATGAGCAATCGTTGCACCCCGGCATGTTCCGCCGCCTTTGGTCGGGGTGTGACAGATTGGTATCAGAGCCATGACAATTAAGATAGGTGGTTAGACGTAACGACCTAGGATTGTTATGCTTAGGGTCCTATACGTGTGTTCATATGTGTTTACTCTATTTTATTGTTCATATCGCATGTTTATTTATGAACTTGTTTAAAATTCACCAATATCCTAAATGTTCACAAACACACACTTTCATAGTATTTCCAAGGTATCCTTACCTTAAAACGCAAAAAGTATATTTTTATTGTGTTTTATGTATTACAAGATTAACTTGGATCCCGTTGTTTCAAATCCCTTAAAGGTTGCGCTTATATCGGGTTTGTAGCCATCATAGAAAACGAGACATTATAAAATGACCATTTGACAAAAAGATTCCAAGGATCGAAGGTTGAGTTATAATGCTCGTTTTCTAGGCTATAAACCGTGTTATAAATGTCAATTCGTTAAGTAGTCGAATGCGAGCGTTCCGGTCGCCATCCTAATTTTCGGTGTTAAAACAATAGTACTACGGTGGTTCGTGTGCTAGTGTTTTGACACGACGTTGTATCTCGATTTATTGTGTTATCATTGTTATTTGAGTCTAAAACATGAAAAAGTCGCGGTGATCTCGTGCACTTGTTTAGACTCCAACGTGGTGTTTTATAAAACCTTTTACTTAGTGTTGGAATATCAAGTCGTGGTGATTATACGCGCGATTTTTCCAATTCTATAAAATCTCAAAAATCTCAAATTTTCAAGCTTTAACTATCTCAAAATCATTTACGTTTTGTTTACGGTTTTGTTATTTATAAACAAAGTTTTATATTTTATCTAACACTAACATCTTCTCCATACTAACTCTAGGATTCACAAAAATCAAAAATCGAAATCTTATTTTATTTTATACACCTTGGTATTCATTTCCTTTACCCAAAACTTATCCCATTTTCTTTATAAATTTTAGCATGCCTCCGCTAAGACGCCAACCGCGATGGGACTCCACCCGACGAATGGCCGCTCTTGTCACCAAGCAAATGGCCGCTGTGATTCCCAAACTTATGACCCAAATACAAGCAAACCAACCCGCACCCGTTGTTGCACCTATTGAACCCAAACCTGTATCCTACCTGCTTAAACAATTTACTAGTGCCAACCCGGCCGAATTCTTTGGAACCAACTGTGCGACTACCTTGTTGCAATGGTTCGAATATGTGGAGAATGTGTTTTTACACAGCAAATGCCCCAAAGCGAAAAAGACAAACTTCGCTTCAAACATGTTTAGGGAAACCGCCCTAACATGGTGGGGTAGTGTTATGCACCTCCAAGGTACGGATGTGGCCATGGCTCTTCCATGGGCCGAGCTCAAGGCGCTTATGAAGAAGAAATTATGTCCCAAACACGAGCTCCAAAAGCTTGAGGAAGAATTTTGGAACCTAAAGCAAGAAAGTGGTGATAACGCCGCTTACTCACTCCGTTTCCATGAGTTGAGCATCCTTGTTCCCCATTTGGTTACCCCAACCGAACGTGAAATTGATAAATATATTGGGGGTTTTACCGATGAAAATCCGGGACTCGGTCATGAGTAGCAAACCCGCGAACCTTGAGGAATCCATCACATTAGCCGGTTGGCTATCGGAAAATCACGTGAAGGCGGGTACCCTAACCCTCAAGAAAGCAAGTGAGAAAGACAGGCCCGAGCCCGCTCCCCAAACCAAGGTTGAACCCACACCACAAGCCATTAATTACTCAAACTCTTCCCGACACAACAACAACAACAACAAAAAGAAACCCAAAACCAACTACCAAAATTATGCCTTCACCCAACCTCAACCACAAAAACAAACCCAAACCCTCCCTCAAAACCGAAAACCTTATTTTGGGAACTCCCCGCTATGTAACACTTGCCAACTTCACCACCCAACAAACTCGCCTTGTCGCCAATGTACCATTTGTAACCGACTTGGCCATCTCAACACCACATGTCGATCCCCACTACGAACCCAACCCAACCAACCTAAACAACCAAGAACTTTTCCCCAAAACTCAAAAAATCGATATGCACCCTACCCACCAAACCAACCCAACCACCCCGAGCTTGTTACAATTGTGGAGATCCAAACCATTTCCGCAACAATTGCCCTCGCCTCACCTTTGCTAACCAAACCGTGACCATACCTTACTACCAAACCCAAGCTTACCAAGTTCAAACCTACCAACCCCAAATTCCCCAACTCAATGCACCACTCATCCAACCCATCCAAGCAATCCAAGCACCACCTCCACCTCCACAACAAGCACCTCAAGTCAACCATGGTAACCAAGGGCGAGCTTTTATGATGAATGCAAATCAAGCTCAAGTGGCAAACGATGTTGTGAACGGTATGTTTTTGGTGAACTATCATTTGGCTTCTATTTTATTTGATACCGATGCCGATAGAAGTTTTTTTTCTTTGAAATTAGAGTCGAATCTTGCGATGCCTCGAACTAAACTTTCCCGACCGTTCTCTGTTGAAGTCGCCAATGGAAATTCTATTACCATCAATTCCGTCGTCCGCGATTGTTCTCTTATTCTTTCTAAGCATAAATTCTCCATTGATCTCATCCCGATGCAAATGGGTAGTTTCGATGTCATAGTAGGCATGGATTGGTTATCTTTGCACCGTGCCGAAGTCGTTTGTTTTGATAAATTCATTCGCATCTCGCTCGTCAACGGTAAAATTCTTAAGGTCTTTAGAAACGCAACGCCCCGAAGGCTAAATCTCATGTTGTGTGCTCAATCGCAAAAGTACTTACGCCAAAAGTATGTTCCATTTCTAGCTCTCTCGTTGACAAAAGACAAAAAGGAAATGAAGATTCAAGATATTCCTATTGTTCGTGATTTCCTTGATGTCTTTCCCGATGATGTTACCGGTCTTCCTCCCGTTCGTCCGATTGAATTCCAAATCGATCTTGTGCCCGGCGCGATCCCCGTGGCCAAGGCTCCTTATCGTCTAGCCCCGTCGGAAATGCAAGAACTGTCACACCAACTCGAAGAACTTTCCAATAAAGGTTTCATTCGTCCAAGCTTTTCTCCTTGAGGCGCTCCCGTTCTCTTCGTGAAAAAGGATGGTTCGTTTCGTATGTGCATTGATTATCGTGAACTTAACAAGCTTACTATTAAAAATCGTTATCCATTGCCACGTATCGACGACTTATTCGACCAACTTCAAGGCATAACTTGTTTCTCCAAAATTGATCTTAGATCGGGTTATCATCAATTGCGTGTTCGCGAAGAAGACATTCCAAAAACCGCTTTCCGTACTCGATATGGACATTTCGAATTTTTGGTTATGCCCTTCGGGTTAACAAATGCAGCCGCGGTATTTATGGACCTCATTAACCGCGTTTGCAAACCATTCCTTGATAAATTCGTTATTGTCTTTATTGATGACATCCTTATCTTTTCTAAATCCAAAGCCGAACATGAACATCATTTGCGTTCCATTCTCGAGCTCCTTAGAAACGAACAACTCTATGCCAAATTCTCCAAATGTGAATTTTGGCTCGAGGAAGTTCAATTTTTGGGACATATCATAAACGACAAAGGTATTCATGTTGATCCCACTAAAATTGAGGTCGTTAAGGATTGGAAAACTCCAACGAATACCACGGAAATTCGATCCTTCCTCGGTTTGGCCGGATATTATCGTCGTTTCATTCAGAATTTTTCTAAAATCTCTTTGCCTCTTACCTCTCTCACCCATAAGGGACAACCCTTCGATTGGGGTTCAAAGAAAGAGGAAGCCTTTTGTACTCTCAAGGACATGCTTTTCAATGCTCCCATTCTAACCCTTCCCGATGGAAACGACGATTTTGTTGTAGTTTGCGATGCCTCCCATCAAGGCCTTGGTTGTGTTCTCATGCATCGAGGTCAGGTAATTGTAGGTTCCCAGCCGGATCTACACGGAATATCTCGTTCTACGTAGGTGCGGAATCCCTACGTAAGACGTTACGAGCGTAGAAGACGATACGAGTTAACACGATCAAACACACGTTACAATAAACAAAGACACGTTGTATTGCAACCGAAAACACGTGATATCAATCACAAACACTGGACAACTCGTTACAACTCGATCAATACTAATTGCTTAATGAATAATAATCTCAGCCGTAACCTAACAGCTTATAAAGTTCGACAACTTCGCCTAGCATGTTTAGGCGAAGTTGTCACTAACTTCGTTTACTCTACAAGTTCGCCTATATCAGCGAACTTGTGAGCTAACTTCGCTTATTACAAAATACTAATCCAACTAACTCGATTACAGACACTATACATTGAACTACTGACATCATGTACCAACAGACTCCCCCTTGGCAGTAGCTTCATATCTTTATCTTCAAGCACGTGTCTTGTAATCTTCAACAATCTTGTATCTTCATCTTTAAGCATGAACTCCTTCACGTGCACAAACTGATACAATTCTTTGATATTTCTTCGCTTCGTCTTTCCAAGCAGGAATATAAAATATCTTCTTCTCGTTCAGCACCTGCAGATCAGCTTGCGACAAGTTCACTAGATGCATCGGATCATACACTCTCAGCAGCTCTTGTTCATCTTCGTCCTCCATTACTGCTTCAGCTGTTTCACAATCTACATACCACCACTTCAGATCTTTCAGCACATCCTTGGGCATTTGTTTCATCGGCACTTCTTTTAAACACCGGATCGGCTTATACTTCATGATCATCCAAGGCTTGCCATCTGCTCTCAATCCTCTATCTTTGTCTTCAATAAGTTTTCCTTTCTGTGGTTTCAACAGCTCGAACTTCTTCTCTTTTATACTTTCCTTCCAAACAATCTTTCCAATGACTCTAGCCATGTTATCATCACTCCTGTTTATCAACCCCAATCTGGCTAAGTCCTTCACTTCACACTCAGGCAACGTGTTCAACGATCTCAACATCCTCTTGAAGTACTGAACACCATCATATCTTTTAATCACAAAGAGCCTCAACTGCTCATCATATATCCAGCATATAATCCCCTTTCTCGATTCAGCATAACCTCTAATGTTGTAACTCTTCTTAAACATAGTAGGGACCGCCGGTTTCTTCGTTTTTACGAACCACTGAGCGTAGCCTTCTTTCCATCTTGGCTGCTCTTCCCATTCCGTCTCATCACTTCCCATATCTTTACTCATATCTGCCTTATCAACATCCGGAATCTCATGCTCAATATTCTCTTCTATAATCTCTTCCTCTTCAATATCATTATCAATAACAATCTCTGCACCAATCTTCTCTATCTCTTCAACTGGTAATACATCATCATCACCTATAAAATCATTATCCACCTCAGCATCCACGACCACCACATCATCACCTGTACCGCCCGCTGCACTTGTTCCCAAGAGCTTGTTCAGTTCTTGGCAACTCTCCACCTGCACCTTTCGATGCATTAGGATCATCGTCTCTGTCATTTCGCTTCTTAGTCCTCAGCTCATCGCCCTTACAGCTCTCTCCCCCTGAGATGCCAAGAACTCCTTCAAAGCATCAATGATTTTGCCATGTTCTTTCAGCAGGGACAACTGTATCTGATTCTCTGCAACAAGGCGCTGAATAGCATGGGTCTGGATAAGATTCACCCTTGATTGTTCTGCCACGACCCTCTCAAGCGCTGCTATTCGTTCCGAGTCTGATAAGGTTGCATCGAAATCAAACCTCAGATGTGATATATCTTGAGTGTACTGAGGAGGGATTTCCAATGTAACTAGGACCTCAGAAGTAGGCGTAAACGTAACCGCAGGTGGTATCGTAACTGACAACCCTGCAGTAGCTACAACTGTCGACTCAATAAATCTTGCCATGACCTCCGTTGGAGTAAGAGTTGGAGGCGGCAACGATACAATCTCAGGAGCCGAAAGTTGGAATGTAGTGGGTGGGAGGCCGAATGCAGATGAGGTAGCCACCACGGAAACATCCGTGGCGCTTGGCCTTGTAACTTGTAATGATGAAGGGACCATTGTCATACCGAACAGTGCTGGTGGAGTGAAACGTACCACCCTTGAGCTCTCACCAGCTCCCGAACCTGCACCTGTCCGTTCCCTTCTTGATCTGTGAACCAACTGATGTACTTCTTCCTCATAATCTGACTCGCTGTCATCATCAGTTCTCTTTCTTTTCCCATGAATTCGTTCTTGAGTTACCAAAATTCGTCTTGCTTCATCCACTTCATCATCAGAATCAGAGTCAGCCACCGTTGTAGCTGCCCTAGTCACATTCACACTCGAAACCCTTTCAAATGATACTTGCACATTTTCTTCAGGATCAACCCGATCCATATCAAAGAAGCCTTGACCTGTAGGTTCCCTGGATGGATCTGCACGGGATATCTCGATCTACACAGGTGCGGAATCCCTGCGTAGGTCGTTACGAGCGTAGAACACGAATCAAACAAACACACGATACGAATAAACGAACACGTTATATTATAACCAAAACACGTGATACAATATCACTATTACAGACACGAACTCTCGTCCTCACGTTACAGCTCTCGTAACTTCGATAATGATCACACGAACTCATTTTCTAAGCTAAGCCGTAACCTATATAAATACACGACAACTTCGCCTGTCATGTTCAGGCGAAGTTGTCCATAACTTCGCTTGACTAACAAGTTCGCCTAAACAGCGAACTTGTTAGTAACTTCGCTTAAGACATATAAAACATAATTAATCATTACAGACTCGATTACAGACACTAGACTATGAACTACTGACATTATGCACCAACAGACTCCCCCTTGGCCGTAGCTTCATGTCTTGATCTTCAAGCACGTGTCTTGTAATCTTCAATCTCTTGGTCTTCATGCATGTACTCCTTCTCTCACGCATATCGTGACTACTCGCTGATATTTCCTCGCTTCGTCTTTCCAAGCAGGAATATAAAATATCTTCTTTTCATTTAACACCTGCAGATCAGCTTTCGATAAATTAACAAGATGCATCGGATCATACACTCTTAGCACTTCTTGTTCGTCTTCGTCTTCCATCACGGCTTCAGCAGTCTGGCAATCAACATACCACCATTTAAGATCTTTCAACACATCTTGAGGCATAGTCTTCATTGGAACCTCTTTCATGCATCGAATCGGTTTGTACTTCATTACCATCCATGGCTTGTCATCTGCTCTCATTCCTCTTTCCTTATCTTCCACTAGCTTTCCCTTCTGTGGCTTTAATAACTCAAACTTCTTTTCTTTAATACTTTCTTTCCACACGATCTTCCCAATAACTCTGGCCATGTTGTCGTCGCTTCTATTAATCAACCCCAATCTAGCCAAATCCTTCACCTCACATTCAGGAAATGTATTGAGAGATCTCAACGTCCTCTTAAAGTATTGGATCCCATCATATCTTTTCACCACGAACACTTTTAACTGTTCATCATATAGCCAACAGATAATTCCTTTCTTTGATTCAGCATAGCCTTTGATATTATAACTTTTCTTGAACATGGTTGGAACAACAGGCTTCTTAGTTTTGATAAACCAATGAGCATAGCCTTCCTTCCATCTAGGCTGCTCCTCCCATTCTGTATCATCATCTACTGTATCTTGACATACATCTGACTTTTCAACTTCAAGGATCTCGTGTTCAACATTCTCCTCAACTATTTCACCTTCTTCAACATCATCTTCTGTCACAATTTCTGCACCAATCTTTTCAATCTCTTCGACTGGTAGAACATCATCTTCACACATAAATTCATCATCCAACATATCATCATCCAACTCCTTCAAGGCATCGATCACATCATCTCCCATCTCCTCGTCATCTACCATCACCACCTCATTACCACCAGAACCGCCAGCTGCACCTGCAGACTCCCCCTGAGCTGTGGAAGTCCCAAGAGCTTGAGTAGTTCTTGGCAACTCACCACCTGCACCTTTCGATGCATTGGGATCATCGTCTCTGTCATTCTTCTTCTTTGTCCTGAGCTCGTCGCCTTTACAGCTCGTCTCCCCCTGAGATGCCAAGAACTCCTTCATAGCATCTACAATTTTTCCATGTTCAACCAGTAGGGACGACTGCAGCTGATTCTCTGTTACTAGGCGCTGAATAGCCTGGGTCTGGATAAGATTCACCCTTGATTGTTCTGCCACGACCCGTTCAAGTGCAGCTATTCTTTCCGAGTCTGATAGGGTTGCATCGAAATCGAAACTCATATGTGATATATCTTGAGTGTACTGAGGAGGGATTTCAAATGTAACCGGGACATCAAAAGCAGGCGTAACCGCAGGTGGTATCATACCTGATAACCCTGCAGTTGCAACGACTGTCGACTCAACAAATTGAGCAACCACCTCTGAAGGAGTAAGAGTTGGAGGTGGTAAAGACACAATCTCCGGAGTCGTCAGCTGGAAGGTAGTGAGTGGGATGCCGAAAGAAGATGATGTAGCCACCACGGGAACATCCGCGACGCTTAAACTTGTAACTTGTACTGATGTAGGGACAATCGACATACCGGACAGTGCGGGTGGAGCGAAACGTACTACTCTTGAACTCTCACCTGCGCCCATACCTGCACCTGTCCTGTCCCTTCTTGAACGTCTGATCAACTTATGAATATCTTCTTCTTCTTCTGACTCACTGTCGTCATCTGTCCTCTTTCTCTTCCCATACGTCCTCTCTTGAGTCACCATCATACGTCTGGCCTCATCCATTACATCATCAAAATCTGAGTCAGCCACCGTCGTAGCTGCTCTAGTAACATGCACAGTCGAAGCACGTTCAACCGGAACCTGAACGTTCTCCTCTGGATCCACCCGATCCATATCAAAGAATCCTTGACCACCAAATTCTGCGTCAAGGTTCACATTCTCCTCCGGTGACACAACAGGAGCAGCAGGTATAGCTTGAGGTGCTCCTGCCTGTTGTGGTGCCGGGTCCCTAAACTCATCCCCTCGAGCAAGCACATACTCCGGGTTGATTAAGTACCCAAAGAGTGGAGTATGGCGAGGACGAAGTTCAGGCATGCTCCTAGCACTCGAAGTTCTGCATTGGGCGAAGATACATTTGTTCACACTTTCCACGTATCTGATAGGGCGACGTTGAGGCAACGTGGGAGCCACATGATTCAAGATCATTTGAAGAAATCTTGGATACATGAGGAATCTCTCACGTGCCATCGCCCTTCTCTGACGATCAATTTCATAGAAGACCATCTGACTAAAGCTATAGCGCTTATTATATGTCAGAGCAGTCATTGCTGACTGCATGGTCGCGCCCATTCCGTCAGTGCCCGCCTTCCTCCCTGACATGCAGACAATCATTACGTGCATGAGGAAGCGCCACTGATCGAGCAAGAAACCTTTCCTTCTCTGAGTATCGCCTAATGGACCAGAATAGCCCATTCGGAGAAACGCTCCGTCACGGAAAGGAGCCACAAAGTCTGTAGGGTCATCCCTAGTCTCCTCTCCAAAATGTAAAGCCACCCGGATTTGTTCAGAAGAGAACTGAACTTCTTGATTGTTGACGGTTGCTCGCATAACCGGGGGCTCGACGTGGCAGTCATATTCCACCGTCTGCCAAAAATCCTCAATATTGGGTAAGGATATCGGCAGAGTAGTTGTGATCGCGTGGAATATCCGCGAGCGAAGGAGGAAAGTGATGATTTCGCGGTAATCCTCCACACCACTCGCATCTGGGTCTAACGTAATATACATATTATACCCAGGGAAGAATTGTCTCTGGTTATCTCCCCCGTCATCGCCACCAGCACCTCCAGCACCAACAACAGCAGCCATATCTGCAACAAACGAACCAAGTTAGATACACGTTAAGGCATAACACAAGTTCGCTTGTTACCATGAGCGAAGTTGTGATAAAGTCTGTATAGGCGAAGTTAAAAGTGGGGCGAAGTTGGGAACAACTTCGCTTCATCTTTAAGTTCGTCTAATAACTAATAAGTAAAAAGGTCCAGGCGAAGTTAATGATAACTTCGCTTCACCACAACATCGCCTCAGGCGAAGTTAAACCTCAGGCGAAGTTGCGGATAACTTCGCCTAATCCTTAAGTTCGCCTGAATCTGAATCGGCGGTTGATAGATTTATGAAACAACGTGCAGTTGGTGATTTCGTGATTAAGGAATCTGGAAAACATGATTTTATGGTTATCTAGACGATCAATGTGTGAACGACCACGTTAAAACAAGTTTGAAACCGGGTTTAAGGATCGAACGTCCGAGGTCACTAACCGGGTGTTGAAACAACCTAGGATTAACAACATTGAACATCGATTATAAGATATAAGAACCCAAACACACCTTTAATTGGAAAAGAAATCGAAGAAAAAGAAATCAAAGATGAAGATCGAAAGACAAGATTGCCGGAAATAGGTTAAGTTCGCTGGAATTTCGGAATAAGTTCGCTGTGTTCTTGGAATAATGAAATGTTTGACTTTTAAAAACCTTTATATAGGGTCTGGGTTATACAGGCGAAGTTACGGTTAACTTCGCCTAGGCGAAGTTATTCACAAGTTCCCCTGTTTAACAACTTCGCCTATATTTACAAAATCAAACCTCATAATTTGAACATTTTGCAATTAACTTTTAAAACTTCCTTTAAAGAGTTAAAAGATACAATCAAGACCAAGTAACCAGTTATAAAATCATAAAACTACCTAAGTACGAAAAACTTTTAAAAATTAAAGTACAAGGGATCAAATTTCAGTCTCGACAGGGACTACTACGTTTTAGAAAAGATCCGAACAGGAATCATACTAATTACGTGACTGTCACATAGATCCGTGTTTAGCTGTATTATGACATAAAGAAACAGGTTGTAAGCAGGTAAATAACTTAAGATGGTTTTCATCGTTTCTGTGATACGAGTTAAGTTCAATAAAGCTCAAAAATTAAGTGGGCAACAACTCAGAGATTATGATGCCTCCTATCTATTCTCAAAGCGTATTTGGCTTTCCCCAAGTCACCCCGAATTGACTTCGACCCGTAGTGTCTGATTAAGTTGTAAGTATTCTTCGATCATTAGACTCTGCTTCCCGTTCTCTTTCTTACATCATGATTGACATTTTAAGTTAAAGAATGTCTCAATGACTTAAATTTTTTTTTTTTTTTTTTTTTTTTAAAAAAAACAAACACATAGAGAACAACTGCAAGTCCCGAATCTGGATCACTGCAGTCTCTTGACACGCTTTCTTCACGAGAATCAGAACACTAACAGGCTCGTGTATGACTAGGTAATCGCTTTTCTGCCTATCATTCGGAAAGATATATATGAAGACATGCAGAACTCTTAAGAAGTTTCCACATAAAATCGAGTAGATTTAGTTAGTATCACTTCTACTTTTACGCACCATAAAAAGCTACCATGACATACAATGACTGTTCTTAAGCCTTTTAAGCCTAATAACTTCACTAGTTAAGCACACAGAATCAGTATGTCTATCATTTTCTAAGGTTGGATCAATTTTCTGTTAAACATAGCAAACGAACTTCTTACGAAGTAGTAGACTTGAAAAATAATTTCATTTCCCTTAAAGAAAAATTTAACTACTATCGCCCCGACCAAATCAAAGTCTTCCGGTCAACGGCTATCCCGAAGATCCAATGGATCAGCTGGACCGACCACATACTAGTATGTGTCCTTCTAACTAAGTATGATCGACTAATTTTAAGAGAAAGAATGAAAACTCATCATAAACCGCCCCGGTCACTTTCAGTCGTCTGGTTAATGGCTATCCTCATATTCTACAAGTAGAAATGAGGACCAAACATATCCTAAGACATGTCCATCAAACTGAGCTAACCGACATTGTTCTAAGCGATAGTGACGTTTTTTTTTTTTTTTTTTTTTTAATATGCACAAAAAGCATGGTTACTCGGGATTGATCATCCCATTCAACTCAACAAGGTTTTGAAATCTTGATTTGTCAAACGCTTTAGTCTATAAATCAGCGAAATTATCAAGCGTATCCACCTTTTCAAGCACAATCAGTTTCTTCTCAGCACAATCCCGTATAAAATGATGACGTATGTCAATATGTTTAGTTTTACTGTGCTTCACGGGATTGTTAGTTACTGAGATAGCAGCTGTGTTATCAATGCAAATAGGAGTAAGTGAGAAATTCAGACCATAGTCGCGCAACTATTGTTGAATCCACAGAACCTGGGAGGAGCAGTTGGATGCTGCCATGTATTCTGCCTCACATGTTGAAATTGCGACTGAAGTCTGCTTCTTGCATTGCCACGACACCAATCTGCCACCTAGAAACTGACATCCTCCAGTTGTTGACTTCCGACTCTAATTGCACCCTCCATAATCAGAATCTGTGTAAGCGACTAGCTCCAAGTCTCCTCCCTTCGCGTACCACAACCCCAGCTTAGGTTTGCCTTTGAGATACCGCAAGATCCTCTTCACACCCTTCATGTGAGATTCCTTTGGGTTTGCCTGAAAACGAGCACAAAGACAAACTGCAAACATAATATCAGGCCTAGAAGCAGTTAAGTACATTAAAGAACCTATAATAGCCCGATACTGAGTTGGGTCCACATCTGCGTCATTGTCAGAATCAGCACCCAATTTATGGTTGACGTAGATTGGAGTATCGAATGGAGTGTTGTCCTCCATCTTGAAGCGTTTGAGAACATCATGGACATACTTCGTCTGATGAATGAACATCCCATCCTTCTTTTGATCAACCTGCAAACCTAAAAAGAAAGTTAGTTCACCCATAGCACTCATTTCAAACCTTTTCTTCATGACGGTCTCAAAATCCTGACACATGGAGACTTTTGATGCAGCAAAGATAATGTCATCCACGTAGACTTGCACCAGCAGGAAGTCGCTTCCTTCTCTCTTGAAGAACAACGTGCTATCTATCTTCCCTCTTTCAAACCCATTTTCAAGCAAGTAATCTGATATGGTTGAGTACCAGGCACGAGGTGCCTGATGTAGTCCATACAACGCCTTGCTTAACTTGTACACGTGGTCTGGAAAGTCTGGGTCAGGAAAACCCGGAGGTTGCTCAACGTACACAACCTCATCAACTTTCCCATTTAGGAACGCACTTTTCACGTCTAACTGAAATACCTTCATCTTCTTATAAGCAGCAAATGCCAAAAACAATCTAATGGCTTCCAATCTTGCCACAGGAGCGAACACTTCATTATAATCAATCCCCTCTTGTTGATTAAAACCTTTAACGACTAGCCTCGCCTTGTTTCTTATAATAATCCCTTTCTCATCTCTCTTGCACTTAAAAACCCATTTTGTGCCTATCGCATGCACATTCTTTGGTTTTTCAACCAAAGTCCAAACTTCCATTTTCTTGAATTGAGCCAGCTCTTCTTGCATGGCTTCGACCCACGAGCTGTCCTTTAGAGCCATTTGATAATTCTTTGGTTCAATCTGGCTGATAAAGCAGGTGTACAAGCATTCATTGATTATGCCTGTCTCCTTAATGCTTGTGTAAACACAGGTGTGCTCATTCAAGCTACGTCTTGTTTGTACACCGGAGGACACATCACCAATCACATTCTCCAAAGGGTGATCTTTATGAATTCTCGTGGTCGGAACCGAACCGACATGCAAATTGTCTTCCAAGTTAGAAGAGAGCTCGTCAATGGTTGTTTCTTGCTGAGAGTGAAACGGATTGAAAAATTCTTCTTCAGGAGAGGCAGCAGGGGTATCGATAGCATTTGATGAGGAAGGTTGACATTTATCAAACAGCTGTCTTTGCACTAGATTTTCTTCCTCATCAAGGATCATCTTCGTAGCAACTCTTTCTTCTAGTTCTGCACTATCCAAATAAGGTATGTTAAAAGACTTAAAAAGTCTATCATAGTTGAAAAACTCAGCAGGTCCGTTGCTTGGTTTTGGCGGTTTGTAACTTGTGATATCGGTGTTACACACCACCTCAACCTTGCCGGTCGATGTATTAAAGACACGTCTGTTGGGAGTCCCAACAACATAACCGACTAAGATTCCTTCATCGGCTACTTCACCAAATTTAGAATTTGTCTTTAAAATCGAACAAGGGGACCCGAATGGTTCAAGACCACTCAAGTTGGGCTTCCTCCCATGCATAAGCTCATAACACATTTTATTAAGTCTTTTAACAGTCAGGACTCTATTCAGGATATAACAGGCTGTAGCAACAGCTTCAGCCCAGAACACCACAGGAAGCTTCGAATCAGCCAGCATAGTTCTGGCTCCTTCAATTAACGTTCTATTCTTCCTCTCAGCCACTCCATTCTGTTGCGAAGTATACGGAGCGTTGTACTGGTGCTCAATCCCTTTCTGAAGGCAGAAGATCTCCATTTCAAAATTCTTGAACTCCGTTCCATTGTCACTCCTGATGAACTTAACCCTTTTATCCATAACGTTCTTAACTTTGGTAATCAAATTCTTCACCATCTGAGCCGTTTCATCTTTTGATTTCAGGAAATATACCCACGAATATCGTGAGTAATCATCAGTGATCACCAAGCAATAAGAAGTACCTCCTAGACTTTTTGCATTCACGGGACCGAAGAGATCCATGTGAAGCAATTCTAGAGTACTGACAATAGAATTGACCTTCTTGGTGTGATGGGATTTCTTGTGCTGCTTTCCCTTCTTACACGCTAGACATTTGTCTTCAAAGTTGAAACTTTTCAAGGGAACGCCCAGCACAAGTCCATTCTTGACAATGTGGTTCATCTTCCGAAGATGAATGTGCCCCATTCTCCTATGCCACAATTCGGACTCCGATTCGCTCGCTTTTGTCATAAAGAACATAAAACTAGTATTATACATATGTCATCGTATATTACGATAAGCACAAGTAATAGGTAATTGAGTTTTTCATATACCAAACTAATCAATATTCAAAATTATCATATATCACAATTTTATTTGATTATAGGTGTCTCAAATAAATTTCTTTCCACATACTCGGTTATAATTTAAAGTGCAACATTAAAATAATAAATATATATATTGATATATTCAAAAATATGGACTATCTGAGAGATTTTAGAAACTTATTTAAAATCTTATATTATATTAAAAATAATCTTAACCTCAATAAATCAATAATAAACCAGTTGGGTGGAATCGATAAACCAAAATAACACGTGTGCATATATAAGGTCAGCCAATGGATGTATGCTAAAACCCAAAAATCAAATAGTATACATACGAACATAAGTTAAATAATAGAAGGCAATGGTTCGTAAGTTACCTTTTGTAGAATAGAAGCAAATGAATATGTTACATGGTTCCCAGTGATTACCAGATTGTATGTGACTTATTATAACGTAATCCAACTTCAAAAGCAACTCGTGCTCATAACGTGTTGTGAAACAAGCCTAATAGCTAAAACAATATGTCAATGAGATGTTGGGAGAAAGAGAGAGATTTCATTAATAGGTGTATATTACAATGCGATACAATAGAGTATATAAAGAAGAGGAAAACTTGTAGAAGAAGTTATACTATTTTAGGTGTTGATAACCATAATAATAATATATATTTATAACTAAAATTTTATTATTATGGTTATCAACACCTAAAATAGTATAACTTCTTCTACAAGTTTTCCACTTCTATATATACTCTATTGTATCGCATTGTAATATACACCTATTAATGAAATCTCTCTCTTTTTATTGTTATTTTTATGATTTCACGCATCCAACGTGTCGTTACGTATTAGGCCATCACTAGTTTCAGCCCATTTTTAAATATTAAATTGAAATTGGTAACAAATGATAACCTAATTTAAAAGTATAAGATATGAAGGGAACATTTCTAAAACATCATATATTAAAAAGAGATTCTAATAATCTTTTTTTTTTCTTAATTCCTCAAATGGCCCATCCCAAACTAATCTTGACAATGAAATTGTCTGGGACGCGATAAGATTCAACAACAAATAAGAAAATAGCATGTGGTATCAAAACTAATCGTGACAATGAAGTTGATCTCAAAACTTACCGTGAAGACGAAGTTGATCTCCAAACTCATTGTGAAGATGACTTTGATCTTAAAACTCATCGTGAAGATGAATTTGATCTTAAAACTTCATGGTTATGATGAACTTTGAGATCCACTTCATCATCACGATGAGTTTAACGCCACATGTTAGTTTCTTGTTCGTTGTTGAATCTCATCATGAAGATGAAACCCTAGTGTAACATCTTTCTTTCGATAATATTAATAAAGAAGATTTCGTTTATTAAATAATGTGTCGTGTATCGGTTTAGATAGTAAACTATAAGAAGGTGGGCTTGGACTTTAAAAGAGGGAAAAGGAGATGGAATGGGCCTTAGGTCCATTGGCTTAAGGGAGTATAAATACCCCTTAAACCCTAAACCTTTCCATTTTTATCCATCTCTACACCATAGTCTACACCTTGAAAAACACACACAAACACCATCCTATATCCCGAGCCAAGATCCAAAGGTTAAAACCAGAGCTTGTTGGTGCTAGAACGTTGTGACGAACCAAACCAACATCAGTACTTGATCGTGTTCGTAGATCAACTTGTTTAAGGTACGATTATAACGAGAAATTGTTCATTTAGGTTTGGATTCGTTTAGTAATCTTAGATCTGTATAAGTATGGTAAAAGCGAATAAAATGTGATGATTCTTGTAGAAATCCGTTAGCATTTGATGGTTTAAATCGACAGCCTAAAGAACCGTATGTAAATGAACCAAATACACCATTTAAACGCGATATTGGGATGATTGATGGTTTGGGGTTTGCAGGCGCTAGGATTATGAGTTCAATGATACCAAAATTGTGTTGTTTCATTAAAAATCGAAGGTTTATTGCAGATCTGGTACATGTTGACCATTTGTGTGCTTGAAGATTTTGACTTTGACCCCTTGAGTCAAAGATTTGGATAAGACTGATGCTTATGCCCATTCGCTATGTTAAGATAACAAAACAAGTGATTCGTTATTCACCCATTCGCTATGTTAAGATAACGAATCAAGTGATTCGTTTCTTACCCATTCGCTATGTTAAGATAAAGAACCAAGTGATTCATTACTCACCCATTCGCTATATTCAGATAACGAATCAGGCTGTTTAGATAACGAATCAGGCTATGTTCAGATAACGAAACAGGCTATCAACTGATAACGAATCAAGTCATTCGCTACTCACCCATTCGCTATGTTAAGATAACGAATGAGAATTCGTTATAGAAAATGAGTTGGTGAATTAAATAATAATTTAAGATTTTAATGAAAATTTTGTTAAGAAAAGTTAATGAAAATAAAATTTTTCCAAGCTGACTTGGCAGCTTAACCCCAGCCAGGGCCTCTGCCCCTTGGACCCCGCTAGGGGCTGCCGCCCCTAGAACCCCGTTGCCAGGGGCGCTGCCCCCCGATCCCCGTTTGTTGAGGGTTAAAATAAACTAGAAATACGATATGGGTAGTGATAGTTAACAGATACATGTAATTGTTATATAGTTAGCCGTGCTTAAGGAAATGAGTTACCATTAAATCTGTAAGGCCCGGTCACTTGTCCCCTACCTCGGACGTTGGTTTTAATCAGAAACACAGTTCTAAATATCAGAGTTCATTAAAACTTTACGCAGCATGTAAAACCTTCATAACTTGTCTTAAACCAACAACATGTGACAACCGCCAAAAATTAGAATAATCTGGTAATTATCTTAACTATAATCGCGTATTAATTAGTAAGGTAAATATATAGGAATAATATTTTTACCTAAAGTCTTTGATTTTAGTTGAGTTTTAAATATAGAAACCCGAAAAAAAAAGTTAAATTTTTTTTCGTGTAGCTGACACGGTACAGATTGACACCGGGTAATATCTCAAAACGGATAAATTCATAAACATGTCAAGATGACCTCGAAAAATTTAATTTTATATTAGAATATTAGAGATAGTGTATAAACTTAATTTTAGAAGGTTCGAATCGCGAAAATTTGAAAATAAGTAACCGAAAGCCAGTAGAGGACACCGTAAGGACCCGACATCAAGTTTCTCAGAAAATTATGATTTTAGGCAGACATTGACTGTAATCTAATTTCGCTCAAAGTCTGATAAAAATTATTAGAAACGGATGTCGTTTGGCTAGATAAATTACGAGATACGTTAAACCTTAACACCTAGATAATATCACATGTTATTATTTAAAACCCACTTTCCCACTCCCTTACCACTCTCTCGGCCGCCAAAATTCCCCAAAACCACCCACTTGTAATATTAAATTAATATAATATATGTATGTAATGATTAGAAGGTTACTTGGAGTGTTATGGTTTACCCAACACATCACCCTAGGTTCCAACTCAAGAGTCTATACCTTCTATCTCTCTCCATAAATACGTATACTCACACACCACTTCATCATTCCATCAATTCAAAAATAATACCACACACATTATTAAGTTAAGAATTTTTGATGGAAGTTTAGGCAAATAATAAGGAGTAGGAAACCAAAGGAAAGGGTTATAGCTAAAACAAGTTCATATTATCATCTTCCTTAGACACCAATCCGAAATCCAAGGTAACCCACTTCAAGATTTGTGTATATTAGTTGTTATTTGATGTTTAAAGCTTGATTTTAGTATGCTTGATAGTGTGCATGCAAGTATAATATGGATGTATGCATGCATGTGTGTGACCCGTGAGTTTGCATGTGAATGTATAAGATGGATTTTTGTTGATTATAGGACTTATATTGGATGCATATTAGCTTGTATTGATTGTCCATATTGATTACTTGAGTTTGTTTAACAAATAGGTTTAAGTATTTTTTAATAATGGAAGTAAACATGTAAATGGCCAAAGATTAAAGATGGATTATGGGTAAAAACACCCATTAAATTCGTGGGTTTTAGTTTGGGTGTTGGATTGAGATTGTTAACTTGATTAAATGTTAAAATGGTTAAAAATAAATGATAAACTTTGAAAACCCACATACTTGATTTATTAAAAAGTATTTGAAAAAGTTGTAAGTAATAGTAATAATGGTTTTGAAATGGTGAATAAG
Source organism: Bidens hawaiensis (assembly GCF_021521415.1). Taxonomy (NCBI): domain Eukaryota; kingdom Viridiplantae; phylum Streptophyta; class Magnoliopsida; order Asterales; family Asteraceae; genus Bidens; species Bidens hawaiensis. The sequence continues at coordinate 677,045 of NW_027491919.1, forward strand.
ATCTTGGATGAAGAGTTGACAAAAAGTGTAGAGATTTGTTTATTTGACTTTTCTAAAAAGTTTACTTACACATGCAAGTAATACAAAAAAAAATTGATTCTTGATCATAAAAGTTCCTACTTGTCTTGTATTGATTTTTATGGATTGAAAGTGACTAACTAAGTGATTGAATGAGACATATGTAGAAGAATAAAATCTACTAGAAGTACTAGGATGCATGTAACATAATAACTTAGATAAACAAGAGTTTGTGTTAAATTTACTAATAAAAGAAACTTTGTAAATTATACAAGATGTTTTGCAAAATGATTTAGTAAATGAACATATTCTTGTGTGGATGATTAAAGACTTGTGGTTAGGATTAGTTTAGTAAACTCCATTGTAAAGATTGTTGGTATAATAATAGGGTTGATAAAAATTGCTACTTACTAGTAATAGAAACCTTGTTGTTAAAGAAATCAAGAATGTGTTTGTTAAAGGATAATAATGGGATGAAATAAGATGTTAATATGGGTTATTAAGATCTGGAAATTTTGGTACACAAACACCTTGTAGAGATTATAGAAATGACATGTTTATTGTATAGTCGAAAACTTAAGGTTTGAGTATGTGTAATTAGAAATTTGTTTTGTGTGCATACTTGGTGCTAGATGATCAAACATGTATATGATGATATATTATTTGTTATTATATGTACATTTGCTGTGCCAAATGGTTGGGTTTTGACATTGTGACTTAAATAGCTTGTCGGTGACTTTAACGGTCGGAAAGTTCGACTTTTAAGGTGAACCGACATAAGTTTTTGGAACTGAATTAAAACAGCTCCTAAAGTCATAATATTCTTATATTTAACATAAGCTAAAGTATAAGAAAACTCAAGAATAGCAAAACTTAAACCAACACGGTTCGTGTCGCGAAAACCGACACGAAAACGTTAAAAATTGGCATTTTTAAGAAATTGGCAACAAAATAAAAACCAAAACATTTTTATTGAAAAACCAATAAAACTCGACTAAAAACTATATAAAAAGTGTTTTAGATAATTTAAAACTAAAAGTTTCATAAAATAACAACCGGTTCGTTTTTAAGCTCAAAACCAACGAAACCGGCAAAACCGACAAAACCGATTATAATAGAGTCAAAATTTTAAATAAACTAATAACTTGAATTTTTCCAAAACACTCCAGCAACTAAAGGTAATAATTTTTATAAATTTTAATAATTAAATTAAATTATTAAATAAAACAATTATTAGTTGATTATTACTTGTTTATATTTTTAAGTATGTATTTATAGAATTATAAGTAGTAAACTTTTGTGTTGTGTGCTTGTGTGGATTTTTAGAATAAGAATATATATATTTTAGTCAAACCCGAATTTAAAATTAACGAACGTGTACTAATATAGGAACGAGCGTTTATTCGAACACCGAAATCAAAGGTGAGTTCTTCCTCCGAAAAGCATATTGTATATCTATATTCGTATTTATATATATGGTTTGAAAGCGCATTATACTTTACAAATTGTCGTTATTGTGGGATGAATCAATTTGGTTAAATAACTGTTAACCGAATTGAGGGCACAGAAATGTTGGTAGATCTATCGGGGTGACGCCGCCCATTTCCATTCGCGTTGGGTTAAAAGTGGGAATATTTCGAGTATGGTACGTTTCGAGTTATCAAATTGGTAGTCATACACGCGTTGTATTCATAGCTAGTTTACAACTAACGCTTTTTGTGCTTAAGGGTAAAATTGCGGGTTTCGTTATTGTGTTGTACCGTGTAAAGATCGGTATTGTTGGGAGTATAATGGCCGTACACTATTATATTCATGTGTTGCTTATATATGAATTGTCTATATTTATACAATAAGTTTTTTTTCTCGGGAATAACTCACCAACATTCGTGTTGACCCAAATATTATTTAAATATGCTTTGCAGGAAAGTGAAGATTTCGAGGTGGCATGGAAACGAGAGCGTGGGATGTTTGAACAAAAGTGAAGTGTTGTAAACCGTGCATTAGCACGTGTAATAAACTCTGATTTTGTAAAATATTTTCTTATAATAAAAGATGATGCTTTTATTATTAATTGTCTATTATTGTTGGCTATCGGCATCTGTCATAACCCGAACGACTTAAGTTAAGACTTCCGCTGTGTTAAGTTAAGATTTTCGGGGTGTGACACAACATGTCTTTCATTTTATAAAAACGTTAAACATAAAAACATCATAAGTCTTCAGATGCCAGCTTTTTGTTCTTCCGCCATGTGTCCCGCTCAAGCTAGCTGCCTCATTCTACTCATATGCGTGCATACTAAAAGTCAGCTATGCTGAGTGAGTTCTAGTTAATCAAATAACTTACTTTACGTACACATATACGTGCCCGAAAGTACGCATTACATACTTAACCTGTTCATCATTCTTCCATATACATTCATAACTAACCTTTCATTATAAAGAGCATTTCTCCCTACATATCTCGGATATTATTAGGGTCTGGTACCTTCCATCCTCAGATATTATTAGGGTCCGGTCTCCCTCCTTCCTCGGATATTATTAGGATCTGGCACTGAAATAACCGAATTGTATCTATGCACCTGTTGTGTTTATCTGTATCAACAAAACTAACAAAACTTGTTTTCATGGGTTAGTAAAATATAACACATATCTTTCATACATGAAATATATGTGTTAACCCATTCAGATGTATCCTGGTTAGACACATGCTGATAAATGTAAATAAAGAAAATAAAAATATGTATAACTAGAGGGCATGTTAATGCATATATGCATTTAATTATGGTATTTTCAAACAAATAATATTTCTTTTGTTGAGAAGAAATGATATAGTGTGCAATGTTGGACAACCTTTAACATACTCAAAGGATTAATCCATGGTAAAATGTCTCAACATCTTCCATATAACTTTGATGGATTGATAAAAATATAACTACACGAAATATATACATATATAAATAAGAAATACAAATAAATTTCTATGTAAATAATAATATATGTAGCACAAAACATATATATATATATATATGTTCACTTATTACGTAGTGGTAAAATAATAATACATATAATAAGAATAACACAAACAAATAGCCATCTAACATGGTAGTTGAAATCAACGAAGAAAGAAAAATGATAATAAAAATGAATAAACAATAAATTAAAGAGTAAATTAAATATAGTAAACAAACAAAAGTGTGATATGTGAATGAAATCAACGGAAAATAAACGGTTAAACAAATATATTATAAAAAAAATAATGTATAAGAAATTCTTTGATTGGACAATACGAAACACGTTCAATTATTGTAACTTCTCATATACACTTGTTTGTGTAACATCCCGTTTTTCTCGTTTATTAAATAAATAAATTATTAGTTACTATGAGTCGGGCTTGTGTCGGGTTAAATGGATAAGAGTTATGAACTTGGGTTAAAACAAAAGGAGGAAAGACCATGGGCTAAGGCCCATGACCTCAAAATATATAAAGCATAATCACCACTTAATTCCTCATTTACACATATTCCATACACCATCTAAAACACACACTTAAGATCTCTCTCTAGCCGAAATCACCAAGGAAACCGAGCACAGACCCGAGGTAATGATAGTATGATATTGTATAAACCTAAACCCGTAGGATATGGTCACGAAATGACGAACCGACACCGTTAACCGGTTAAGTCACGACATCCGGATGAAATAGGGTATAAACCGAACCTAAGATGAGCTTAGGGATCACCCTAGCTCAGATCTGGATCGAACGGGGCGAAAAACGGTGAAAAACGAGTCAAAACTTGTTTTTCCGACGAAGTTGCATTTTTCCAGCGACGGCGCCGGAAAAGGTGTACGAGGTAAGGATGTCAGGGAATGTTCCCTGACATTCTGACCTAACCCTAGTTCATTAGCGGGCGTAACTAATTAGCAAGTAATTCGTGTGTTGATTCGTTATAAAGGTTCAACTTGTTAACCAGACCAAACGAATAAGGTCTGATTCGTTATAAAGTAACGAATGGGTTCATTCGTTATGAACCCCATTCGTTAAAGGACTGGGACGAACTAGAAGTTTAATAAAATGGCAGAATGGTCCCTAGACTTAAAAAGAATGGATTAATTACAAAGAAGCTCGAACTTTTAAGTTAGAAAATTTAATAATGATTCAAAATCCTAATGGAAAATGTGTTAAGACAATTAATGGAAATAAAATTTTTTCAAGATGACCTGGCAACTCGATCCCAGCCAGGGGCTCTGCCCCTTGGACCTTGCTAGGGGTTGCCGCCCCAAGACCCCGCTGCCAGGGGTGCTGCCCCCGGACCTTCGTTCGTTGTGGGTTATGAATAAACTAGAAACGCGATATAGATAGTGATAGTTAATTGATACGTGTAATTGTTATACAGTTAGTCATGCACAACTCAAGAAAGGAATAACTATAAACGGTAAACGTAACCGCATTCAGGTGAGTTTCTAGCCCCATTCCTTGTTATGTTTTCGGGGCTGTGTGCATACTCGATGTGATTAGTTAATACACTTATCCTAAGTGATAAGTGTATGCCATATATGTATTATGTGAAATGTATGAATGCTGTCTTGTCGGTACATGAACGATCTTAGGATATTGCATGTACTGCCAGGTAATGGTTGATGTTATATGTATGTTGTAAGATGAAGAATGAATGATGTATGTATGTGCAAAACTTACGATTATGTATATAGAAAGTATGTTATGGAGGTATGGAAGAATGGGTACCGGACCCTAATAATATCCGAGTATGGAGGGTGACCGGACCCTAATAATATCCGAGGATGGAGGGTACCGGACCCTAATAATATCCGAGGATGAAGGGTGATCGGACCCTAATAATATCCGAGGATGGAGGGTACCGGACCCTAATAATATCCGAGGTATGTAGGGCGAATGCTCTTTATAACGTAAGGTTAGATATGAATGTATATGAAAGAATGATGGGCAGGTTAAGTATGTAATGCGTACCTTCGGGCACGTATATGTGTATGTAAAGTAAGTTATGTGATTAATTAGAACTCACTCAGCGTAGCTGACTTTTAGTATGCACGCAGGCAAATAGGTTGAGGCAGCTCGCGTGATTGAAGACACATGGCATGGAATCGAAGATACTGGCATCTCGAAGAAACGTTGTGATGTTTTAAAGTCTATGTTTTGTTTTAAATGACTATGAATGTTTTATAAGACAACATTTGAAGGTTATGTAAAATGTTATGGTTGAAGTTTTATATTCCGCGTAAAGTTTTAATTAACTCTGATATTTTGAGTGCAAAACTTATATATCTTGCATTCATTGGTCCTATTCTTGAATATTGTGGTTCATATCATAATTTGTTCCACCTTCTTAAGCAATCATATTAATCATACATTTGAGTCCATCCTTTTAGTAATCATAACTGCTCCTCAAGATATTTATACACTCTAGGAACACCCATTATAAAAACGGGAGTACCTCACTTTAAGTGCACATAGGAAGTCCTCTTCACTTAAGCATCTCCGGTGAAAACTCCATTTCTGGCGACCCATTAGCCATCTCTCGTCAACCCTTCATTTATACTAAAACCAAAATCAAACCTGCGCATCTACACTTTGTGCCGCCGTATTTCCAACCACGCGAAGCACCACATAGCCACCACCCGACGTTGCTGGTCCCGGAGACATATGTGGTTGCGTAGCACTGTTATACTTCATTGGAGCCATCAAGAGATACACACCACAACCTTCCATCAACACTATCACATTTCTCCACCTCCCACAACTATAGCCGCCATCTTTGTTAAACACAAACCGTCTGTTACCACCGTGAAATCACTCAACGTAACCACCACTCGTTGTCTCCACCTCCTCGAATCGTCACCCAAACTTCCGAACACGCGAGCTAAGGCGCCGCTACCTGCTGACGTTTTCCGTTGATCACCACCAACGTCGGGAGAACCATTGGTTGTCTGAAGAGAATCACCGTCGACGTCGTTCACGTTCCCCGACAAGTGCTTTCACCATCTTATCGCGAACTCAACTAAGGTAACCCGAACCTAAGGTTCTATAAATGTTCTACTTAATATTAAATTCGAATCATAAAGCAAACAATCAGTATATATACAACATGACTTTTCAAGCTTAGAACCATAATAATGAGTTAATATGGAAGAGATAAACCATAAAAACTAGTGTTATGTAGTTAATAGTTTAGTTATAAATCAAGGTCCTAACTGGTGCACCTGGTTTAGACATACGACTTTCAAACAACAGGTCCATGGGGAACCCACTTTCTACATTTGTTTTGTAATTAATAATTATCAGCTCATTTTAACTTAATAGTTAAACTGTGCCTAAGTTATACATATAAACTGTTTGTTGGTCTGTTGGTTAATTCGTTGGTCTGTAACATAGATGACGCGGTTTCGAAACCCTTTGGCAGCAATCAAATTTTTATATAGCTTCGCCAGCCCCTTTAATTGATCTATTTAACTGTTTTTATAAACATTAACATATATTGAATTGGTCCAACTGGTTATGCTATCTGTTCAAAAATAAGCTTCATGTCATGAGTTCAAACCCCACCCATGACAAACTATTTTTGATACATTGTTTAAATAGTATTCATCTATAATCATTTTTTTTAACATCTAAATAATATTCGTTAAAATATATAAATAAGAGATATCGACCTCGTTAATTAATACTTATTTTTCTTAATCAAACTATGGTCTTATATATACATAAGATAAAATTTGACTTTAACGTGTTATAAACCGTACACAACCTTATGAACTACATGTATACGATGTAGGTTGATTAAAATATTGTCACTCATATTTCATATCTCTGTAAGATAACTAATCATCAATCAAGGTACGAATCCTAACCCCTCCCTAGTGTTATCGTATTCCATTGTTATAAACCCCGTTGATATTATATACCTTTGGAACTCCTAAGGTCTTTGACACCTCGATTCATTTGGCCGTCCGTTCGATTCATGTTCAGATTATGATTTGTTATTTGACTTGTTAGCATGTGATATATTTATTATTAAATTGTACTCGTTATCGCATGTTCCGTGAGTTATTAAGATATGAATTGTTATTGTAAAACTCAGATTATTTGTAGTTTGTTACCCTAAGCACTCGCTTCCCATGGAGTGTTCCACATGCATAACATTGTGGCGTCGATGTTATGTGCTCCTTCCGTGACGGAGAGATCAGTTCACGGCGTCTCTTAAGTACAGGTGTGGTACATAGCTATTAGGAGGCGTATGGATCTATCCTAGTTCAGTTTTTCAGTTTCAGTTTCAGGAAATGATTGTGGGTATGCTAGCTTACACCATTTCGGGTGATGGACATACAGGAGTGGCCCCCTGTATGTCGTCACATATTATCAGACTCAGTTATGCTTATGGGTACATCCATATTATATGTTTCGGTTCAGTTATTTCTGTAACACCCCGCAACCGCAGCGGAAACGTAACCGGGGCGCCACAGACACCTCTGATATCAATCACATTGTTTATAAAGAAAACTGAATACATTAATATACTTCAAATTACATTATCTCATATTTCATTACCGTCTAGGTGATACACATATCATACAATACGATACATAATTCTATTTAATATAATGTATCGTAACATCCCGCACGCAAATCTTACACACATCAAGCACTTAGAACGTAAGCAATCACTTCATCTTAATCGTACCTGAAAAGCATGTGAAAGAACGGGTCAACTACGAATAGTTGGTGAGTTTCACAATTCGAGTAAACCATGATAAATCAATATCATAATATAATATTATCGATGTAATTATGCTGAGCCCACAAGTGAAACCTCTAACTATCCACATACAACCCCGTGGCATACTCCGCCCACGAACCTGCCCCAAACCACTATGCCTAACATTACATAGCAAATTAAATAACAACAAAATAGACATGTGCAACTGGCTGGGAAACATCAGCAAATCCATGCCGGACCAGTTGGGTTTGTCAGACCAATAGTACTTTTCACACTCTACCGGCTTTTAGCTAATCACTCGTGTTGCGGGGCCTTACAATGTTAGCAACTCAGACAATCACCATCTTAGTACATTTTCTTACGATTCCCGTACAATAAAATATATATAAATACACGCAAATCCATGCGTTCAGTATGTACTTAAACAACTATTGCCGCCATCTTTGTTAAACACAAACCGTCTGTTACCACAGTGAAATCACTCAACGTAACCACCACTCGTTGTCTCCACCCCCTCGAATCCTCACCCAAACTTCCGAACATGCGAGCTAAGGCGCCGCTACCTGCTGACGTTTTCCGTTGATCACCACCAACGTCGGGAGAACCATTGGTTGTCTGAAGAGAATCACCGTCGACGTCGTTCACGTTCCCCGATAAGTGCTTTCACCATCTTATCGCGAACTCAACTAAGGTAACACGAACCTAAGGTTCTATAAATGTTCTACTTAATATTAAATTCGAATCATAAAGCAAACAATCAGTATATATACAACATGACTTTTCAAGCTTAGAACCATAATTATGAGTTAATATGGAAGAGATAAACCATAAAAATTAGTGTTATGTAGTTAATAGTTTAGTTATAAATCAAGGTCCTAACTGGTGCACCTGGTTTAGACATACGACTTTCAAACAACAGGTCCATGGGGAACCCACTTTCTACATTTGTTTTGTAATTAATAATTATCTGCTCATTTTAACTTAATAGTTAAACTGTGCCTAAGTTATACATATAAACTGTTTGTTGGTCTGTTGGTTAATTCGTTGGTCTGTAACATAGATGACGCGGTTTCGAAACCTTTTGGCAGCAATCAAATTTTTATATAGTTTCGCCAGCCCCTTTAATTGATCTATTTAACTGTTTTTATAAACATTAACAAATATTGAATTGGTCCAACTGGTTATGCTATCTGTTCAAAAATAAGCTTCAAGTCATGAGTTCAAACCCCACCCATGACAAACTATTTTTGATACATTGTTTAAATAGTATTCATCTATAATCATTTTTTTTAACATCTAAATAATATTCGTTAAAATATATAAATAAGAGATATCGACCTCGTTAATTAATACTTATTTTTCTTAATCAAACTAATGTCTTATATATACATAAGATAAAATTTGACTTTAACGTGTTATAAACCGTACACGACCTTATGAACTACATGTATACGATGTAGGTTGATTAAAATATTGTCACTCATATTTCATATCTCTGTAAGATAACTAATCATCAATCAAGGTACGAATCCTAACCCCTCCCTATTGTTATCGTATTCCATTGTTATAAACCCCGTTGATATTATATACCTTTGGAACTCCTAAGGTCTTTGACACCTCGATTCATTTGGCCGTCCGTTCGATTCATGTTCAGATTATGATTTGTTATTTGACTTGTTAGCATGTGATATATTTATTATTAAATTGTACTCGTTATCGCATGTTCCGTGAGTTATTAAGATATGAATTGTTATTGTAAAACTCAGATTATTTGTAGTTTGTTACCCTAAGCACTCGCTTCCCATGGAGTGTTCCACATGCATAACATTGTGGCGTCGATGTTATGTGCTCCTTCCGTGACGGAGAGATCAGTTCACGGCGTCTCTTAAGTACAGGTGTGGTACATAGCTATTAGGAGGCGTATGGATTTATCCTAGTTCAGTTTTTCAGTTTCAGTTTCAGGAAATGGTTGTGGGTATGCTAGCTTACGCCATTTCGGGTGATGGACATACAGGAGTGGCCCCCTGTATGTCGTCACATATTATCAGACTCAGTTATGCTTATGGGTACATCCATATTATATGTTTCGGTTCAGTTATTTCTGTAACACCCCGCAACCGCAGCGGAAACGTAACCGGGGCGCCACAGACACCTCTAATATCAATCACATTGTTTATAAAGAAAACTGAATACATTAATATACTTCAAATTACATTATCTCATATTTCATTACCGTCTAGGTGATACACACATCATACAATACGATACATAATTCTATTTAATATAATGTATCGTAACATCCCGCACGCAAATCTTACACACATCAAACACTTAGAACGTAAGTAATCACTTCATCTTAATCGTACCTGAAAAGCATGTGAGAAAACGGGTCAACTACGAATAGTTGGTGAGTTTCACAATTCGAGTAAACCATGATAAATCAATATCATAATATAATATTATCGATGTAATTATGCTGAGCCCACAAGTGAAACCTCTAACTATCCACATACAACCCCGTGGCATACTCCGCCCACGAACCTGCCCCAAACCACTATGCCTAACATTACATAGCAAATTAAATAACAACAAAATAGACATGTGCAACTGGCTGGGAAACATCAGCAAATCCATGCCGGACCAGTTGGGTTTGTCAGACCAATAGTACTATTCACACTCTACCGGCTTTTAGCTAATCACTCGTGTTGCGAGGCCTTACAATGTTAGCAACTCAGACAATCACCATCTTAGTACATTTCCGTACGATTCCCGTACAATAAAATATATATAAATACACGCAAATCCATGCGTTCAGTATGTACTTAAACATTTTAATAGTAACATGCTTTCCGCCCCGAGAAAATATTTAAAAACAATTCAGAAAAAGGGGCTCGTGAAACTCACCTTAGCACATGTAAGCAGGTAACAACAGTCATTATCAGTTAACACGTCCAATATGTAATATGATCCCTACGATCGTTATTATACAGTTATTGTTTATATAATCTTTAACCGTATCATTCGGTCACTCGGGGAACACTGTTACCCCAGTAATATAACCATTCTGGGAGCAGTGTTAACCCAAAAATAGGTTTCAGGACTCAGATTGTGATGTCGTATAATGTCCGATAGTCAAAATCACTATCGGCCCGTTTTCCCCGCTTTGCGTGCCTAGCACAGTTGTCCGTTTTTACGTTTCAAAAATGAGTATGGTCACACACGACTCGAAAATAGTTGTTGACTGATAAACTGATTAAGGTTATGAAAACAGAACACGGTTTCGATGTCCCGATTAGCTACGGGATCCGTATCCGTTTTTAACGTACCGGAAACTATTAATCCTTATAAAAATTACCCAAATCATCCGAATTATTTTCGGATGGTTCGTTTTTACTTGATTTAATAAATAACATGAAAACAGCTTATTTTTAGGGTTTTCGTATACCAGTCAGCTCGTCTACCCGAACTTTACTGGTTTACGCGTTTTATATTATAAAAGTTCACTTTTATTACAAATAAATATCCGTTCATCCTCGGATCTTGAGATTTTGCAAAAATAACATTTTGACAGTTTAGAATTTTATAAAAATATTTCCAAAATTTATTTTGTACTTAATATTTATTTATCCATTTTTAAAACTCATTTAAACACTAAATATGCCGTAAATACCAAACGACACCCGAAAAATCCCAAATTTTCCAGGATGGCCCCTGCCATACCATAAGTTCCCTGTAAAAATTTACAGATCCAGACTCACTTTCAAATACTCTTTTTTATGCCAAAACCGAGCTAAAAACTCTAGAACTCGTTTATCCAGAAATCATACTTAGGGTTTTCCAAATGACCCGAAATTTTGTGTGTGACCTTTACAGCACCTAAAAAGCTTATCTGAAATTTTTCAAAATTTGTTTTAAGGTCTTTAACTATTTTTCATAATTTTTAGCCAAAATCTAGCATTAAATTCACCAAATATTCTATATTTATCCAAAAATTACCAAAAATTCACAGAAGTCATATTTTCATATGTTTATCATCCCTGCAAAATTTCGTGACCCAGCTCAAACTACATCACAATATGTCCAAACACATATACGAATTTATAAACCGAAATACCTTGCTCTTTCCGCTTTTACACGCCTAAATCTCGATTCTTCCGCCTTAGCTACAAACTAAACACAGAACCTACAGACAATATACCACAATACCAAGCAAGTTACACTCACCATCAAGCCTTTTACACCATAGTTTCGGTTATTGTTTTAAAACTAAAGTTTAAACCGTAAAAATTCGTTTTTGGTTCGTTTGACCCCTTTCTTGGACCAAGATCCCTTGTATAACCCGTATACATCACTTGATCATGCAAGAATCGGTTTTCATCTCGGGTTTTCACCCTTTTTTCACTTGAAACCTCATTTTCTTGCAAATAAACTCAAGAAATGAAGATGAGAACGTAAATAACTCGATTTTTACCTTGCTTTGTCTTCAAAATCCTTGGATTCTAGAGAGATGATGGAGGTTTCTTTGGTTATTTACTTGAGAAGATGGGAAATGAAATTATGGTGGAAATATCCACCTTATGGCAGATTTTGAGGGGGGTGGGGTGGGGCCCACCTCCTTCATTCTCATCCACGTATTAAGATTTCCAGATGTGGATAACGTTTTGGATAAACTCGGTTCGGTTCGTTTTTCGTTTAGACGCTTAATTTGGCTTTTAAAAATGCATTTCATTTAAACCGGTTTAATACATTTAAAAGTTTAAACCATAACCCTTGTTTACTTAAAACACCTTAATAATATTATTTGCGCATCTTTTTCGGCTTGAATGATGATATCTTGCTCGGTTTGGTATTCATATTTCGTTTAACGTACCGACGTATCGTTAAATCGAAATTCTTTTTCTGTGCCGTACTTTACTTATCCCGAAGCATTAATGCTTCGTAAAATCACTAAATATTATAGATATCGTCTATAATTGAACCCTCGATTCGTTCGGGTTTCAATAACTATCGATCGATTAATCGCATATTCAATACGATGAATTATATAATCACGTACAATCAATACAGTGAACCATGTATTCTCTTATAGTTACTATGGTAATTCATGTACCCGACATTAAATATAACGTAACTATTTTCTACCGGTTAGGGTATACCTGGTTTCGTCGGAATCGTTACATTCTCCCCTGGTTAAGAAATTTCGTCCTCGAAATTTTACACGCCCACTATCCCCTTCCAAGAGAAAGGTGGGGGTTTTTCCTTCATAATTCACCCTCGCGTTACCAGGTATAATCTGGTCCTCGCTGTGAATTCCACTTAATCTTAATCAATAAAGCTTGGTGTGTCCAAACTGTTTAGTTTTCCTGTCTACTATCTCTACGGAATTATTTATGATATCAAGCATGTCTTCTATGAGTACCTCCATTACTGGTACTTTCGTTGCCTCATCGCCTAGGTACTTTTCAATCCGTATACATGGCAAAACATCATGTATAGTACTTAGCCCCTGTAGTACTTTAATCGATAAACTAAATGACCATGATAACTAAATGACCAATCATGGAGATAGTCTCATAAGGTCCAATATATTAAGGAGCTATTTTTGGTTTTGCCAAACCTTATATCACCTCTCTAAGGTGATGCCTTAAAAATGCCTTGTCACCTCTTTCCAGTGACAATGGTTTCCTTTGAATGTTGGCATAAATCCTTTGCCAATCTCGCGCTGCTTTCAACTTATCTTAAATATTATAAATCCGATTGGTTGTTTCTCGAATCAATTCAAATCTTATGGCTTGAGTGATGCCCATTTTCAATTTAACAAATTGGTGATAATTACTTCACCCATAGAAAGCTTCAAGCTCTCGATGCTTCCTTCCCCGCCTTCCAATAATGGAAGTAGGATGACTATTTCGATCTGAGATAATTGAAAATGGTACTCCACGACGAGATACCATTTCACCATCATGAATTTGGGCGAGAATTCATTGTGGTAATCGTCATGGATTGGGATGAAATGCGAGGATTGGTTAATCGATCCGCGATTACCCAATTTACATCATGCCTTTGATATATCTTGGGAATTTGCGTCCCGAAATCCATTGTAATTTATTCCCACTATCATTGGCGAATTTTCTGTCGTTGTGGCGTTCCGTAGGGTTTTCGGTGTGCAGCCTTATCTCTTGCATAACTTAAATATTCACCAATATACGTAACCTTATCTTTCTCCAAACTCGTCCATTAATAAAATCCTTTCAGATATTCGTATCATCAATAGTCTAATCCGATCCTCTCTACTTAATCATCGGCTACTATATTAGCCTTACCGGGACGATATCGGATCCCACAATCCTAATCGTTTAAAAATTTTACCCGTCTTCGTTGAATATGAGACTGCGGTCTCTTATCATCTATAAAATTTGTACATTTGCGTCGTACAAAGGATTATGAGTTGGGTAATGCTAAAAATTCTTCAATAAACCGCTGATAGTCTCCGGCTAGTCCTAAAAATTGGCGCATTTCCTTTGGCGCCTTGGGTGACTGCCAATTTTAATGGTTTCTATCTTATTTGGATCTATGTGAAATCCTTGTTGCTTTACAACATGACCAAGGGATTATGCTTTCTGTTTCAAAATCACATTTCGAAAACTTCGCGTACAATTCCTCTTGCTTTAACACTTCCACAATTTTCCTTAAACGTCGTTCGTGCTCTTCTTTACGTTGCAAATATATCAAAATATCATCAATGAATGCTATGACAAATTTGTCAAAATAAAGTTTACAGACTCGGTTCATGAGTTCCATGAACACTGCCTGCGCATTTGTTAGCCCGAACGGCATAAATAAGAATTCATAGTGGCCGTAACGAGTCCGAAACGCTGTTGTTGCAACGTCCTCCTCTTGGATTTTTCATTTGGTGATAACTATATCTAAGATCAATTTTCTAAAAATAAATCGCCCATTGCAGTTGGTTAAACAGATCATTTACTTCGAAGAAGTGAATACTTATTCTTGATCGTCACTTTATTCAATTCTCCCTAATCAATACATATCCTAACACTTCCGTCATTCATTTCCCAAATAACACTGGTGCACCCCATGGTGACTAACTAGGTCGTATAAAACCTTATCCAATAATTCTAGCATTTCAGTTTGTGCAAGTCGGTAAGATACTTTGGCAATAGGATATGCTCCTGGTATTAGATCGATACGAATTTCAACTTGTCATGCTGGTGATATTCCGGGCAGTTTTTTTTTTTTTTTTTTTTTTGGGAAAACTTCTGGATATTTACGTATCACCGGAACATCTTCTATATGTTTTCTTTTAAATCTGTGGCAATCACGTTTGTTAAATACACCACGTCTTCTTGACGTAAATATTATAACATCTCAAGATGAGATTAGAGTGGTAACATAATACCGTACACTTTTCTCTGTATCTAATTGCTTCATCGTCCGAAAGAGAGCTTCTAACCATCTTCTTTTCATATTTGATTTCAGCTTCATGTTGAGTTAGCCAATCCATGTTAACTATTACGTCAAAACTTCTTAACTTTACTGGTCGTAGGTCAATAAGGAAAGGTTAATCGTTCAGAATAATAGGACAATTCCGAACAACTTAGTTAACCATTAGGGATTTACCGTTAGCGATTCTACAGTATAGGGTTCTATAGTTTCACTAATCGGTATCTTTCCAAATGGTAGGAGGTTAACAGGAACTAACTTCTATCAGCGACCGTAAAAATATCACTGAAGCCTATTGATTTAATACTACAACATACTTAATACCACCTTTGGATCATGACGTGCTTTATTCGAATTACTCACAAAAGCACGGCTCCTTGCTTGATCAGAGGTTGATGCTTGTCATGAGGTTCGTCTTCCAACGACACCTTGGTTCAACTTTGGGCAATTTCTCTTGAAACGTTCTGTACTGCCACATTCATAGCAAGTATAACTGTTTGGCATAATTTGATTTCTTTGGATGGATTGTTATTGAAGCTGTTGGGTTCGGAGTGGTTGTACACGAATGGGTTGGGGTTGCCGGTTCACATGGCTTCAATTGGTTCTACAATTGGGGCATTACGTCCATCTTTACCACACCTGTGGCCTACTATCACTCGACATTCTTCTTCCTGCCGATAACCATATTTTCCACATTTAGGGAAGGACCCTTCATGCGGTTCATGTTTTCACACCAGAACTAGTCTTAGTATAATTCTGGGTTGTAGGACATACCTACTTATTCAAAAGCCTATCTAGCACTATACCTTTATCATTTCTCTTCTTTAACACTCGACGTCTCACCTAACGTCCTTCCAGTCCGCTTCCCATAGAGTCAAATATATCAATGCTGGCTTGTGACACAACCCTTCCAAAGGTTGTATATTCTACAGGATTGACTATACTCCTTATCGATGGAGTTAGTCACCAATATAGTGCTCACTTCGTTTAGTTTCAGGAGTAACTAGCCATGTTACCAGACATGACAACTCCTTCAAACGATTAGCGTGTCCTAAGTGATCAGCACGCAACATTTCTATCTTCCATAGCTCAGTTTCCAATCACTGAACTTAATTACTCGAATAAAAGTGCTCTAGCACAAGAATTTTAAATTCTGACCATATCATCTGAGTAAAGATTTTCTAACTATAATTTCATACCATCGTGTTCCATCACGATACAACATAATCTACCAACATATCTGTAGCATATTTCACTACACAATGTTCTAGACTCTTACCAATATCCTTAACCGTTTCGATCTTCTCTATCCACTCGCTAATCTATTCCTTCCTTTACCATCAGCAACTATTAATAATTTCCTTAACACAATCAACAAACATATCCTTCATACCGGATCTAATTCATTACGACTACTATTCATGTTTAGTTTATAACTAATACTTGTAGTCATAATAGTATTCGGTGGGACATTATCACTCTTAGTAATACCACTAAGAATTGAAATATTCATATTCATGTGATTGCTCGATCTATAATTCTGCGATCACATTTGCATCAACACTAGCAGTGATCTGTGATACGACATTCGGTATCATCATCTGCTATCTTTGAGCAATCAACTGAATCATATCAATCTCCATCATTGGAGTTACTCTTTTTATGTCATTCTGCCGTACCCATCCCGTACGCAGTAATCAATACTAATCTCACCGTATAACTCGTTACCAGCTCAATCATAACAGCAGGTACACATACACACCAAATATTATCATACATATTACACATACCAGTATCTAGTATATATGTCCCACATATATAATAACATATGGACTTAACCTGACGTCGGTTAACGTTTAAATATGTTTCATAACCCTTGTCACCAACTGACATATAGATCTTTTTCAACAAAGATTAATGTTTAATATGCTTGATTTCAATATCCTTCTGCATGTCAGCATAACCGATACATGCTCACCGTGAGCACCAAACGATTACGTACCACGGAGTTATAATATCCGTGTCTATTTGTATATCCGGCATACACGGTATACCACCTACGAACGAACAACCAACTATGCTATAATGATTCCAACACCTCTTTGTGTATGGGTAATCATTCTATTCGAGTATACATGGGTATAGGCATCTAACGGATGTAAGGATAACATAGGGAGTTGCAAGGTTCAAGGTAATCGCGCAACCCATGTTGCCTTCAAATATTATCAATTACTATTATGGGAAACTCTATCACTTGCTCAGTCAATGTCCTCAGGCGTTCTAGGTTCGCTAAAATCGGTAATTCTCGATCTGGAGGTGGTATGTCTCATATGTTTGAGAGTGAGAAATACACATATATATTTCTATATATTATTTTTATCTGCTCATTTATTATCAAATTTATTATTATTATTATTATTATTATTATTATTATTATTATTATTATTTTATTTTATTTTATTTTATTTTATTTTATTTTATTTATTTATTTTTTTATTTTTTTACCTTAATGGAATAAGAATGGGTTCAGGTACAGGTCCGTCCGTACGTGAGGGTCGGCGGTTCGGGTGAACATAGGGGGTTATTAGGATATACGGTACCGGTGTTGGTAGGGTAAGGGATTTATCAATTTTGGTTGGGAGTGACGGTTACTAGATATTTCTGGTTAATGTCAAACGGGAGATCTAACTTGGTACTATCATAACTATGGCCCGATAAGTCAGACTTATCATCAACCGATGCTCTAGAAATTTCAGCATCCTCGGTACTTTTATTATTTCATCCCCCGGTTCCTTATCCGGGTCCTATTTCTCAATACATGTACCCACAAGATATGTACATATATATATATACACATTAGCACGCATAAATAATATTATATACTTTACACATATGTTGCCATTTTTACCTATTAATGTACCCAGTGACTTCCCCTGAATTCCCTCGTGCAGACAAGTCTGTTATTATGTTCCGGACCATAATAACTCACTTGTCCGACCGAGTTCATCCCGATACTCGTCACCATATATTATTAGTTGATATTCAGTTTCAATAATACTTGAGCCTCCGGTTATATTTTAGGTATCTTTTAAAGACATCCTAAATCTTTATAACCAATTGCTCTGATACCAACTTCTGTAACACCCCGCAACCGCAGCGGAAACGTAACCGGGGCGCCACAGACACCTCTGATATCAACCACATTGTTTATAAAGAAAACTAAATACATTAATATACTTCAAATTACATTATCTCATATTTCATTACCGTCTAGGTGATACACACATCATACAATACGATACATAATTCTATTTAATATAATGTATCGTAACATCCCGCACGCAAATTTTACACACATCAAACACTTAGAACGTAAGCAATCACTTCATCTTAATCGTATCTGAAAAGCATGTGAGAAAACGGGTCAACTACGAATATTTGGTGAGTTTCACAATTCGAGTAAACCATGATAAATCAATATCATAATATAATATTATCGATGTAATTATGCTGAGCCCACAAGTGAAAACCTCTGACTATCCACATACAACCCCGTGGCATACTCCGCCCACGAACCTGCCCCAAACCGCTATGCCTAACATTACATAGCAAATTAAATAACAACAAAATAGACATGTGCAACTGGCTGGGAAACATCAGCAAATCCATGCCGGACCAGTTGGGTTTGTCAGACCAATAGTACTATTCACACTCTACCGACTTTTAGCTAATCACTCGTGTTGCGGGGCCGTACAATGTTAGCAACTCAGACAATCACCATCTTAGTACATTTCCGTACGATTCCCGTACAATAAAATATATATAAATACACACAAATCCATGCGTTCAGTATGTACTTAAACATTTTAATAGTAACATGCTTTCCGCCCCGAGAAAATATTTAAAAACAATTCAGAAAAAGGGGCTCGTGAAACTCACCTTAGCACATGCAAGCAGGTAACAACAGTCATTATCAGTTAACACGTCCAATCTGTAATATGATCCCTACGATCGTTATTATACAGTTATTGTTTATATAATCTTTAACCGTATCATTCGGTCACCCGGGGAACACCGTTACCCCAGTAATATAACCATTCTGGGAGCAGTGTTAACCCAAAAATAGGTTTCAGGACTCAGATTGTGATGTCGTATAATGTCCGATAGTCAAAATCACTATCGGCCCGTTTTCCCCGTTTTGCGTGCCTAGCACAGTTGTCCGTTTTTACGTTTCGAAAATGAGTATGGTCACACACGACTCGAAAATAGTTGTTGACTGATAAACTGATTAAGGTTATGAAAACAGAACAGGGTTTCGATGTCCCGATTAGCTACGGGATCCGTATCCATTTTTAACGCACCGGAAACTATTAATCCTTATAAAAATTACCCAAATCATCCGAATTATTTTCGGATGGTTCGTTTTTACTCGATTTAATAAATAATATGAAAACATCTTATTTTTAGGGTTTTCGTATACCAGTCATCTCGTCTACCCGAACTTTGCTAGTTTACGCGTTTTATATTATAAAAGTTCACTTTTATTCCAAATAAATATCCGTTCATCCTCGGATCTTGAGATTTTGCACAAATAACATTTTGACAGATTAGAATTTTATAAAAATATTTCCAAAATTTATTTTGTACTTAATATTTATTTATCCATTTTTAAAACTCATTTAAACACTAAATATGCCGTAAATACCAAACGACACCCGAAAAATCCCAAATTTTCCAGGATGGCCCCTGCCATACCATAAGTTCCCTGTAAAAATTTACAGATCCAGACTCACTTTCAAATACTCTTTTTTATGCCAAAACCGAGCTAAAAACTCTAGAACTCGTTTATCCAGAAATCATACTTAGGGTTTTCCAAATGACCCGAAATTTTGTGTGTGACCTTTACATGACCTAAAAAGCTTATTTGAAATTTTTCAGAATTTTTTTTAAGATCTTTAACTATTTTTCACAATTTTTAGCCAAAATCTTGCATTAAATTCACCAAATATTCTATATTTATCCAAAAATTACCAAATATTCACAGAAGTCATATTTTCATATGTTTATCATCCCTGCAAAATTTCGTGACCCAGCTCAAACTACATCACAATCTGTCCAAACACATATACGAATTTGTAAACCGAAATACCTTGCTCTTTCCGCTTTTACACGCCTAAATCTCGGTTCTTCCGCCTTAGCTAAAAACTAAACATAGAACCTACAGCCAATATACCACAATACTAAGCAAGTTACACTCACCATCAAGCCTTTTACACCGTAGTTTCGGTTATTGTTTTAAAACTAAAGTTTAAACCGTAAAAATTCGTTTTTGGTTCGTTTGACTCCTTTCTTGGACCAAGATCCCTTGTATAACCCGTATACATCACTTGATCATGCAAGAATCGGTTTTCATCTCGGGTTTTCACCCTTTTTTCACTTGAAACCTCATTTTCTTGCAAATAAACTAAAGAAATGAAGATGAGAACGTAAATAACTCGATTTTTACCTTGCTTTGTCTTCAAAATCCTTGGATTTCTAGAGAGATGATGGAGGTTTCTTTGGTTATTTACTTGAGAAGACGGGAAATGAAATTATGGTGGAAATATCCACCTTATGGCAGATTTTGAGGGGGGTGGGGTGGGGCCCACCTCCTTCATTCTCATCCACATATTAAGATTTCCAGATTTGGATAACGTTTTGGATAAACTCGGTTCGGTTCGTTTTTCGTTTAGGCGCTTAATTCGGCTTTTAAAAATGCATTTCATTTAAACCGGTTTAATACATTTAAAAGTTTAAACCATAACCCTTGTTTACTTAAAACACCTTAATAATATTATTTGCACATCTTTTTCGGCTTGAATGATGGTATCTTGCTCGGTTTGGTATTCATATTTCGTTTAACGTACCGACGTATCGTTAAATCGAAATTCTTTTTCTGTGCCGTACTTTACTTATCCCGAAGCATTAATGCTTCGAAAAATCACTAAATATTATAGATATCGTCTATAATTGAACCCTCGATTCGTTCGGGTTTCAATAACTATCGATCGATTAATCGCATATTCAATACGATGAAATATATATTCACGTACAATCAATACAGT
Source organism: Bidens hawaiensis (assembly GCF_021521415.1). NCBI lineage: Eukaryota > Viridiplantae > Streptophyta > Magnoliopsida > Asterales > Asteraceae > Bidens > Bidens hawaiensis. The sequence continues at coordinate 698,378 of NW_027491919.1, forward strand.
GAACCATGTATTCTCGTATAATTACTATGGTAATTCATGTACCCGACATTAAATATAACGTAACTATTGTCTACCGGTTAGGGTATACCTGGTTTCGTCGGAATCGTTACAATTTCAGTTGTTTCAGTTATATAATTTTAATCAGTTATATGTTATCATATATTGATTCAGTTGATTATTACTTTCTTTTGAGCCTTAATATTCCGTATTGGGCATTCGACTTATTCCGTAAATCTTTTTACACTTCAGGTTCACAGGATACTTTGGGCGGGATCAATAGAGAAGCTTAAAACTTAGGAATAATCTGAAGATGTGTGTTAAGCTTATGTTATTTGAATAATATGTATTTCGAACTTAGTATTTGAACTATCAGTAATATGTACTTTTGACTCTAATGAAGTAATGGAATTATGTCTTTTGTCTCTGTATACCTCCGTACATTGTGACACGTCAGCCTATCCGGGTTGGGGTGTTACAAATATGGTATCAGGGCGAAGGCTCTTTTCTGTAGAAAATTTTAGCATTAGTGATTAAAACCTGTGAGGATTGGGTAGACATTTAGGTTTTATCTAAATAGGTTAGGAACCTTACTTGGCATCTTTATTTTCTCTCCTTCCTATTTATATCCTAACCCTCTTGACATCTTTTCAGATGTCGCCTCGTCGTCAAACTCGCAAGACCACTCGCGCTACGAATGATTCGACTTCGAATGAAACTCCAGTTGATCAAAACATGGTTTGCTATTAATCAAGCTTTCGCTGGACTACTCCCGAACCTTGTTGCACAAACCGTGGAGGCAGTTATGCAACAAACTCGATCTGAAAGACGCACGAATGTTACTCCAAATTCTGGAGCTGTGATTGATGAGAATGCCACTGCTGAAGGCATCCATGTGTGGCTCCAGAGATTCCAAAAATAGAAGCCCAGATCCTTTAGTCATGCTTCTACTCCTTTGGAAGCACGAAACTAGATAGAACACATTGAGAAGATCTTTGAAGTATTAGGAGTTTCGGATCAGCACAAAGTCAGATTAGCCATATACAAACTAGAAGATGATGCACAAACTTGGTGGGAAGGCCATAAGCAAGTCAAAGGAGGAGACACTTATCCTACTACTCTTTCATGGGTTGAATTTTGTACCCTCTTTTATGAGAAGTATTTCTCTACATCTGACAGAGAAGCCTACGTAAGGGAGTATGTTGTTATACGACAAAAGGATGATGAACCAGCTTCGGAGTTTATGACTCGATTCTCAAGATTTACTGGTATTATTGGGAATGCGGCAGGCTCAACACAGGAGTAGGCCGAAAAATGTAAATGGGCAGTCTGTGATCGTATTCAAAAGTCATTCATGTTTACAAAGTTCAAAGACCTTACTGAGGTAGGTGATGCCATTAAGACCTTTGAATTCGAGAGGAAAGAATTCCTGTCTCGATCTGGAGGAAATAAGAAAAGAGAACGAGATGGACAACTAAAGCAAGCTATGGTCCAATCATCCTCTACTGTTGCTCAACATCAGGACCGTATGGTTCAAGAAAATCAAACCATGGCAATCAAGCACGTCCATAGCAACCTAAAACCCAAAACCAGAAACTCGCTCAGAATCAGATTCAGCCTTATACAAGACCGATCAGAGCTCAACCACTGAATCAATATGGAAGCCCAAACCAGAACACAAGCTCTCCATGTAACATTTGTGGCAAGAAACATGGGGGCGTCTGTCATAAAGCTATGGGAGCATGTTTCAGGTGTGGCCAGATGGCATATGATTAAAGATTGTCCTAAAGCAGATACTAAGAAGACTATTGGAGGAAAAGTTGCACCACCAAACACTGGGGGAAGAGTGTTCGCACTTTTTGCTACTGATGCTGCTAATGCCAAGGTACTGTATCTGGAACCCTTCAACTCGGTGAACGTAGTATCTGTGTGTTATTTGATACGGGTGCAACACACTCTATAGTTTCTTTGTCATTTACTAAGTACCTTCCGATTAGACCAACCCCGATAGATCCCACTTTGACTATTTCTACTCCGATGGATAATTTGATCGTAATCACTCACGTTTATAAAGATTGTCCAATCCGTATTGAATCCGTCGTGTGTAACGCGGATCTATTCCCGATGCATATGTCTGACTTTGATGTTATCCTTGGAATGGATTAGTTAACCCGTCATCGAGTGACTATTGATTGTTATTCTAAACGTGTCGTATTTGGTGATCTTAGTTGTCCTAAACTTGTCTATCAGGGTATTGTACCACATAAGACTCTTAAGATTATTTATGCACTTAAAGCTCGTAAGCTTATATCGCATGGTTGTGCTGGATTCTTAGCCTCGATTAAAGATACCTCTATAATCCAAAAAGGCATTGATAGCCATCCTGTTGTTTGCGAGTACCCTAATGTATTTCCAGAAGAACTACCAGGACTACCACCTGACTATGAGATTGAGTTCACTATCTATTTAATCCCTGGTGCTGAGCCTATTTCAAAAGCACCATACCTTATGGCTCCGTTAGAATTAAAGGAACTAAAGGAGAAATTGCAAGAATTACTAGAATTGGGATACATAAGACCAAGTGTCTCACCATGGGGTGCATCGGTCTTGTTCATAAAGAAGAAGGACGGTAGCATGCGTTTATGTATTGACTACCGAGAGTTGAATAAGATTACCATTTGAAATCGGTACCCTCTACCTCGTATAGATGATCTTTTCGATCAACTTCAGGGCGCTCAGTTCTTCTCAAAAATTGATCTAAGGTTAGGTTATCATCAGCTAAAGATAAAAAACGAGGATGTTCCTAAAACTGCTTTTCGTACTCGCTATGGCCATTGGTTATGCCTTTTGGGCTAACCAATGCTCCTGCAGTCTTCATGGACTTGATGAACCGAGTATTTCACGAGTTCTTGGATAAATTCGTTATTGTTTTCAACGATGATATCTTGGTGTATTCTAGAAGTAAAGAAGAACACGAAGAACACATGCATAAAGTGCTTGGGACGTTACGATAAAAAAAGTTGTATGCAAAGTTTTCGAAATGCGACTTTTGGCTCAACCAAGTTGCATTCCTTGGTCATATAGTATCCGTCGAAGGAATAAAGATGGACCCTGCCAAGATTGAGGTAATTACAAATTGGCCTAGACCCACTTCTGCTACAGAAGTTTGAAGTTTCTTCGGCCCGGCTGGTTACTATCGAAGATTTGTAGAAGGATTTTCCGTCATTGCCTCACCCCTTACGCAGTTATTGAGGAAAGGAGTAAAGTATTACTGGAATGAGGAGCGAGGAAAGAGTTTTGAAGAGTTGAAAAAACGATTCGTATCTGCTCCGATGCTTACTCTTCCTTCTGGATTAGGAGGCTTCCAAATCTATAGTGATGCTTCAAAGAAAGGACTTGGTTGCATGTTAATGCAACATGGTAAAGTTATTGCTTATGCCTCGCGTCAATTAAAGCCTTATGAAGTTAATTACCCGACGCATGACTTGGAGTTAGCCGCAGTAGTCTTCACGTTGAAAATTTGGCGTCATTATCTCTACGGTGAGACTTGCGACATATTCACTGACCATAAAAGCCTCAAGTATACATTTACGCAAAAAGGAATAAATATGAGGCAACGAAGATGGTTGGAACTCTTAAAAGACTATGATGCAAATATTCAGTACCATCCGGGAAAGTAGCTGACGTGTTGAGTAGAATGAGTTTTGGTACCGTATCTTGTCTTCAAATCCACCCACGTATAATCTATGATCTGGATAGATTGGGTGTCGGTATTCAGGTTGGTGATTCTAACGGTTACCTAGATAGAATGCAAATCGAGCCTGACCTAATCTCTCGGATTAAAGATGCACAGAGGTATGATGGTGAATTATGGGCGATAGTGTCACACCCTTAAAATCCGCTAACGGATTTTGAGGGTGTGACAGATTGGTATCAGAGCCATTGGTTATAGCGAACTAGAAATACATTCATACTAGACTATAATCGCAACGACCCATTAGTTATAATTTTACGCACTGCATATATAAATATATATTATATATTTAGTTATTCGATTTCTTTATCTCTTTACCTCATTCACTCATACGCGCGTAACCCATACACAACTTATCTTGTTGGGATGTCAAAAACATCATCATCATCTGACCCGGTGTCCCACGACCCCAGAAAGGAACCTCAGCTACCCGACTCATCACCACCTCGAGTAGTCCTAGCACTAGCAGCCCGCGCACCGAAAAGGCACTGCCCATCTGGAGACGTGTATGAGGAAAACAGTAACTGGAGTTAGTACCCGAGTTTGATCGAGCGCTTGGTTTACCGCGAGCAAGTTCCACTACTACCTCTCCCGGGCTGTCCTATGTCCTTCAACACACTACCACCCATAACCCAACCAATGGAGCGTTCTTTCGCAGCTCCTGTTTGGAGCGTGAAGTTGACATTATGCACTCGAAGAGAGTCAAATGTTACTGGATTGATAGGGGATGGAGCTGAGGCTAGGGAGAGAATTTCTTACCTGACTGAAGCCATGAAGGAAGTTCAGGATGCTCATGTTCAGTTAATGAAGCTAGTGACCAAGATGCAATAAGAGATGATAGACTTGCAGGAAGAAGTTTGGAATGCAAGAGGCCTTGCAGTAGTAGCTCTAGCTCGTTGCGACACACTAGAGGCGCAAATTGCTTCGAACGTAGCAGAACCAGAGGAAGATCCTGAAGAGGATCCTGAGGAAAACCAAGAGGAAGGGCCGGAGGTCCAGCATTCTGTACCTTGAAGAATTACCTGGATTGTAAACCCAATTCGTTCAACGGCACTGAGGGAGCCATAGGTTTCCTGCGTTGGGCCGAGAAGGCGGAGTCAGCCTTTGAGATGTGTAACTGTCCACCAGCCAATAAGGTCAAGTTTGCTGCTGGAACACTACAAGATTCCTCCTTCACCTGGTGGAATCCTAATGTGCAGATTCTTGGGTTGGAATTGGTAAATGCTATGAACTAGCAGGAATTCAAGAACATGATGCAAGAAGAGTATTGTCCTACAGAGGAAATCTCAAAGTTGGAGTAGAAATTTTGGGCGTTAAAGATGGTGGGCTCTGATATTGAAGCCTACACCACACGTTCTCACGAACTTGCGGTGATGTGCCCGCGGATGGTAGACCCGCCAAGTAAGAGGATTGAGATGTATATTGATGGTTTGGTACCCCAGATTCAGGGTATGGTGACGTCTTCCAAACCGACCACTATTCAGCAAGCGATCCGAATAGCCCACAAGCTGATGGATCAAGCAGTGGCCCAAGGTGCGTTACCACCTAGAGGTTCCACCTCTAAAACCCGTTACAACTCAAGCAATGACAACAACAACAACCCTGGGAATGGAAAGAGGAAGTTTGACAACATGAGGTCCTCATCATCGAACCCTCCACAGCAACAACACCACCGTAAACCCGAACTCGCTCAGAACTTCAATAATCAAGGTTCCAATAACAACAACGGTGGCGGACAGGGTTCGAGTAGCTATGCTGGAAAGTACCCTAAGTGCAACAAGTGCAACTATCACCATGCTGGCCCATGTGACCGTATCAAGTGTTTGCGATGCTGTAAATTGGGTCATCAGGCCAAGGACTATAGGGGAGAACTAGTGGGTAAGGGTGCTCCTAAACAGTCGGCAATAACGAAAGGGCGCTTTGAGTGTGGTTAGGAGGATCACTTCAGGAAGGATTGTCCAAAACTGAAGCAGAATGAGAGCAATGGAGGCAATAACAGTAACGGAAGCGGTAGTAAGGGTAGAACTTTCGTCATTGGATCGGGCCACACCCGCAACGATCCGAATGTGGTTACCGGTAAGTTCCTTGTGAACGACTGTTTGCTTCTATTTTGTTTGACACTGGAGCTGATAGGAGTTTTGTGTCGAACGCCTTAATAAACTCTTAGACTTAACTCCAACCCCTTTAAATGCTAAGTTTCCTGTTGAATTAGCTGACGGTAAGTCTATAAAAACAACTCATGTAGTAGCGGGATGTAAGTTGAAACTGTTGGGTCATACTTTCGATATCGACCTCCTACCCTTTACGCTTGGTAGTTTCAATTTTGTTGTTGGCGTGGACTGGCTATCCGAAAATAGAGTTGAGATTATATGCCATGACAAGATTTTTCATATCACTACTCCTTCCGGCTAAATAATCTCGATACAGAGCGAGAAGAGCGGCATGACCACCAGCATCATCACCCTCATGAAGGCACATAAATACTTAAGAAAGGGTCATCCGGCGATTCTAGCTCACGTCATTGAGAAACCCGCGGAAGAGAAGCGGATCGAAGATATACCGATTGTGCGAGATTTTCCGAAAGTCTTCGCGGAGGATTTGCCAGGACTCCCACCCATTCGACAAGTCGAGTTCCAAATCGACTTAGCCCCCGGTGCTGCACCCATAGCTCGAGCCCCGTATCAGCTCGCACCGGCGGAGCTTCAGGAGTTGTCCACTCAACTACAAGACTTGTCGGATAAAGGTTTCATCTGACCTAGCTCATCCCCATGGGGACCTGTTGTTCTATTTGTTCAAAAGAAAGACGGGACTTTCCACATGTGCATCGACTACCAGGAGCTGAACAAGGTAATGGTCAAGAACCGTTATCCCCTACCCCGAATTGATGATCTTTTCGACCAGCTTCAAGGATCGAGTTACTACTCGAAGATCGATCTGAGATCTGGTTACCATCAATTAAGAGTGCGCGAAGAAGACATTTCATAGACGGCATTCAGGACTCGGTATGGTCACTATGAGTTTTCGGTTATGCCTTTTGGCTTAACCAACGCACTAGCCGTATTCATGGACCTCATGAACAGAGTATGCAAGGCGTACCTCAGCAAGTTTGTTATCGTTTTCATAGATGATATCCTCGTCCACTCCAAAAACAAGACCGACCATGAAGAACACCTAAGGTTAATCCTGGAATTGCTAAAGAAGGAACAACTATACGCTAAGCTTCGAAATGCGAATTTTGGCTTCGTGAGGTTCAGTTCTTAGGACATGTGATTAACGAGGCAAGGTGGAAGCCATAAAAAACTGGGAAGCACCTAAGACTCCGACTGAGGTGCGACAATTCCTAGGACTGGCTGGTTACTACCGACGTTTCATTGAGGGATTTTCAAAGATTCCTCAACCCCTCACCGCACTGACATACAAGGGTCCTAAGTACAATTGGGGTGATGCGCAGGAGTCTGCCTTCCAACTGTTGAAAACCAAACTTTGTAGCACACCTATCCTAGCCCTCCCTGAGGAACGTAAAATTTTGAGGTGCATTGTGACGCATCGATACAGTGTCTCGGTTGCGTGTTAATGCAACTCGAGAAGGTTATAGCCTATGCCTCTCGACAGCTACGGATCCACGAGAAGAACTATACGTCCCATGACTTGGAACTCGGAGCTGTGGTGTTTGCCCTTAAGATATGGGGACATTACTTGTACGGTACCAAATTCACCATTTACACCGACTACAAGAGTCTCCAACATATCTACGATCAAAAGGAGTTGAACATGCAACAACGTCGTTGGGTCGAGCTACTTAAGGATTATGACTGTGCCATAAAATACCACCCTGGCAAGGCCAATGTAGCGTCCGATGCTCTTAGCAGAAAGGAAATCGATAAGCTTAGACGAGTGCGAGCATTACAACTCACGAATCATGCCAACTTACCTGATCAGATTCGTGATGCTCAACTTGAAGCTTTGAAAGACGAAAACCTCCCATCATAACTTATCGGACGGGTCCGATATTTCGATAACCGGATTTGGGTCCCTCGATACGGAAACTTGAGAAATCTGGTGATGGACGAGGCACATAAATCCCGATTAAGGAATCGGACAAAATGGAAAGACTGACTCGCATCTACATGAAAGAAGTAGTGTCTAGACACGGAGTGCCTGTCTCAATCATATCTGATCGAGATTCCCGTTTCACTTCACACTTTTGGAAGTAACTACAAAGCGCTCTAGGCACTCGCCTTGATATGAGCACCGCATACCATCCTCGGACGGATGTGCAAAGTGAACGCACCATTCAGACCTTGGAAGACATGTAGCGTGCATGTGTGTTGGATTTCGGAAAAAGTTGGGAACCCACTTGCCCCTAGTAGAGATTTCGTATAATAACAGCTACCACGCCAGCATTAAAGCAGCGCCGTTTGAAGTGTTGTATGGACGAAAGTGTCGATCACCTCTTTGCTGGGCAGAAGTAGGTGATAGCCAAATCACTGGTCCTGAACTAGTGTTCGAAACCTCAAAGAAGATTGTCCAAATCTGAAATCGCATGGCAGCAGCACGAGATCGCCAAAAGAGTTACGCCGACAAGCGCCGAAAACCTCTGGAATTCCAAATGGATGACAAGGTTTTACCGAAAGTCTCACCTTGGAAAGGTGTAGTTCGCTTTGGAAAGCGAAACAAACTCAACCCACGATACGCTGGCCCATACTGGATAATTGAACGTATTGGTCTGGTAGCATATCGATTGGACTTACCAACGGAACTCAGTGACGTACACAACGTTTTCCATGTATCCAACTTGAAGAAATGTCTTTCTGACGAAACACAAGCAGTTCCTTTGGGCGAGTTGCAAGTTGATGAACAGTTACGCTTCATCGAAGAACGAGTCGAAGTTTTGGATTGGGAAACCAAAACACTCAAACACAGCAAGATTCCCATCGTTAAAGTTCAGTGGAACTCAAGACATGGACCAGAGTTCATGTGGGAACGCGAGGATCAAATGATGAAAAAGTATCCTCACCTTTTCGAAGGGCTAACCAAGCACCGAAAAACGCGAAAGCCGACAAACCGTCAGAATACACCAGATGTATGAATTAAATTTCGGGTCGAAATTTCTTTCTACAGGGGGATGATGTGACAAACTGAAAATTATTGCCTTTTTCAGACACCCATCGTGACTTTACACAAATTTTCGGGACGAAAATTCTTTCAACATGGGAATGATGTGACACTCGTCAATTTCAGGTTAACTCCATTAATCCGAACTCCGTTAATTCAAACATAAGAACATACGAACTGTAACGCATATCTCATTACATCTAAATTAGGGTTTAAATGACGCTTGACAATCATTACACAAGTAATCTTTTAGAATTTCACCAAAACACACACGAGTCGACTCAAATCGTTGGTGAACAAACAATAAATATTATAAACAAGTATTTGATAATTTTGTGTTACGTTTATGTGTTATTTGGTGCTTACATGTATAACATTAATTCATGGAGAAAATAAGCTAGTTATGCTAGAACTATACAAAATAGAAGTTGAGGTGCTAGTTGTAACTTACAATTTATTTAATCACTATATAAACAACCTTAACAATAAACCCTAACCCTAACCCTTTCCCTCCCTCCCTCTCTCCCTTGCGACGGCAGCCACCCACACACCCCTCCCCTCTCCTTGTTCGACCAAAACACACAACACACACACACACATATACAATCATCCTTGCAAGCTTATTGAAGAATCTAAGGTGCTAACTAGGTAATTAACACCCTCTCTAGCCTATTCTATTGATTTAATTGCATCCTTGAACATGTTAATCAAAACCCTAGATCTTAAAATTGATGATTATTGATATGTTAGGGTTGTATGCATGACTTCTAGTTTCATAGGTTAATAATATGTTGAGTTTTGATGAAAACTGATGTTGGACAGATTCTTAAATTCGTGTTTAAACGACTGTAACTCGATGTTAATATTGTATTTGGAAGTGATTATTGATTCTATGATGTAGTAAGTCGAGTCTAGTTTCTAAAGAGTCTGAGTTTGTAATTTTACGACGAGTAAAAATTAGTTTTTATTATTTTACAAATCTGTTGTGCAAGTCTGATTCGGGAAGTCTGCTGGTAGGTTGTTTTGTAATTACTAGTAGGTACCCGCGCGATGCGGCGGCGACGCTTATTTAAAACGTTATGCGCATTTTGAGTTAGTTTATCAGTACTCTCTTGATATAGTGTATTACTTTTGAGTGTGAAAATGTACGTCAGTAAATTCTGCAAGTTGTAATTGACAAAACGTGTTCTCAGGTCAAACCCATCTGATCCGTTTTAACTCAAACTCAGTATCTAACCATTTTACCTTTTTTACATTGAGCAAAGCTAATCGTGCACAATTTTAGCCTTAACCATGTCATCTTTTAATGACAATCAATTTAACCATGCAGATGCACAATAACCACATAAACAGGAGATGTCTAAAAACATGCTGGACAGCTAGCTAATAACAATTTTTAGTTAACACTATAGTAATTAAAAAATAAATAAATAAAACTCAGTTGAATAAGCACACTGTTGTTCAAACACGGGCGAAACCATTAGTTATGTTTCCTTTTCTTTTTATTTGCCATTCAAATTTAAAATAATACAAATATGCTTATCTCAAACAAACATATCGTCCTAGTTTTTTACTAATCCCCTTAAAGCAAGTGATATGCAGTTCTTCCATCATCAGCAGTAAACAAACTTATCGGCCTGAGCTTCTTCAACAGGGATGCCGAGTTCATCCAACTTCCTCTGAGCATCATTTCTCATAGCTATTAGAAAACAAATCCACATTCATTTTGGTTTCAACATATTCGGTTTTCGGATTCGATTCATTTCCAAGTTTTAATATCATTTATGTTTAGTTTCAATTTTTTTGGGTTTTTATTTCGCTTCAGTTATTTAAATTTGGTTAATTACATATTTTAATTTATATTGTCTTGTTTTTCGGTTCGGTTGTTTCATTTCAACATATTCAATTTTTTTCGATTTTTGTGAAACATATTTGGTTTTTATTTCTATTTTTTTTTGTCTTTTGGCTCGATCTTGGTTTCAGTTCAGTTGTTGGTTTTTGTTTCAAATTTTTGGTTTTTGGATTTTTCGTTTTGGTTCAATCTCGGTTTATTAGCTTTTATTTTTGGTTTCAGTCACCGTCTTTAGTTTCGTTTTAGTTTGGTTTTAGTGTATTCGTTTTTCGGTTTTGGTTGTTTCGTGTCAGTTCGGTTTCTGTGCATTCGGTTTTTTTGATTTGGTTTGGTGTTAGTTTTTCGTTTCAGCTCAATTTGAATTTCTTTTTGGTTTTTTGTTTCGCTTCAGTTAATGGTTTTTGATTTCTGTTTTTTGGGTTTCGGTTTGGTTTCGATTTTTTCGTTTCAGTTTGGTTCGATTAGATTTCTGTTTTTTCGGTTTCAGATTTTAGCTCGGTTTCAAATTTTTCGGGTTTTGTTTCGCTTCGGTTAAAGTTTTTCAGTTTGCGATTTTTTTTTGTTTTGGTTTTTTTTTTCAATTTGGCTTTAGTTATTCAATTTTTGGTTTGGTTGTTTCGTGTCAATTCGGTTTCAATGTATTCGGGTTTTAGATTCAGTTCGGTATTGCTTATAATGAATGTAAGTTGACCAAAATATCAACTATACCTCTGAATGTAACAAGCATTACAGTATTGCTTATAATGATAAAACATCCGCTAAACATTCATCATTTACAACAATAAAGCATTCAAAAAATAACCATAAACCATAGTATGATACATCAAAACACCATCAAAACATTGTAAAGATAAATAAAAACAATGCAAAACACCATCAGCTACTTTCTTCCTCTTTCCCATTGGTGGTCCGATCTGTTTGTGATGTGTAACATAGGGGTGAACAAATAATTAAATTGGTCATATTGGTCGTTTAACGGGTCAAAGCTGGTAAGTGCTGACTCGCCAATAATAACTTGAAGCTCGGGTGTTATTCCAAAGAGTTTGTTTAGGCCCCGAGGTCCACATCTTCTTTTGGTTCAGGTTGAACCTATGAGAGATGAATAAATGAACACATAAATTTTGTAAGTTTCGGACAAGTGAAGATATATGTAACTAGATTTTCATCCCGGCGCGTTGCGCCGGGGCAGCTATCAAAACCCATACGTTGAAACCCGGGCGTTGGTAAAACCCTAACGTTACGATGATGAGTCGACACGAATTCAGTCAGTATCGGTTGCGTTCGTAACAATATAAACACCATTGGTAAAATTTGAGGGTTAAAACTCAAAATATTAATTCGTCAATTTAACATATAAAAGCATTAACATATAAAAAAACAAAATATTTAAGACGATGTTTAGTTGGTTGGCAAACCCAGGCGGTGGTAAAACAAAGTGTTGTCGGTCCCGAACATTAAGGCGGTAACTTGACTCGAATTTGGTCGGTTTTGATTAGGTACCTTACGGTACCGGAACTAAAAAACGAAAAAAATAAATAACTTGAGGTGGACCAACGACCAATTTGGGAGGGGGGAGGGTCGGTAGCGTTTTCGGTCATGGGCTTTAAATAAAGTCGCGAGTTTGCGCGAAGTCGGCCAGTTTCTTTAAGATTTGTTATGGTACTGGAACTAAAAAAATTGACGTTTAAATCAGTTTCCATTATGTTTATTATGGTAACAAAACTAAAAAAATACAAAATTCACCGACCAATACGGTGCCGCCTAGTGGCCCAATAAGCCACTTGCGGCACCAAACTTGTAAATTATATATAGCTAGTTTTTTACACCCGGCGCAGTCTGTTTTTGTTAAATGAAAATGAGTGATTACAGGCGCTGGACTGGTTCAACACAAATTTGTGATTATCAAACAAAGTCGTTGAAAATATAAACCTAAGTGCTTTAGGCATATGTAGTTGGGTTGGTCTTGAGTTAAATCATTTACTCATTTCCTTGCGCAAATGTACAACTGACAATTGACTATTCGTTTCAAACCCACGAACCCATCTACGTAAACGTAAAATGTATATTAAAATAAGTTCTCTTTAAATAGAACATGCGTTACAAAACTTAATAAATTAAAAAATAATTAAAATAAAAATAAAGTGTTCTCTTAGTGTGAAAGGTAAAATTGTAGCCTACAAAATCTAGAGGGTCTTGACATGCCAACAAATGATACACTTGCAGCTTCATCCGGTAATTCCTTTATAGCACCAACCACGGTTACCGTGAAGCTGCAAATATTTCAGTAAATATACAAATCATGAAAATTATTTCGTCTATGATGTCTAAGTCATACTCATATGTAAGAACAAAATTACACTTGAAGTTAGAATAAAATACAAAAGAATTAAATATAGCAACCACAGTGTAAATTTCAATAAACTAAATTGAAGGTCATATGGGTCAGTTTTATTGAACTGGGCAAATTATCTTAATTCCTTTTTTTTATAAAGCGGGTCAAACATGTTAGTCTTGTCAAACGGGCCACCTTTATATTAGTAAATAGGCCAACAATCATTTATCACAAAATGGTAGAATGGGCTAACATTATTAGACATTGAAAATCAAAATTGAAAATCAAAACCCAACCGTTAAAATATAAAACCTAACCAAATCGAATCCTCATAAACGGCTTGTTTCCGGATTGGTATCACAGTTTGACTGCATTATGTGGTCCTTTTGAACAAAAGTACAACTTTTCTTATAGGATCATATTAGCTTCCAATTCATAAATTACTTGAGTACATAACTATATCTAATAAAACAAAAGCTTTTTTCTATTATGAGAGACCATATACTTGAATACAAAAGTAGTATGTTGAATGTGAATTTTGAATGCAGAACCTATAACACCTTGATAGGCCAAATATATTTTTTCACAGTTAATTGTAGTTAAGTTATACTTCAATTACTAAATATTTGCAATATAAAATATTTTAAAGCATTAGCTACGTCTAGTGGTCCAGCCCGGTTTCACACGGCCAGTTTTTGTTATAAATCATAAGCCAAACCGTTTAAAATTCTTGAAACCTATAGACTGAAAGTTAAAAATAAAACCGACCGCAAAACCAAGCTGAACTGATGCGCGATTTGAATGGTTTACGGTTTTGATCAGAACCGTGAACACAACTACCCCTATTAACTGCAACATTCAAGAACTGTTGAAAACATATGTGACAGGCATCCTCAAATAGTTTCAGTGTCAGATTTGAATAATGAACTGAAATTATCAGTTAACAACTTTAAAAAAAACTCATCAACAAATAAGCATTACTAAAAAATATGATAAACTATTATCAAAACAAACCTCTAAAAACGAATGTTTTGTGGAATAAACCAATCAAAGCAGCTGGTCAAGGTGAAACTTGTAAGCAGTCAGCATAGAACTATCAACATCATTTCTGATATTAGTAAAAAGTATGTAATTCCAATTTATAGTCATCTATGGTACTCAAAGATATACATTAACAAAAACATAAAAATTATGGCTTACCTTTAAGAGGCTGCCCAAATACTGGCTTGCAATGCATCATCCTGATGACACTTTAAACTTATATCGCACACTCAATTTTCTTGACAATTCCTCCGGTTCATGATTATGTGGCATTCCAACTCGTCCACTTAGTACTATTTACAAATAACGTTTATGCGTTCCCTAAAGCTGAAAGAATGCAGAGCACATAAAATAATGAAACAATTAACTGATTTGTCATTCGACACATTATCCGTGTGTATTCCAATAATATGTAAAAATGATTATAAACTAAATTATTCAAAAGTAATATATGTAGCATCAAAACCAGAACTGAATAAAATCGTACACATAGGACTCATTTTCATGCTAAAGAGTATCAATTTGTGATTAATAAATGCGCAAAACAAAGGAAAACAATGGTTATACGATAATGAGTCTTAGATTTCTAAATAGTCACAGAAAGAGATATGATCCGGTATTGGCTGCACGTATACCAATTGTCAAGTGAAAGAAAATTCAAATACATTGCCAGCTCGGTTTCCTTGCCAAGACACGTAAGGATCTCAACTTTGTTCTAATCGAAAGTCATCATCACAATCGTATGTGAGACATGGACAAAGATAAATATAACTTTACAAACGCTAATAGAATCGTGGTGTCAACTTGGTTTTATAACTGATCTCGTTCGACAAATGCAGCCTGAAATTAACATGCATAATGCCGAAAACATCAAACATGACTATATCAATACTGAGGCGACTCATGTTGCTTAAAGCAAGTAAAAAATTATACAAACAACACATTATCTATGTAGACTAAAATCGGGATGTCAGTGCTACAAACTGAATTCCCCTAAACCCATTGATGTGGCAGTCTAGCTCATTGACAACCACAATCGTCACCGGGAACCGTAATTGGCGACTACCACGGTAACATTAAAAATTATCAAATTCGTACAGCAAAAACCCTAACATACAGACATACTAACCGTTACAGCTCAACGACACCAACCATGGCACAGACACCGGGACGTCCAGAGGCCACCAATAAAACCCACAATAACGGTTGTCTAACTCACTGACAGGCGCCATAGAGACCACCGCTACCAGGGGTAGAAACAGGTTCGAAAATCATCACCTGCACCGCCAGGAAGGGCAAACTGAGAGCATGAACGAAACAAATAGGTGGCTACTTAATTAAGTTGTATAATCAGGTTTGTCTCCGACTTAACACCGCCACCTAATAAGAACCCGGCAACAATCGGTGGGAAAATATGAGAAGAGAAGAAAATAAGGTGGAACGTGAACAATTTTTTTAATAAATGAACGAACATGAAAAAAAACCTTTTTGTTCATTTAATCAAATGAACAAATATGAACAAGCGTTTTGTTTGTGAACATCCGTGTATGTTCGTTTGTTTACGTTCGTTCGTCTATGTTTGTTTGTTTATGTTCGTGTAAAATTTAAATAAATACATTAGTATTTTTTTGTTCAATTTCCAGATCTACCCCTGCACATTATGATAACTCCTATAATCCACATGGTGTTATTCCCAAAAGTTAAGGCTGGTTTAAGAGGACAGCATTCGGGTGGAACCTGTTTTTAAAACTGAATAGATTGGTTTTGACACTTTGACTGGTTTCAAATTCGCTAATGACTGGTTTAAACTCAGATTTTGACAGGTTCAGGTAGGGTCTGACCTGGTCCGGCTTGGTTTCAGCTTATATGATTAAAATCTGATTTAACCTACAGTCTGGTTCAAACTGTTCTTAACTATCTATAGTTTAAGAGCACGTCATAACTAATAATTTTTACTATTAGATGAACTAACAATCAATTTCTTACTATCAAGTCTATGCTCGGAAGTGGTTAATAATTTCATTCACAAGGGCTGCTAAAATTTTGGATTCAACAAAATGTTTTATAAACATTAAAGAAGCTCAAAGCCCACTTCCCAAGGCTTATGATCATTTTAATATAGTATATATATATATATATATATATATATATATATATATATATAGATTACTATTGTAGCCCCTACACCATTACACCCCTAAAAACAAATTTTCACCCCGGCGCCACACGGCGTAAAACACCCCAATTTATAGCCCCTCCACTACGCATGGC
Organism: Bidens hawaiensis; assembly: GCF_021521415.1. NCBI lineage: Eukaryota > Viridiplantae > Streptophyta > Magnoliopsida > Asterales > Asteraceae > Bidens > Bidens hawaiensis. The sequence continues at coordinate 714,740 of NW_027491919.1, forward strand.
CTTACAAGTAGAATAGTTACCTCCGCTTCTTTTGGTTCTACAACTTTATCTTGAGCTACAAGAGCTACACCACCTTTGTCCTAAAAAAACAAATGTATTTTCATAAACAAAAAGCGTGTCTACTGAATTTAAAACAATAAAAATAAGCTACTATGAAAAACACGCACCATGTGTGCACACCGGTCATATGCAGATCTATCAGCAATCCCAACACACTCAATCCAAAGACTCTGTCACACCCCCAACAGTCTGCAGCATAATGTGGCATCCCATTTGGAATATGCTGCCTAAACCGCAAGTGTTTTTCACCTATACATGAGTGTCAAAATCAAATTAACTCTCCCACTAAAGCATGCAAGTGTTTGATTATTCACAAGCCCTTAAAAGTTAAACAGTCTTAATTTTGCTTGTTGGAATACGAAATTAAATAAAGAACAATGTCAATAGTTTATCACCATAAATTATGCAATATGATTTGAGAAAAGCATATAACTCATCCAACGAAAATGTCATTATTAACATAGCATCATAATAATTGAAAAATATATGTTATTTAGGTTATCAATTCCATAATTCATACCAATAAACAAGTGAACTCAATATCATAACACATTTTAATAAATTGAAGTTAGAAATTAGAAATTAGAAATTAAAATTTTAAAATGCAGCTACCTCATCAAAATCAATGCCACAATCAAGAGCAATACTCTAAATCAAATCCGAAGCACCGATCAAGTCTTTGTCGGAGTCAAAGATGTCCAAAACTGCCACCACATCCAACTATCCTCCCAAACCTGTAGCAATTCGAATTCATAAAATTACAAACTCACCAACAATTAAACAAAAAATGCGAGAATACATTTGTGGTACAACTTGATCCTACTAAAAAATGTCATTTGCACACCTGTTTGCATCTGCAGTTTTGACTTTCAATCAAACTTCAAAATATACACATTCTAGAAATGCCGATAAACATACAGTTAATTTATGTAAAAAAAATAATTATAATTTATAAGAAGAAAATATTGTGAAGTTGTTAACCATACAAAGCAAACAGATTTTCATAGCAGAAATGTTGTTTGTAGTTGATTTCTGGATTATACCTACTACTTTCTCGAAAAATCAAGATTTAAAAAAACAAACTACAAGAAACATTATTTAAAGTTGGTTTCTAAACAACTTTAAATAATGTTCTACTGACTAAATCATGTCGATTCATATCATATAAAAAAATCTAAGTCAAACAATTTTGTATATGAACAAATCCTTTTGCATAAAACCTCAATTTATTGTTCTACCGACATAATGTTCTACCAATACTTTTCAAATATATGATCATGTCATTGAGTCTTCTTCGATGCAAATGAATAGAAAATTTAATCTAAAAAAAGGAAAAAGAAGAAATCAAGGATTACTCAGATACATTGTATCAAGGATGGTTGGTTCCCACATCTTCAACCCGCAAACATGGTTTTTCTAGCTAACGAAGCACTTGAAAGGATATTCTCAAAAACTACATCCATCATATCAAGGATGGTTGGTTCCCACATCTCCAACCCGCAAATAATCATATAGGGGTTACAACTTACAACAAAAGGATTAAAACCAAAATAAATTATGGTATTTATCAAATATTTGACAATCTTTGTTAACTTCAAAATAACACCAAAATGACGTGTTTAACAAAATATCCGCTTACCATTAAAAAACAAGCATATAACTTAAAAATAATACAAGTGGCAACATGTAACTCACATGTTGTTGATTCAAAACAATATGCATACAGATTCAAGTCATGCAACTAAATAACACTTACGACACATAATACAAATACAAAATGATCGGTCCAGTAGAATGTGCATGATTCAAAGTACAGATGCAGTTAATGAATACTGAATGCACATAATTCAAAGTACATAATTACAGATGCAATTAAACAATACTGAATGAACATAATTCAAATATAAAATGTAGCCTAAACTAATCTTAATAACTATCCTGGTTGGAATTTGGAAATATACCTGAATTTAGCATTAATGTAACATGTAACCTGAGCATTTATAATGTTATTATATAACTGAGCATCTATTGCCAAGGCTAAATACAGCATACTAAAGCTTATTAAGCCATTCTCCTTTTTCCCTCGCAATACACATGTAGCAAAAAGTTCTAAATTAGCACATGCGATTTCTTATTAGAAACTATGATGTCTCTACTAATTGCATTATATTTACCTTGTAAAACCATTTATAGGATCTCACAAGTCGTAACATTATCTGTTAGCTCACCATCTCCATACCTACAAAATCAACATCATAACCGGTTTATTCAATAGATTCTCACCAGCACCTTCCCTTTTTATGCAGTTTTATAAATATCATAACGATATATAAAGACTTAATGTTTACCAATAAAGAAAGTCTGACATAAAAAAGTTCCAAAATACTGAAATTAAATAAATGGCAGACTTATTGTTATGAACATAATTGGCCCAATCCAAGTAGACCCAATCTTGCAGCCCAGTTCGATGATAGTGAAAGGCCCACGGATTTGAGAATGACCAGCAAAGGTTATAAGCAAGATGAGAGTACGGAATAGGGTATCAATGAATATTGTTACAGTTGGTTCTAGAGGTGTTTAAAAAGCTTGCGGCTCGCTCGAAACTCGCTCGAAAAAAACTCGAAAAAAGCTCGCTTGAAAAACGCTCGATTTAAAATCGAGCCGAGCCGAGCCGGCTCGTTTTGTAATCGAGTCGAGCTCGAGCCTGGGGTCGCTCGGCTCGTGGCTCGGCTCGCAGGCTCGGCTCGATGGCTCGTTTTAATACTTTATATATATATCATTTATTATTTTTAGTTAATACGTAATAATAACAATAATATAGAGAGATTGATGGTCTTGACTAGCTTATGTTTCCATATTCGAGTTTCTAAATAGTGACTTTCCAAATTATTGATTCTAAATCCCTATGGAAACAATATCAATTGGTTTTGAATGATTACCATTGATTACATTACAAATATAAATAAATATACATGGTTCCTAAACACAGTGCATACATTTAGGAAGAGTATCATAATTCTGCAACAACTTTGACACTACTTGAACTTAAATATATGTATTGCCTTTTGGTCCCTGAAGATGTATAGTCGTTTATACAATAATCTCGTTTCCCAAATTCCAAATTTTAGTTTCTACTTTTTTATATATGAATAAACGATTAAAGAGAAATCTCCACTGCGAAAAGCATTGCCAAAAAAAAATCTTCAATATTCATGTTAGCTCGTCGAGCCACGAGCTGGCTCGAGTTTTTTACAAGCCGAGCTCGAGCTAAGCGTCCCAGCTTGTTAAATAAAATCGAGCCGAGCCGAGCTGGCTCGAGTTGAGCTCGAGTCGAGCTCGAGTTGCGCCTAGCTCGGCTCGGCTCGGCTCGTTTACAGCCTTAGTTGGTTCTGGTCTTCTCATCTCTTCTTCTCTAATCTGTTTCCCATCTCCTTCTTGTTATCTTTTGGTTTCTCATTGTAATCTCTCTATTGAGTGAATCGAATCATATTAACTACTTCTCAATTGATTTTCTCCTGTTGTGTTAATTCGAGTACACAACATTGGTGCTTTCATTGATCCTTAGCATCGATGGCTTTGGAAGAACTCCTGCAGGAACCTCCACGATTACCTCGTTTCACCGGATCTAATCCCGCCCTATGGATCTCTAAAGCGGAAAGGTATTTTGTCTTTTATGCTATCTAAGATGATGAACGGTTTCCCTATGTCATTGAATGCTTCGATGATGAACCATTCTGGTGGTTCAATGGTTGGCATCGGAGTTCAGACTTCATCACTTGGAATGATTTCACTAATGAAATGCTTACTCAATTCCTGGCTACGTCTGTCCATCTGGTTGCCATTGCAGCATGTTCGATTCAGCAACCAAAAGCTGCAATTGATCAGATTAAGGAGCCAACTCTGATTGATTCCACATCTGATACCAATTCCGTCGTAGCTCGGTTGTCTACATCAGGTCTGGTTAGCTCTGTTTCGATTCCGTTTGTAACTACTGCTCACAAGGTGTTCGATGAAATGCCTGGCGGTATTGACAATGAAATTGAGGCTGAAGTTCATGGCATCATTAATGTGGAAGTATTAGAAATCAACACCGACTCACAAGTTGATGTTGATGAGTCACTTGGAGTAAAGGATGCTTAACTTGTTATATTAGATTCTAGTTTTGTGCTTAAAAGTGTTGTTGTTGAGTTTTCTATTATGCATGGTGAGAAAAACTGGTTGTTATAGGAGGCTTCAAGAGTACTTACAAATTTTGGATGGAAACCTGGTTGGTTATGTTATTCAGGTGGTCATTGGGAAGGACTTGATAATGAATTTAACAACTGGGAAATTGTTTGGCCACTACTGGTAATTATTCTACACACACAGCTTGAGAAGGATACAAAATGGTCGTGGCATGACATGGGAACCCAAGAGCTTATTGATTATTTTTTTTCATTCGAGTTACTATGAATGTGCAAGTTGCTATAAGAATGGTGATGGTTTTCTCTGCACTTGTACTAAAGCTATAGGTATAAGTTCTGACGAGTTGATGATAACGACAGTTGGATACAAGGAGCTCAATATTTGTGTTAGTGATGGTGATGTGCCTAAAATTCTTTTCATTAAGTATGGACAAGACTTCAGCTTCACTATTATTCAAGGCGAGAACACATATTTTACCACTTCTGATTCGGCTTTTCAGTTGAATCCACAATCTGTTCAGCTCTTTCTTTACAGCAATGCTTTGATATTTGAACCACTCAATGAGGTTATCTGTGAGTCTGGTCATTCGCTTCTCCACCACGTGCCTGCTTTTATTACTCAAACCATGGTGAATTTTGCACCCCTTTCTCCTAAATTGTTTTATTTGGATGCTGACCTGAAACCCCCAAATCCTCACACAACCCTTACACAAGGTTTGTGTTTCATTTTTAAAGGTTTTCTACCTCAAGGTACCGAAGCAAAATTAATCTATAGCTTGAAGTTTGAAAATGAGGATTTTGCATTGCAACATGAAAGAGAATGAATGTTCTCTCTGGCTAATTCTGGTCCTAATACTATTGGCCCGTTAACAGTTCTTGATAGAGAGATTAGCATTTATCAGTGAGTGACTCGTGATTGGTATAGTTGGCATTTCCTTGCGCTCAAAAAGATTGTTCCAGACATCATTTTGTATGTCAAAGCAGTCACGCTTATAGGTTATTGTACTAAGGCTGGAAAACTCCATTTTTCAAAGATACTCAACGACGAGTTTGATGTTGAATTAAAGATGGCAGCTATCGTTTCCATGGGAACCAAAACCAACTTTATTGATGTGATTATGATTAAGCATTTATGTGATCAAGTATTGTTCTTATCAGCATATCAAGCTCACTTACTTGATAATTTAAAAAGGAGAACGCATACATCTGCTTCCAATCTTACTGCATTTGTTGGAGAACTTGGGTCTCATAATTCATTTTGCCTTACAAACGTTACCCTTCTTGGTGGCCTCTTACATTCAAATACGGTTAAAATGGTCAGCTATTTCAGTTCGATTACTCACAAGTCACTATTTATGTTAATGTTGCTGCGGTTTAAGGACAGACTTGCTATTGTTGGGCCACCACTATATGTCGGAACCACACTGAACCTTAATTCTGAAGGCAAAACAGTTGCCGGTCTTAGTGGAGATTATTTTCGACAGATATTGGGTATAGTATGTGATACAAGTTGGGTCGTGACTGCTCATAAGGTACCAATGTATATGTGGCATAAATGGAAAAATAAATTTGATTACACCACAAAGTTTGTTGTTTTACCAACATTCACCATGCATCTCTTTAATCCACAACACACTATAATTGAGGTTAAGAATATTCATATAGTTGGTTTAGGTGAATCAAGGGTATCACACATGGTGCTTACTGCTACTATAAGCATTTGCAAAGTGTATTGTGACAATTTGAATATGGAGTTAGCAAAAGTTGCATATTATTATATGGCCTCTAAATGGTCAATATCTTGTGTCCACACACAACTTTTAGAGGCTGTCAAAGTGATAAATAAAATTCTGAGGAACGCTGAATTGACACTGTTGGTGGGTTGTAGCAGCCTTGGATTTATTGTGGTCCCAGAAAGAGTGGTGAAGATGATGCTTAAAGGTACAAAAAAATGTGTATCACACATCAACCCAATTATTGCCACCGTTTTGCTTAATATTCTTGTCAAATGTGGTGCCGTTGTGAAAGCTTTCAAAGTGTCTAAGTTAGTGCAGCCTAGTGACATTCTTGCTTGGAATAATATGCTAATGGCCATGGGAATGCACGGCCATTATAATGATGCTCTGGTTAAGACGTGTGAAGTATTTACATGGGGTATTTTAAAAGATTTCTATAAGACCATTCAGTTTTGTGCGTCAGCCGATCCACCACCTACTTCTCTTAGTCAATTGTTACAGGGCCTTGTTTACATGTTGTCATCGACACATTCTTCTTTTCTTGAACATGACATAACATCATTTGCGGCTTTGTATGGGCATCAACCACAAATGGATGAGCATCTTTCGCCATACACCAACTCATTGCTGCATTTTTTTTCTGTTGTTCACCTTGGTCGAGTAACCTCCGTGGGTACTCCAAACAAGCAATAGTTAACGGTTTCCTTGGCTTACACCGTTTGATTCAAATCGACCCGTTAGTTGATCATTTTCACCTTGAGGACAAGGTGAATTTGAAAGGAGGGAGTAATGTTATGAACATAATTGGCCCAATCCAAGTAGACCCAATCTTGCAGCCTAGTTCGATGTTAGTGAAAGGCCCACGGATTTGAGAATGACCAGCAAAGGTTATAAGCAAGATGAGAGTATGAAACAGGGTATCAATGAATATTGTTACAGTTGGTTCTGGTCTTCTCATCTCTTCTTCTCTAATCTGTTTCCCATCTCCTTCTTGTTATCTTTTGGTTTCTCATTGTAATCTCTCTATTGAGTGAATCGAATCATATTAATTACTTCTCAATTGATTATCTCCTGTTGTGTTAATTTGAGTACACAACACTTACATAGCCAAAAAGAAAAAAAGCTAAAAATTCATTCATTGTTTAGTATCTCCTCACACTCATCAATCATCAGCAGCATCATAATCATCCTACAGTTACAAAACAAATTCAATTTCAATTCATGAAGAATGACTTAATTGGCTGATTATACGCTTTATAAAACAGGTAAAGTTAATAGGACAAAAAGAACTGATTCACTAACTTCATGAGCTATTTGCTGTCCTTGATAACAAAATAACCCCAAAGATAAAATCAGAAAATAAACTAAGAGAGAAAGATGACTCCTGAAATTGGAGACCTGAACCCATATCTGGAAGGGGAAGAAGAATCTTGATCTCTGTCCTATCATTATCTGCAACAATAAATCGGGAGTGGGGACAGTAAATAAAAAATAAGATGTGGAGATCGATGACAATGAAAGAGCCTGGTATAACCAAAATTCAACCGATTGTGGGTCTGGAATCGAAGGTCGAAATCGTAAGTTAAAAACAACATTTTAGAGAGCAGACAATAAATCTAGAAGAAGAAAGCAAACCTGGAATCTTTTGATTTCTTCAAATCGAACATTGTTTTTTGTGTGTGTGTGTGAGAGAGAGAGAGAGAGAGAGAGGCGATATTTGTGAGGTTTGAATTTTGAACAAGGTTATTTTGAATTTTGAGAGACCACAAAAAGGAAACGATGGTTGTGAAGGCGAGATATGTTGGTTTTGAGAGCATGTGCATTATCAAGTTGTATAATGTGCTTCAAGAGTAGTAAAACTCTTACATTTAAGAGTTTTTGGACAAATTACCATCTTGTCCTTCTTAAATCCATTTTAATATAGTAAAGATTATATCTCATAAACGACAAGACCAATTGAGTTGATTCCAATTCTGGAAGTTAATATTTTGAGTTAGGAATCTAACCCAATTGGCCTTGCATTAATTAGATTTTCCATGTAACGGGAATAACAAATAACATTCTGTTGCGCATGATAATGACTGTTGTGTGTCTACTGAGTTGTTTTGATCATTGTGAGAAAACCATATGTGATAAAAATATAATAAAAATAATTTTAGAAACCTAACTCATGTGTGCTTCTGTGATGATATTTTGTGAATTATTTGATATGTTATGATTTATTAAATAGAGTAATCTTGTCAAGTAAAAATCTGTCTAGATAAATTAGCTGCTGAACTACTTGAATTAACATGAAAAGTGTATCGTTATTGATGTGTGCTATGTTTTGACTTAATTTCCCTTGTGGGGGATAGTTTCCATTAATGTATAATGGTAACACTTAACTTAATACTTGTTCACACGTAACTAATCACCAACGTGTTTGTCGAGTCTTACTTATTTCACAAACGAAACACGAAACGCATCTCATGCATAAGTTTTATGTGTCGAGTCCAGGGACTTACCCGTAGCTCAAATACTTAGAAAATCTCGTTTTGTCTTTTAGAGCACTAGTGAGGATTTTCTGTGACGCACACCTTTCTCGGATCTTTTTGTTATCTTCGCAAACTGTGAGTTTCACGTCTCCTTATACTCTTTAACGTTTTTATTAGGGGGAGATAACATACTCCAACGCTTTAGATTTTGTTACTTTTATATATCACTTGTAAGGCTAAGTGGCAACAAACCAACTAAAGTCCTTCTGAACATCGAACCGGTTAATATTTGGATAATAGCGAGTCACCTTTGAGTAGTACTACTGGGTTTGACAAACCCCACCCAACTCTAAACTCGACTGTAGGTCGAGTGGGTGTAATCTTGGCTAACACATTACCATGGTCGTGGTTGACATGGTGGCAAGGCAATTGATAAACAGTCAGCTTCGATGTTGAACACTTAGTAATACATGCTTGATAGGTTAGCTACCTATTGATATATAATTGACTTAACACTATCTGGTAACGCAAACGAAAACGCAAACGCCTTATTTATTTAAACCTGTGAACTCACCAACCTATGTGTTGACCCTTTCTAGTATGTTTATCTCAGGTAGCCTAGGCGGGCGAGCGGTATATGACATGCATTCAATGAACACCATTGTTTTAAAAAATCCTTTTAATTTTTATCTTGATAACTTGTGTTTTAAGTCGACCTGTGTGGCGCAACTTTTTGCTTTACACTTTCCGCTTCCGCATTTTACTTAAGATTTGACGTCTTGGTGGTTTTGAAAAATTTATTTATGGTGTTTGATTATAACTAATGATTCCGATCTTGTTAGTTCACACCATCTGACGGTAAAACTCCGTTAGCGGATTTTGAGGGTGTGACAGATAGTGTAAAACCTCGAGGTACGCAAGCAGTCAGAATTCTGAATGGATGAGTATGGTATGATTTGGTGTGGCAAGAGGTTGTATGTGTCAGATGATTATGCTCTCCGTGAGTCGTTACTACCTGAGGCACATAGCTCACCATTCTCTATTCACCCGGGATCTACAAAGATGTATCGAGACTTGCGTCAAAAAGTTTGGTGGAATGGCATGAAGGAAGACGTTGCCAAATACGTAAGTAGATGTCTCACTTTTCAACAAGTAAAGATTGAGCACCAGTGTGCTAGTGGTTTACTGCAGCCGCTAGAAATTCCTGTATGGAAGTGGGACGAGATTTTGATGGATTTTGTTACGGGTTTGCCGAATACCTTTAAGAAGAATGATACTATATGGGTAGTTGTTGGCAGACTATCTAAATCAACACACTTCTTACCTATTCAAGAACGACTTTCGGTGAGTAAGTTATCTGAAGTATTCCTTTAGGAAATTATTCGACTTCATGGTACTCCATCTTCGATCGTTTCGGATAGAGATCCACGATTCACCTCGCGTTTTTGGAAAGGCTTACAAGCAGCTTGGGGTAGACGTTTGAAGTTTAGTACCACTTTCCATCCACAGATGGTCGGTCCGAACGTACAATCTAGACTTTAGAAGATATGCTTCGTGCATGTGCACTTGAGTGGACGGGTAACTGGGACGAATATTTATGCCTTGTTGAGTTTGCTTACAACAATGGTTGGCAAGCAAGCATTGGCATGGATCCGTTCGAGCTCTTATACGGTAGAAAGTGTCGAGCACCAACATGTTGGGAAGAAGTAGGAGAAAAGATCATTGAGGGACCCGAGTCAATCCAAATTACAAACTAAAAAGTCACTATTGCTTGAGAAAAGCTTAAAGAAGCTCAAAGCCGACAAAAGAGTTATGCAGATCAGCACCGGCGTGCACTCGAATTTCAAGTCGGCGATCATGTGTTTTTAAAAGTATCACTTTGTCGTGGTGTTCGTAGATTCGGTATGAAAGGAAAACTTAGCCCTCGATATATCGGGCCATTTGAGATTCTCTAGAGAATTGGAGAAGTTTCGTATCGTTCGGCATTACCGCCACAACTTTCACATGTTCATAACGTGTTTCATGTATCCTTGTTGAGAGGATATAATTACCATCCGCTTCACGTCATTAGTTATCCATTACATGAGATCCATGAAGATCTCTCGTATGAAGAGGAACCCGAAGCAATTCTGGATCGCGAAGAAAGAGTTATGCGTAGAAAAGTAATTCCTTTTGTTAAGGTTCTATGGAAGAACCACTCTGAGCGTGAAGCTACATGGGAAACTAAAGAGTTAGTTCGTTCTGCATATCCGAATCTGTTCGAGTGATAGAACCTTTAGTCCAGGTAACTATGAACCTTACTTTAGATATGTGATCTTTTCTTAACTATGTGGATATTTTAGATCTTTACACTACTTATTGATATAAATATATATATATATATACCCTAACCTATCCCTGGAATATGGTATGAGTACCGATTCTTGCTATGTTAATTCGTCAGTTCTCCGTTCACATTCATATGACATTAAGATACGATCTAGGAAAACAATTAGAGCATGGTTGTACGGTAATTGACAATTTTGGATGTGTGGTAATTGTGAATTACAAGAACAAATATGCGCTAATGGGATTCCGAATGTGTATATTGGTGTCTATCCTTTGTCTCTATTATGAAATCATTGTTTATGTTACCCCAAAAAGGATCCGTATTCTGACCTACAAATTTCGAGGACGAAATTTCTTTTAAGGGGATAATAGTTGAAATAACCGAAATATATACATATATAAATAAGAAATACAAATAAATTTCTATGTAAATAATAATAAATGTAGCACAAAACATATATATATATATATATTCACCGATTACGTAGTGGTAAAATAATAATGCATATAATAAGAATAACACAAACAAATAACCATCTAACATTGTAGTTGAAATCAACGAATAAAGAAAAATGATAACAAAAATGAATAAACAATAAATTAGAGAGTAAATTAAATATAGTAAACAAACAAAAGTGTGATATGTGAATGAAATTAACGAAAAATTAAAGGTTAAACAAATATAGTATAAAAAAAATGTATAAGAAATTCTTTGATTGGACAATACTAAACACGTTCAATTATTGTAACTTCTCATATACACTTGTTTGACTTGAAATATTGTTTTAAATTTCAAGATTAAAAGATAAAGTCCATACGAAACAATTAACAAATTGGCAGTGTAAGTGCAGAACTTATATATCTTGCATTCATTGGTCCTATTCTTGAATATTGTGGTTCATATCATAATTTGTTCCACCTTCTTAAGCAATCAGATTAATCATACTTTTGATTCGATCCTTTTAGCAATCATAACTGCTCCTCAATATATTTTTACACTCTAGGAACACCCATTATAAAAACGGGAGTACCTCACTTTAAGTGCACATAGGAAGTCCTCTTCACTTAAGCATCTCCGGTGAATTACTCCGTTTTCGGCGACCCATTAGCCATCTCTTGTCAACCCTTCATTTATACTAAAACCAAAATCAAACCTGCGCATCTACACTTTGTGCCGCCGTATTTCCGACCACGCAAAGCACCACATAGCCACCACCCGACGTTGCTGGTCCCGGAGACATATGTGGTTGCGTAGCACTGTTATACTTCATCGGAGCCATCAAGAGATACACACCACAACCTTCCATCAACACCATCACATTTCTCCCTCTCCTACCACTATAGCCGCCATCTTTGTTAAACACAAACCATCCGTTCCCACCGTGAAATCACTCAACGTAACCACCACTCGTCGTCTCCACCCTCCTGAATCCTCACCCAAACTTCCGAACCCGCGAGCTAAGGCGCCGCTACCTGCTGACGGTTTTCGTTGATCACCACCAACGATGGGAGAACCATTGGTTGTCTGAAAAGAATCACCGCTGACGTCGTTCACGTTCCCCGACAAGTGCTTCCGCCATCTTATCGCGAACCCAACTAAGGTAACCCGAACCTAAGGTTCTATAAATGTTCTACTTAATATTGAGTTCAAATCATAAAGCAAACAATCAGTATATATACAACATGGCTTTTCAAGCTTAGAACCATAATATTGAGTTAATATGGAAGAGATAAACCAGCAAAACCAGTGTAATGTAGTTAACTGTTTATTTATAAATCAAGGTCCTAACTGGTGCAACTGTTTTAGACATACGACTTTCAAACAACAGGTCCTGGGTTCGAAACCCACTTAATAGTTAAACTGTGTCTAAGTTATATATATAAACTGTTTGTTGGTCTGTTGGTTAATTCGCTAGTCTGTAACATAGCTGACGCGGTTTCGAAACCCTTTGGCAGCAATCAAATTTTTTATATAGCTTCGCCAGCCCCTTTAATTGATCTATTTAATTGTTTCTGTAAACATTAACAAATATTGAATTGGTCCAACTGGTTATGATATCTGTTCAAAAATAAGCTTCAAGTCACGAGTTCAAACCCCACCCATGACAAACTATTTTTGATACATTGTTTAAATAGTATTCATCCATAATCATTTTTTTTAACATCTAAATACTATTCGTTAAAATATATAAATAAGAGATATCGACCTCGTTAATTAATACTTATTTTTCTTAATCAAACGACTATGCTTTTATATATGCATAAGATAAAATTCGACTTTAACTTGTTATAAACCGTACACGACCTTATGAACTACATGTATACGATGTAGGTTGATTAAAACAGCGTCACTCGTATTTCATATCTCTGTAAGATAACTAATCAGCAATCAAGGTACGGATCCTAACCCCTCCCTATTGTTCTCATATTCGATTGTCATAAACCCCATTGATATTATATACCTTTGGAACTCCTAACGTCTTTGACACCATGATTCATTTGGTCGTCCGTTCGATTCATGTTCAGTTTATGATTTGTTATTTGACTTGTTAGCATGCGATATATTTATTATTAAATTGTACTCGTTATCGCATGTTCCGTAATTTATAAAGATATGAATTGTTATTGTACAACTCAAATTATTTGTACTCTGTTACCATAAGCACTCGCTTCCCGCGGAGTGTCCCACGGGCATAACATTGTGGCATCGATGTTATGTGCTCCTTTGGTGACCTAGAGATCAGTTCACGGCGTCTCTTAAGTGCAGGTGTGGTACATAGCTATTAGGAGGCGTATGGATATACCCTAGTTCAGTTTTTCAGTTTCAGGAAATGGTTGTGGGTATGCCAGCTTACGCCATTTCGGGTGATGGACATGCAGGAATGGCCCCCTGTATGTCGTCACATATTATCAGACTCAGTTCTGCTTATGGGTACATCCATATTATATGTTTCAGTTCAGTTGTTTCATTTATGTAATTTTAATCAGTTATATGTTAGCATATATTGTGATTCAGTTGATTATTACTTGCTTTTGAGCCTTAGTATTCCGTACTGGGCATTCGGCTCATTCCGTAAATATTTTTACACTTCAGGTTCATAGGATACTTTGGGCGGGATCAAGAGAGAAGCTTAAAACTTAGGAATAATCTGAAGATGTGTGTTAAGCTTATGTTATTTGAAAAATATGTATTTCGAACTTAGTATTTGAACTATCAGTAATATGTACTTTTGAATCTAATGAAGTAATGGAATTATGTCTTTTGTCTCTGTATACCTCCGTACATTGTGACACGTCAGCCTATCCGGGTTGGGGTGTTACAGGCACCCTCCATCCTCGGATATTAATAGGGTCCGGTCTCCCTTCTTCCTAGGATATTATTTGGGTCCGGTACCCTCCATCCTCGGATATTATTAGTGCCTGGTCTCCCTTTCTTCCATACCACCATACCATACCTTTTCTATATATATATATAATTATAATTTTCATACGTACATACATCATTCATTCATCATATACAACAATAATAACATCAACTATCACCTGGTGGTACATGCAATATCCGAAGATCATTCACGCACCGTCAAGCATTCATTCATACAATAATCATATGAGGCATAAACTTACCACTTAAGGTAAGTGTACTAACTAATCACGTCGAGTATGCACACATCCCCGAAAACATAACAAGGAATGGGGCTAGAAACTCACCTGGATCCTGTTTCGTTCTCCGTTTACTATTATTCCCTTCCATAACTGAGCTCGGCTGACTGTATATTAATTACACGTATCAATACTCGTGCTATTCACATTATGCAAGTTTAAGCCAAAATGGCTAAGTCTAGTCTATTTTAATGGTCTTATATTATTAATTGGTTCGGTATGACCCATAAACGTTTCCTTAACCGCTTTCGGCCAAAACTTAGCCCGTGCAACCATAAAGTTCGAACCTTTAGGGCTAAAGATGTTCAAAACTAGATCTAGGGTTTCTTTAAACGAGCCGTATATGTCCATGAGTTCGTTAAGTCCATTTTAAACATCAAATTTGCAACTTTATCACATAATAAGGTCCGATTTACTATCCTACTAAGTTTCATGCAAAACCGACTTCGTTTACCCATTCTTTTCACAAACCGAACACTACTTGTTTCACCCGAAACGAATCAACTAACCCGTTTACTATCAAGTTCATTACTTTATCAATAATCATGACCCGATCTATCTTCCTACCAATTTACATGTAAATCCGTTCATGAAAAGTAAACCTGTTAAACAAAAACGTACATTTGAGGTTTTTGTCTAAAATCACTCGAGAGGCCCAAAACCATATCAAACTAACTCCGATTTGAGTGATTCAAGCGAACATGGAATCGTCTTGTCCCGATATACAAACCCATCAGCTCTCCTTCACCGGAAACCGCCGCTACAGTCACCAGAACAGCTGAGAAGTCGCGCGAATCTTCACTTTTGAGCTTCTATGGTTTTGCTGATAAAAACCGAACTTACCGACCTCTAATAGATGATCTAATCGGTGGGAATCTTCATTTTTATACCGTGAACACTTAGTTATTTGAGAGCGATCCGACGGTTAGATATCCGGAAATCTTTGTGTCTTTGTGTGTAGTTTTTTCAAAAACGGGAATTGAAGAAGTGTGTTTTTTTTTGTGTAGGCTATGGTGTAGAGATGCATTGAAATAGAAAGATTTAGGGTTTTAAGGGGTATTTATACTCCCTTAAGCCCATGGACCTTAGACCCATCTTTCTTTTTTGGCCCATAATTAATTACATCTAATTAACATACTTATCATTCCATCTTTATTATTTTACTATTTTTCTATTAACTCAAGTAAACTTTTCCATCTAATAAATAATATATTAATTATTTATTCTTAGAAATTTCAGGTTGTTACAAGTCTACCCACCTTATAAGAGGTTTCGTCCTCAAAACCTGCTTAGTCCTTGTAAAAAGGAATACTTCCTGTATTCACATCCTTTTTTAGCTTCTTGGCTTACCGGTTTATCCTTTGTCTTACAATCAACGAGTGATGTTAATTAGTTTTAGCTTTCTAAGTAGCTTGTCCATGAAGTCCTTGATGACATGCTTCCTTATCCAGACTTTGCAAGTGCATATCACTTCCACAAGCATACTCTTTTTTCTTGTCCTTTAAATAGAAATATTTCACTTACTATCATTACACTTAGCACTGAATGACCATTCCGTCCAATTACAACCTTTAGCAAATATATTTTTTGCAATACGTTCAAAACGTAAGGAAACACTCCCAGTTCCTCCTTAATGATTATTTCTTGAAATCCCTTTGTCCATCCCTTAAGGTAGAACACTTCTTGCAATTATTGAGTACATCCATTGCATAACTTGTTGGAGAACTCCTTAAGTTAACACTTAAACCTTCTTTCATTATCAGCTCTGCATCAACACACAGGGTTCATGAGTTATAGTTATCTAAGGTAGCTTGATCATGAAGTCCATGATGATACATCTTCCTTTTCTTGACTTTGCAAGTCTCACCTTGTCATTTGAATCCATTGTTGTATGTTGTTGTATATCAGGCTACCTGATATATCGTAACTATTTATCTTAACCACCTTCCTTTCCAGGCATTTCTTGACCTTCATATTGACATTTATAATACCATTCTGTCATTACCGTTCTAGAGGACTTCCTGTTAGTGATCACATGATTATTAGTTACACACTAATCAGTCATGTTAAGACTTAACTCCAGTAGCATAAGTCTCAACCATCTCTACGCCTTCTCTACATGTCTTTCCAGCCTTTGTCCTTGGTTTCTTGTACCCTCTTACGGCGTTACTGTCGATTTCACCTTTGTAATACTTGCGGTTGTTCTTTTCCATGTAGGCGAAATATCATGTCTTTCCACAGCTGTCACATACCATGAACTCATCTTCGTTTGACTTTTATATAATGGTTTAACTTTCATCAGTATCTACCTTCATTATAATCAACTTCTTTCCTTTCAAAACCTTGATGTAAACCAAGTATCTAGACTTATGAGCATCATCTAGGAATTGGTCTCGAAGATCTCCATGACGTGGAATCCTCAGGTGACCAAATTCTGACTCTCACATCAAAAGTATTAGCTTTCAACTCTATGTGTAACTAGAGAATTCATTTCTTTTTCATCTTGCTCTCTTCCTTTATAACTTTTAATTGTGTCTCATGGATCTCGCTCATGCAATCCGAAGTACTAACTAATTTATTCTACTTAATTTTCGTGATATCTTCTTCACATTCTGGCCGTCAGCAACCACATTAGTCTCACCAGGATAATATTTGATTTCACAATCATAATCCTTTATCATCCTCACTCATCTTCTTGCCTCGTATTCCCTTCTTTATGCTTGAAAAGATATCCAAACTCTTATGACATGTGTCAATGGTACACCTTGAAAACTTAGCATTTAGTTACTCTTTCTTCAGCATTTCCAACACTTCTCTCATGTGTTCAGCATGGTCGGACTTATCCCTTGAATAATCAAAACTATCGTATGTGAAGGCAATGACATATTTGTCCTAATAACGGATGGCATGCCCTATCCATCATAACCATAAATTTGCTTGAGCATTTTTCTATCCAAATGATATCACGAGAAACTCGTAGTATTCATATCGCGTCTGAAATGTTGTCTTAGGGATTTCTGCCTCTTTCACTTTCAACTGATGATAGCCTGCTCTGAGGTCTATTTTTTAGGACCACTCGCACCTTGCATTCTATCAAACAAATCATCAATTTGTGGCAACAAATATCTATCCTTCAAAGTAAGCTTGTTCAACTTGCAGTAATCTATACACATCCCCATACTTCCGTCTTTCTCCTTCACGAACATCACCAGTACACCTTGCAGGGAAACACTCTACATTAAAGCACCTTTGTCGAGCAGTTCTTGCAGTTTGGGCATTAACTCTTTTATCTTGGATGGCGACATGCGGTAAAGTGCTTTCGTGACAGGCTATGCTCCTGGGATTAACTCTATCTGGAATTATACCTTTCGTTCCAGTGGTAACCCTGGAAGGTCCTATGGGAACACTTCTGGGTAGTCACACACTACAGAAACATCTTTCATTTCTTTCATGTCGGCCATAGATTTGCCAACATACGCTAGGTAGGCACTGCACCCTCGCCTTAACAAACCTTCAGCTATCATCATCGGAATGACGTTAGGCCTTGAACTTTCCTTAATACCATAAATCGTCATTTTACCGCCATCCAAAGACTTAAACCTTATCAACTTACTCTTACATGCTATATGAGCTTTAAACTCAAACGTCAAATCCATTCCCAAACGACATCGAACTCTCTTAAGGTCAATCATAAAGAGTAGCAAGGAACTCACATCCCTCTAGTTCTACCTTACAATTCTTAATCATTCTCATACTTTAATGAAAGTATCGTTAGTGGTCTCTTCCATAAAGTTTCAGGTACACAACTACATTTTTATTAGCGTCTTCTTTCATATTCTCTAAACTATGTAGCCTCATCCTTTCATGCATGCTTACTTAGGATATATTGACAATCACCCGTCCTTCTCGATCATCTCCGCTTCCTCATCGTTCGCATCGTTACTCCTGATCCCATTAAGTTCCTTTATGGAGTTAAATATTGCAAGCATACTACATGTATTGACTCATTCTATTTGGTTTATCTCTGTTTCTTTCATGTTGCTTCCACTTGGATTTCTTAGTTTGGGCTACCATTGATGCTTTAGCGAACATTGTTGGCATTGTGTTTCGAAACAATTTAGCAAATCCCTTAGTGTTCATAACTACAAGCTCCAAGCGTGATCCTTCTTCATTACTTCCTAAAGTCGAAGTCCTACTGCTTTCGTATATCGCTTTGTCACATCTTCTTCAATAGGTGTCTGGTTGGTACGTGTCTTACCACAGCGTCCAGTATGACCTCCTCGCGCTCGTCCCTTTTGTAGCAGTCATCTATCTTATCTCTAAGGAAACACAAACGTCATCACTCTAGGAATTATTTAGTACATGATTCGTAAGGTAAGTAGTTAATGACAGTGGCCAAGTGTAATTAACTCTTTACATTACTCCTCAGGTTCTACATATTTCCCTTTGTGCTTTCACTTGTGCTAGTTTCTACTTCTCACACAATCATAACATACATATAACCTACATTCTTATCCCTAGCAATTAAGCTAGCATACACACATTCTTTCTTTAGCAATTAAGCTAACATTCAAATATTCTTTCTATAGCAATTAAGTTAACTTCCTAACACATTCTTACATTATACATGAAATTAATCATATACTTTACCTTTACTGAGCTTGCTTGAGTGACACATGGCTATCTTGAAATGGCATCTTCTTTCTTTTCTTACTTAAATCCTATCCTCTGTTCGAGTCTAAGCATGTAGGATGCTTAAATCTCTCGAACTTTGCTCTGATACCAACTTGTAAGGCCCCGTCACCGGTGCCCTAATTCGGACGTTGGATTTACTCATAAACACAGTTCTAAATATCAGAGTTAATTAAAACTTTACGCGGAATGTAAAACTTTCATTAAACCTTCATAACAATTCATAACTTGTCTTAAACCAACATCATGTCTTTCATTTTTCAAAAACATTAAACATAAAAACATCATAAGTCTTCAGATGCCAGCTTTTTGTTCATCCCCCATGTGTCCCGCTCAAGCTAGCTGCCTCATTCTACTCATCTGCGTGCATACTAAAAGTCAGCTATGCTGAGTGAGTTCTAGTTAATCAAGTAACTTACTTTACGTACACATATACGTTCCCGATGGTAGGGCTGGCAATTGGGTACCTGTTAAAGACACAATAAGACCTGTTAATCAAAAAAGTGTGGTATGTGAATTTTTTATTATCTTAAATAATTGAAATTAGTAGGCTAGACGCATTCATTATCCCTTATTGGTACACAAAACCTAAAACTCTCTTATAGTCATGACATAAAAAGTAGTTAAACGAGTATTATTCAAGTTTGATATTTGTGTTACGCGCGTCGCCTCTTATCTGTTAAACCTGCTAAGACACGGATTTCCAGGCCTACCCGAAGGTACGCATTACATACTTAACATGTTCATCATTCTACCATATACATTCATAATTAACTTTTCATTATAAAGAGCATTTCGCCCTACATACCTCGGATATTATTAGGGTCCGGTACCCTCCATCCTCGGATATTTTAGGGTACGGTCTCTCTCCTTCCTCGGATATTATTAGGGTCCGGCACCCTCCATCCTCGGATATTATTAGGACCCGGTCTCCCTTCTTCCTCGGATATTATTAGGGTCCGGTACCCTCCATCCTCGGACATTATCAGGGCCCGGTCTTCCTTTCTTCCATACCACCATACCATACCTTTCTATATATATATAATTATAAGTTTCATACGTACATAAATCATTCATTCATCATATACAACAATCATAACATCAACTATCACCTGGCGGTACATGCAATATCTGAAGATCATTCACGCACCGTCAAGCATTCATTCATACAATAATCATATGAGGCATAAACTTACCACTTAAGGTAAGTGTACTAACTAATCACGTCGAGTATGCACACAGCCCCGAAAACATAACAAGGAATGGGGGCTAGAAACTCACCTGGATCCTGTTTCGTTCTCCGTTTACTATTATTCCCTTCCATAACTGAGCTCGGCTGACTGTAAATTAATTACACGTATCAATACTTGTGCTATTCACATTATGCAAGTTTAAGCCAAAATGACTAAGTCTGGTCTATTCTAATGGTCTTATATTATTAATTGGTTCGGTATGACCCATAAACGTTTCCTTAACCACTTTCGGCCAAAACTTAACCCGGCAACCATAAAGTTCGAACCTTTAGGGCTAAAGATGTTCAAAACTAAATCTATGGTTTCTTTAAACGAGTTGTATATTTCCATGAGTTGATTAAGTCCATTTTAAACATCAAGTTTGCAACTTTATCACATAATAAGGTCCGATTTACTATCCTACTAAGTTTCATGCAAAACCAACTTCGTTTACCCTTTCTTTTCACAAACCGAACAATACTCGTTTTACCCGAAACGAACCAACTAACCAGTTTACTATAAAGTTCATTACTTTATAAATAATCATAACCCGATCTATCATCCTACGAATTTTCATGTAAATTCGTTCATTAAAAGTATGCCTTTTTAACAAAAACGTACCTTTGAGGTTTTTGTCTAAAATCAATCGAGAGGCTCAAAACCATATCAAACGAACTCCGATTTGAGTGATTCAAGTAGCCACGGAATATTCTTGTCCCAATATACATACCCATCAGCTCTCCTTCGCCGAAAACCGCCGCTATAGTCGTCTGACAGCTGAACAGTGGCCGGAATCTTCACTTTTGAGCTGCTATGTTTTGCTGATATATACCGGACTTCCCGAATTCTGATCGAATATCTAATTAATGGGAATATTCATTTATATACCGTGAACACTTAGTTAAAATTTGAAACCGATCCGACGGTTAGATCTCCGGGAATCTTTGTGTCTTTATGGGTGGTTTTCTCAAAAACGGGAATTGGAGAAGTGTGTGTTTTTTATGGTGTAGAGACGCATGAAAATAGAAAGGATTAGGGTTTTAAGGGGTATTTATACTCCCTTAAGCCCATGGACCTTAGGCCCATCTTTCCTTTTTGGTCTATAATTAATTACATCTAATTAGCATACTTATCCTTCCATCTTTATTATTTTACTATTTTTATATTAACTCAAGTAAACTTTTCCATCTTAAATAAATAATATATTAATTATTTATTCTTAGAAATTTCAGGATGTTACAAACTCTGAATGTAACCACATTCAGGTGAGTTTCTAGCCCCATTTTCTTGTTATGTTTTCGGGGCTGTGTGAATACTCGATGTGATTAGTTAATACACTTACCTTAAGTGGTAAGTGTATGGCGCCTATGATTTTATGTATGAATAAATGCTTGACGGTACGTGAACGAACTTCGGATATTGCATGCACCGCCAGGTAATAATGTGATATGTTATTGTTTTAAGAATAATATATGAAAGTTATGGAAAAGATTAAGTGTATGTATGAAGGAACATAAATTTAAATATAAAGAAGACATGGTATTATTGTATGGAGGTAAGCTTACAGGGTTGCATACCCTAATAATATATGCGAAGGTTACAGGGTTGCATACCCTAATAATATATGCGAAGGTTATAGAGTTGCATACCCTAATAATATATACGAAGGTTACAGGGTTATAGACCCAAATAATATCTGCCATGTTTTATTGGGCGAAGCGCTCTTTAAAACATAGAGGTAATTACGTATGTATAATTAAGCTAAAACAAAAAAGAAGGAAAGTATGAAGGAAAGATAGTATGTATGTATGAATGAAAGAAAGATAACAGGCTAATTATGTAATATGTGTCTTCAAATACGTATATATGAACGTATGTGAATGTATTGTATGTTGCCTGATTAACTAGAACTCACTTAGCGTAGCTGACTTTTAGTATGCACGCAGGTGAATAGATTGAGGCAGTTGGCTTGAAAGAAAGACACATGGCAGGACTGAAGGGACTGACATCCAGAGAAGTTTTGTCATGATGTTTTAAATAAACTATTTATGTTTTGGTTTTATGACAAGTATCGAATGTTTGTAATGAATGATTGAAGTTTTATTTATTCCGTGAAAGTTTTAAATAACTCTAATATTTAGAACTGTGCTTATGAGTAAATCCAACGCCAAAGTACGGCACCGGGAACGAAGCCTTACACGTAGATGACTCGATTATAATATTTTACACAATTCACTCTATTTTTAACATAAAGTTGAACTTTTAGGACTGGGGAAATGCATGAATATGTGAGTACCACTAAACCCACCAAGTACCCTCGGTTTTGGACGACATGGAGGATTTTGGTGTTGATCACGCTGTTAGTCGATGATGTGCTTGTACAACCTAAAACAATTTAAAAATTTTGATGGTGAGAGCAACTAGCACTACAAAAGTTAAATGATGGTTGTGAAATATGAAATAAGAATGAATGGGGAAAGAGAAAAACAAAAAAAAAAAAAACTAATGTGGAAATGATACGTATGAGAGAGGTAGGAATGACGAGAACAAGATGAAGCATTGGAGGAATCATGCTTTAACACATTCTCAATAACACCATGGCTATTATTCACATCACTATCAAAACATATACTTTGTTTTTCTAATTTATCCTTCAAACATAGGATGGATGGGCATCACTTGGGACCCCTTCCTGATGGTAGTCCTCCACATAAACACTTACACCATACTAGCGTGTATGGTTGGCGGACATTTCTTCTGGGTACACTAATCGACATGTCTTATATCATGAGTTTTTAAATTTTTTTCTCAGTCTGCCACATTGATCCTCAATTACGTCGGTAGAGTGAAACTAAGAGAGTCAAAATTTTCCGGTTGTCGTGGCGGCTTTGTTGAAGAAATGGTGATGGTTAAGGAAAGATGAAGAAGATGATGACCTAAAATTATATGTAGTTAATGAAATTGGATATATGTAAATATGCAATATGTTGTATCACATATATATAACTCTGAGGTTACATCATATAGTTTTGTGAGCTACTTATAATTTTTACAATATTTTTTTAATAAAAGAAATGAATAATAAATGAATAAAAAGAAATTAATTTCTTCTTAGAATGAACTCTCCTTTAGTTCTTAAAATTCTTACTAACATACCCGTATCATAATAATAAAAAAAACAACCAAAACAAATGGCCTCTAGTAGCTTAGTGTCATGTATAACCTCATATTTGTATCATTAATCTTCTGCACATAACAAAGTCAAAGATGAGGTCCCAAAGAACTTACTTAAATATTGTTGTGTGATACAGTTCTTTGTTTTTTATATTAACATAATTTATATTAGTTTATTAATTAGTGTCTGGTGTTTGACCAGACTATGCTGTTTTAACCGGGCTTACGCCAGATTCAGAGTTTGGCTTGAGCGTTCCACCAGAAATCATACCGCCGGCTGCCACTTGACAATCATTGTGCCACCAAAGGAGCAGAATTCTTTGGCGTAACACACAGTAAGATGAAAACTTGAATGAGCTCTGGGTTCGAATTTACAACCTTTGCACAAGGCCTAGTTTAAATCCTTTATTGCTAGTATCCACCCAAAAGTGACACAAGTGAGATTAGAACTTGGGTCTCCATTGGAGAACCCGAGCTTCTAATCACTAGGCCACAAGTGGGTCATCCGGATTCTCCAAATTTGGAGAACGTGGTAGTCTAAATACAAGAAAGTCTTCATTCTAAAAATAATTAGTGTTTGGTGTCTTGAAAAGTTAGCATAATGGTAAGAGGCATATTCATTTTTAGTGGAGACGGATGTTCGATTTTCACTTGGGCCAGTTTGAAGGACATCTGGGCGAAGGCATGAATCAATGCTTTAATCTCGAGTTCGAAGCCGACAATGGGTGATGGTTTACAGATTCTATCTGGTTACTTCCCTTCAGGGGGTACTGTCACATGGGGGTCGAGGAGTCGGCCTGGGACATAGCCCCGAAAAGGTAGGTTTACACGTGAGATTCTATGCCGTTCAAAAAAATATATTAGCGTTTGGTGCGTATCCTTAAGAAGATTTTTTTATCAAAATTTAATATTTACCCATGACCTATTAGTTCAATTGTATGATGTCTGCAATATTCGTCAATTTTCGGACCTGAACACCCGACCTATTTAAATTTTGTTGATTTATTTGAACGCCCGTTAATTTATAACATCTATGAAATTTATTATGTATTTGGGCATTAATCGTTTATTTACGTTGCGCTTACCCGAATTCATTTTATTCGACAAATGATTATTTAAATTATTAAACTAATTCACTCCTAAACCATGTTTTGAACTAACTTGACTAACCAACCCAAACCTTAGGGACTTAATTGCAAAATTTATAATTTATAATTTTTATTTTTCTTTCTTGTTTCCTTCTTTCCCGTTGTTCACAAGACACCCCCCTTGATTCATGATCTTCAATCAAGAAAAAAATCACGAGAATTAGACGCGTATAGGTGCTCCAAGATCAACACGTAAATTAATCAAGGTGTAATCGTAGTAAACTGACAGCTAATTGTATCGATAACATTTAACTTCAAAACCCCGGCTTGACCGACCTCAAATCATTGTATTTACACGACCTTAACTCAATTTCATTGTCATACACTATCTCTACATCATAACAAATCAAAACCCTAAATCAATTTTGTTTCAGAAGCAGCATAAGACTTGTTTTGAACTCATCCTTGAGCCGCATACCCTAACCTCTTGATCTCATTCAATTTGTGTTCTAATAAGGTATTTGTTATTTGATTTGTGTTCGGATTTCAGCGTTGAACGAAATCCCCCAGTCAATTGAAATTGACAGAGGGTATTTGTTGATCAATTTGAAGGAATTAGGGGCGTGTTCGTTATACATAATTCATGATAATTAAAAATAATTGGAATTAAAATCCCATGATATTGCGTGTTTGTTTCATTCAAATTGGAATCTTAATTCCATTTTGGTGTTTTCGGTTCAAAGAATTGGAAGTGGGATTCAATTCCTTAAAATTCCTTCAAATAAAGGAATTCCAAATCCTTCCAAAATGTGGAGGAAGTCAAGTAAATTAATTGGAATCTTTTCTCGAGTTTTTTTTAACGAGGACACCGAATATAACATTTTATTTTTTTTTAGTTTTTTTTGTTTTGATTTATATTTTGAGTTATGATTTTTTTATCACTATTTTTGAATATTTTTTTGAGGGGTTTTTGATCTTAATAAAAAAAAACCCGCGAAAAAAGAACGAAAAAAATCGTAATGCGAAATTTAAATAAAAAAATATAAAATTTAAAAAGACTAAAATGTTTTCGCCGTTATCCTCGTTAAAATAAATTATTCTAATTCATTTGTGGTGATAGATTACAATTCATTTGTCAAACAAACACATCAAGAATAGAATTGGATTACAATTCCTTCCAATTTCAATTCCTATTGGAATGTTCAGATTCCAAATCCAATTCTTTCAAATTCCAAATCATATGCAAATTCCAATTCCATTCCATTATTTGAAAAGAACACGTCCTAGGATCTAGGGTTTATAATTGAAATTAGGGATGAACTCATTTTTGTGTATAAATGTAATCTCTCTCATACTCTTAACGTGTTAAATACGTGCCCTAGTGGCAGGTGCACATTCCCTTAAGCCATGAACCGACCTCGGGCGCAGGTTCAAGTCCTCCCAGGCCAGGTTTTGTTTAATTATTTTATTATTACGTATTTATTATTTATTATATATATAACTAATATTATTTTTAACCAATAAATGGACCAAAACCTACTAACCTCTCAAAAGATAATTTTCGTTAAACGATTCCCCCCCCCCACACATACACAAACACACACACACACACACACACACACACACACACACACACACACACACACATATATATATATATATGTGGTTATAATAAGAAGTTGAGTGTGTCTAAGAAGTGTAAGAAGTAATCTAGTGCGTTAGATATGTTGATCTGACGGTGGATATAGAAAGTGTGTTTATCGTGCGGTGTGTTTTATTTTAGTTGCGGTGTGCTAATTGTGCGGTGTGTTTTATTAGATCTAATGGTGAAAACACTCCATACACTTCTTAGGAAAAAATTGCTTCTAATTATATATATAGACACACACATGTAATTATTATATGTTTAAAAACCTAAGTTAATATTTAATGTAATTCAACTAAAAATAGTTCTACTCGTCTAAACAAACCGATCACCATTAAGCTTTTAAAACAGTTTTCGTTCAATTTAAAAATATATATGTAATATCAAAATTAGTGTTTTATTGTTTATAAATCTATATGTAACTTGTAAAAATATATAAATTAATTACATCTTTAATTCAACCTTTATAAATCATCATCATCGTACTCAGTATATCCCACCAATAGCAAAGTTATGGTAGGTTTTGAAGAGGGTAAGATGTAGACAACCTTACCTCTACCCCATAGGGATAGAGATGCTGCTTCCGGTGAGACCCCCAGCTCGATAGTAGTTTTGCGTCAAACCTTGGACATAAGGCACATAGCTTAGTACGCATGGTGTCCCCAAAACAAAAATAGGAAAAAAGGGGATGTGATTAATCACCTTAAATAAATAAAGTCGGTAATGAGAAGGTGGGTAAAGCAGGCTAGGTAGTTCCACGAGGAGTCTCGATAATAAGTTCAAATCATAATGTACAACTAAATAAGTAACTAATCATAAGAACGAGAAAGGCTCGATTACAAGGGTTTATAACGGATTTGGTGATCGCTAAAGTGTTAAATATATTTTACGTTACCTTTATAAAAGTTAAGGGCAAAACCATCATGCAATAATTAAAATGACAATAACTATTAATTAAATTCAGATATTACAACAAGATTCAAATAAACAGAATACATCAATCCACAAATATAACAAATACGGAAAATTCAAATTAAATCTTGATATCTCTTCTTTAGCATACTAAACCCTAAGGTAGCATTTGATATGCATGAATGAGAGGCGGAATGTAATGAACCATTATGATGGAATGAAAAGAAGCATGTTTGGTTGGTCAATGGAATGGAATCATCCATTACCATGTCCATTCCATTCCCTTTAAACACTCCAAATTCATTCCATCCAACCCCTTGTTTTTTTCATTCCATCCCACTTTCACACTATATCACCTCCACCACCCTCCCACCACTACTACCCATTGCCCTTTCACCGCCACCACCACCACCCACCATCGCATTCGCCGCCAGCCACCACCCACCACCGCCTTTGTCGCCAGCCGCCACCACCACCCGCCTCCGCCGCCCGCCACCACCACTACATGCCTCCACCGCCCGCCGCCATCAACACCCACCTCTGCCGCCACCGACACCCGCCTCCGCCGCCCGTCGCCACCGCTATTTCGCTCTGCCGCCCGCCGCCACCACCATCATTACCCGCCTCCGCTACTTGTCGCCACCACCACCCACCTTCGCTGCCGCTACCAACCAACCACCACCACTTACCCTCGTCGTCCACCACCACCATCACCAACCATCGCTCCCAGCCATCACCACCATCACCCTCCGCTTACCATCGCCACCGCCACTGCCACCAGCGCCCACTATCACCACCACTTTCTACCACTAACAATTGCTCCCGCCGCCCACCACCATTACTGCTCGCCGCCCACCACCACTCACTACCATTTTATTGTATTATGACTTTTCTAACTTACCAAAAAATAAAAACTAATAATTTATGTAATTACCACATGGTAACCAAACATGTTAATGTAATGGTAACGATCCATTCCATTATCTCGTCCATTCTCAAACCTCGCTTATTCCATTTCATCACTCATTCCATTACCCCCATACCAAACAACCCTAAGTTTCTTCAATATACCCTGATCAATCAAATCATACGGTAACATGCAAATGCGTTGAAAATAAAATAGATTTTTGTCAACTAGAGGTTGAGTGAGTATAACACCAGTTAAGTGAGTAATATATAACAAGTAGAGAAAAATGCAAACTGTTCCTATGAGATAATCAATTTAACCAAAGCATGTACACAATTCAATCTGCTAATAAAGATAGGGCTAAACTGTTACCATGAGAATAGGCATTGGTTACCAAAAATGAGTTGTCGGTGAAACCATTGTCATGCGATTGGACACCGGCCACTACAATAGTCGTATGATCATACTATAATGATGGACCTCTCTGAATGCGGTAAAATAAAGAAAGTAAGAAAATAGCAAGTTAGACATAAACTGATAAACACACAAGGATAACAGTTACTAATGTGGATAATAATAATACGAAAGTAGTGTAAATACGCATATGTCCCCAAAAGGTTTAAAGAAAGTAAAATAGGGGAGTGAGATACTCACCTTATCAAGTGAGCAAAAAGGGTCAAAAGACGATAAGAGAATGAAGCGTCAAGCTCTTCAAGAGTTACCAATGAGGATTAGATAATAACTCTACAAGACTTATATGGATCCAGGTTTCGATGATGATTGGGTAAGTTTGTGAAAATATTTATTATTTGAAAATATTAGTTTACTATTATTCTTATTGTGAGAACCATCATTAATCTTATTTGTGTGTATCTGGTATTATTTTGTAAATTATTAAATCACTATTATTTATATAAGATAATTATATAAAAATCACATAAAATAATTTAATTAATAAAAACATATTTTATGTAAAAATACTTAGGTAGTTATGTAAAAAATTTAATTTAAGACATAAAAATAAAATCCTCAGATAAGTACAAATATTTCTAGTTAAAATAATATATATAAGATAAAATTTATTTCAGTTGTTTAGAAACCTTTGATTTGGTAAAATTGTACTTTATTTATCGAGATTCTTACTATTAAGAACATATTATATATATATATATGTGGTTTCAACAATTGTAATACATGTTCAAAAGCCGGAAAACTGAATCTAGATCGTCGGTTTTATAAAAATGGTGTTCAGTTATTAATTATATCAATTGCAAGTAGTTACATACATTTAAAACAAAAATTAAAAATAAATAACCAAAAACCGGGTTGGGGTATGGTCGAACCCGCGACCCAGCGGTTCACGTGACAAGATAACAACAACACCAGCCATCTCGGCTGGTGTGGTTGTTTGTGACATGAACATATTGTAAAAATATAAATATACAAACCCAAATTTATCCCTAACCCTAAAACCCTAGAAATCAGAATCGATTAAACCCGTTTGTTGTTGTTTAATTAACCAAGGGGTTAATGATATATGAACCCATACGAACATGATGATGTAACAAATTACGTTAAACAAAGATTATTGAGTGGTTAATCGTTAAAACAGGGCCTAAAATGACGAATCCAAAAACATGAACTAAATAACGATGAAAATATAATTAAGTATAGAGGTTAAGACGACGAGGGTGTAAGGGTTAAAATTGTAGGCTTAATTGAATTATGAAATTCGTTTTCTTGTATAAACGTTAATGAGTTGATGTCGGCTTGGTCATAATAAGAATACGTATCATATTTAATTCGTTTTCCAAATTGAAAGTGTCGGCAGACCGATTAAAGAAGGAATAACGTATACATTGATTCAATTTCCATGTTGGTGACGAGAATTGAGGTGCAAGATACAATCTGGGTAAACGGGTTCGCTATACGGGTTACGGATTTGGGTTTGGATAATGATTAAATGATTATAATAATCAGAATTTGCAGTCTAGTCCTTAAAGTTTGGAAGTGGACAAAAATATCTTGAAAGTTATACATATATATATATATATATATATATATATATTACATAAATAATTAAACAACAATATTATAATAATTAAATAACTCGATAAACGTGATATTTTGTTGACAAAAATAACCTGAACATGGAAACGGGTAGGGTAACGGATAAAAACATTAACTGAAAAAATCCGAGTTGTTAAGTTTACTATTATACAATTATACTCTAAACACAATTCCATTAAGTGCGTGGTTGTGATGTGGCTCGAGTAATTGTTGGTTGCTATATGATTTACGTGTTTACTACTTTTATGGTTGGTTGGTATCTCATCCTCGTCTTCATAGTATGATCATACGCCGTCCGAGTAGACATGTCCGAATCTAGTGGCATATTAAAAAGACACATTTATTGGTTGCGAATATATCCGAGTAAACATGTCCGAAATCTATTGGCATGTTGAAAAGACACATCTATTCAGTATAATAATTATTATACTAAATTGTGGTTACTTGCTCAACATGTGTTGTTGAAAATTAATGATACGTTTAATGTCAGTTGTTATATCAAGTGAATCGAAGTGGAGAATTTACTTTGGATTTTAGGATAATAAATAAAGATAGAATAAATGTTGTATTTTCTTTAATTTGAATTCTTTGCGTACTTTAATTATGAATGAATAAATTTAGATATTGACGCTTTATATGTTTTAGTGTATTTGAGCTATGATACAAACATTGTCGCGCTCTTGCATGTTACACCGTTGGTGCGTTGTGACAGTGCCCCCCTCGTAAATACGAGGTTGTTGGTTCAAATCATTACAAATGCAAAATACATGTGGAATTTTGTTGTTGAAAGAGAAAAAAATTAACATTCACTTTTCAAAAACACCACAAAACCTTAATGCTGAATTACAATTATGTTTTAGTTCATATTTGTAGTAGTAACAGGTTCGATAGAATTATGATTTAAATGATTTTCAAATTATGGTTTAATCAATTCTTGGAGGAGGTGATGAAGATTAGACGTAAAGACTGAAGACGGTTATGTTGGTTTATCTATGTTGGACTTTGTTATATTTTACAATACTTTTTTTTTGTTTTCTCGGGTTATGTTGGTTTATTGTTTACATTCCTAGTGAAGAATCATATGTTGTTTTATTTAGCATTGTAGTTTTTATTTCTTTCTTTGATACTCGAAACCTGATTAAAGAAAAAAACTGTGCTAGAATTAGCCGAGCCGAAAATCGTAAGAGATTTCAGTTGAGTTTCGGGTCAGATTTAAAACTTTGAAATCCGACGAACACGTACCGAATCACCTGAAATTTGTAAATCACACCTTGGTTCATGAGAGTAGTGGCTCCCTTGCAAGGTCCAAAGGGCAGCACCTCGTGTAAATGAGTCGAGTTAAACCCAAGCTCAACTAGGTTCAAGCGTGGCCCGTCAATCTTAAAAATGTATACCCCAGTCAAAAAATATCTTTAGAAAATCTTTTACAATATTATATTATCTAGAAATCACTCTTTACCGGACAACCTAGGCACAACTTTGAGTTCATTGGAATGATATAATATTTCGACATGCAGACCTTCATCTTGTTGCAGACCTGGTCTGGCCTGCACCATCAAACACTTAGTTATATTATATGCATGCCACATCTCATATTATTATATACATAACTTTACAGGATTAAGTGATTAACCCATTAATATATTTTTGAACAAAAAACAGTCATGACTCAGAAACTACAAAATAGAACCCCCCCCCCCCCTCCCCCTCCTTTTTTTGTGTGGCTTTTATTATTTTTTGTCATATTTTCTTTCTACCTTTTCAATTCAACTTAATGTAATAAGTATTTAATTATTTACTAGGTTTTATACCCGTATCACGTGGATTGTTTTACATTTTGCGTTTATAATATTTATATATTTTTTGGATTTTAATTTTATTTATTGAATGTAAATTAAAAATATACTTAGGGTTGGATGATGAAAGAGTTTCATAACTAAATGAGATGTTATAAGCGTTTAAAAGCTATTTGGGTCTGGTGAGACACATGACCCGCTTATTTTTTTTACTATAAAATTGTATCTTAATCATAAATAATGTCTTTTAAAAAAGTTGAATATTAATTTTTAGTATATCACTATTTTATAGGATTTTCATATCAAATATTTGGTGAAATTAACTTTTAATATAATGTGATGTTATAAACCATTAAGGGCTATTTGGGTTTGGTAAGACCCATACCTGTGAATTCGGGTCAAATTCATGAGAAAGCTCCATTTACAAATAAAGCAATCTAGTGGCTTGAGATGAGATGGAGAGCAATCAGAGAGCTTTTAAAGATTTCGTGTATATATATTTAAGATTTGTAAGGTCTAAATGATATAATATTGCAATATTTTATTTTCACATTATTTTATATTATAGTATTTTAGTATTCGTCACTATTATCACTATTTTCATGTATATATTTAATATTACGACTACTATTATTAGCATCATTATAACATATGAACTAATTGATTTTTTTTCTTTACTATCTATGGGTCTAGTGCTGCACTTTTGTTTTTTCTTTTATACGGCTTCATACATATAGCGTAAGGCCCCATTCTCGGTGCCCTACTTTCACGTTGGATTTACTGATAAACATAATTACAAATATCAGAATGAATTAAAACTTTCGCGAAATAACAATAAAGGTCAACCATTCATTACATACATTCATAACTTGTATTTTAAAACATAAAATAAATCATAGTATCAAAACAACATGACACATCTTCAGATTTCAGCATCTTCAGATCCTGCCATGTGCCCCCATCAAGCCAGCTATCTCAGTCTATTTACCCGTGTGCATACTAAAAGTCAGCTACGCTGAGTGACTTATATTTAATCAGGCAACATACATTCACACATTTGCTTATATATATATATATATATGTATCCGTAGATACATATTATATACTTAGCCTGTTACCTTTCTTTCATTCGTACATATATACTTCCTTTCTTTCTTACATAATTTCATACATTCATTCATACTTTCTTTCATACCATCACACTTTCATGCTTTCATAATACATACATAAATATCTGTACCATCTCAGATATTTGTGGGGGTCTGGTCCCTTTCTTCTCTATCTTAGATACTATTAGGGTCTGGTCCATTTTCTTCTCTATCTCAGATATTATTAGGGTCTGGTCCATCCTATCTCAGATATTATTAGGGTCTGGTCCCTTCTTTCCAAACAACCATACCTACGCTTCTTTATACGTACATTCTATTATATACATTCATATATATTCTTACTCATTCATGTATCATTCATGCATCTTAGGTAAGACACACATTTCCTGGCGATACGTGCAATATCCGAAGATCGTTCACGTACCCACAAGCATACATGCATAACATAAATATAACTATCACATCTATCATTAGGACCTTACCACATAAGGTAAGTGTATTAACATTCACATTGAGTATGCACACAGCCCCGAAAACATAACAAGGAAATGTGGCTAGAAACTCACACGTGTCCTGTTACGTTCACCGTTAATGGTTTTTCCTTTCTTTAGCTGTGCGCGACTAACTTTCTAATAAACACAATATTAAATACTGCTCTAGCCGTTCTTAATTATTTGCTTAATTAATTGTGACACTCGTCAATATCAGGTTAACTCCGTTAACCCGAACTCCGTTAATTCAAACTCAATATCACATGAACTATGTCATTCTAGTTAAAGCATTCCTCATTGCGTTTAATTAGGGTTTAAATTAAATGTGTCAATTATTACACAAATAGTCATTTGGATTTTTACAGAACCGCACACGAGTCGATTCAAACCGTTGGTGAACAAACAATAACTAATATGAACAAGAACTTGGTATAATACATATTATGTTGTAATAATGTATGTTTATATGTGACTGCGCGCTTGCATGTGTAGCATTATATCATGGATGAAATTATCTAGATTTTGCTAGAATTAGGTTAACTAGAAGGTTAGGGGGTGAATTGTAACCTGATTAAATATTTAAACAACATATTCTCCAAACCCTAATCCCCCCACCCCTTCCACGGCTGCCCACCCTCTCCCTTCACCATTCATGGCCGCAAACACACACCCACACACACATTTCAAGCTTGTTTGAAAGATCCAAGGTGCTAACTAGGTAATTAACACCCTCTCTAGCCTTCCTATTGATTTAGTTGCATCATTAAACATGTTAATCAAGAACCCTAAATCATAAAATTAATGAATAATGATGAGTTAGGGTTTATTTATGCATTTGTTGGTAAACACAAGTAAATTGATTACTAGTTATGTTGAAATTGATTGTCAATTGCATGTTTGTTTAAAATTGAACTTTTATGTAAACCCTAGATATGCATGAAAAGTGAAATTGAAGAGCATGTTTGATGTGTTATGTGTTTAGTAGGGTTTATGCATGGATTATGGTAGAAAAACTTGTTTAGTGTTGTATTTAGATGTAAACAACATGCTGATTGGACTGGAAATCTGTTTATATTTGACTGTAAGTTGGTGTTAATGATATAATTTGAAGTATTATGTTGAGTCTAGTTTCCAGGGAATCCAAGTTTGTAATTTTTGGACATATAGAAGTCACTTTTTATGAATTTATAAATTAGTTGTGCAGTTCTGATTCGGGAAGCCTTTTTAAAGGCTGATTGGTTAATAGCATATCTCATAAACAACAAGACCAATTAAATTGATTCCACCTCTGGAAGTTAATAAATTGAATTTGGAATCTAACCCAATTGGTCTTGCATTAATTGGATTAACCATGTAATGGGACTACTCAAGAACTTTTTGTTGCACATGATAATGACTGCTGTGTACCTACTGTATTGATTTAATTATTGTGATAAAACCGTACATGCTAAAAATATAATAAAAATATTTCCCGAAACCTAACTCATGTGTGCTTCTCTGGTAAATTTTGGTGATTTATCTGCATGTTATGAATAGTGAAATAGAGTAATCTTGGAGTTCTAAATTCTGTGTTGGGAACTTAGCTGCAGAATTCTTGTTGGAATGTGAAAAGTTGATTGTTTAATCAATGTTTGAGTTGTGTTTGACATATATGCTCTTGTAATTGATGATGTACTGAAAACATATCGTAGTAACATTAAATACAATACTTGATCACACCCGTAACTTATCACTAACGTGTTGTTGAGTCGCACTTGTTTCACAAATATAACACGAACATACCTCATGCATAACTTTGATGTGTCGAGTCTAGAGACTCACTCATGGTTCAAAACACTTTGAAATATCATTTTTGTTTTAGTGCACTAGTGAGGATTTACTTTACACATGCTTTTTCTCGGACTTCAGTAACTTCGCAAACAGTGAGTTTCATGGCCCCTTTTACCTTTTAACGTTTTATTAGGGGGAGATAATATACTCCAAACGCTATAGATTTTTGTTTATTATGTATATATCACTTGTAAGACAAAGTGGCAACAAACCAACTAAGTCCTTCACAAACAATCGAATCGGTTAATATTGGATGATAACGAGTCAGTGTTGAGTAGTACTACTGGGTTTGACAAACCCCACCCGACTCTAAACTCAACTGTAGGTCGAGTGGGTGTAATTTTGGCTAACACATTACCATGGTCGTGGTTGACATGGTGGCAAGGCAAACGCATAATCAGTCATATTTGGTGTTGAACACTTAGTAATACATGCTTGTTAGGTTAGCTACCTATTGATATATATATTTGAATAACTAAATCTGGTAACGCAAAAACGCAACAATTATTTTACTTAAACTTGTGAACTCACCAATCTTGTGTTGACACTTTTAGTATGTTTATCTCAGGTAGCCGAGGCGAGCGCGCGGTTTAGGACATGCATACACAATTCTCATATGTTTTAGATTGCTTTTAACTTTATATTATCAACTGTTGCTTTAGGTCGTCCGGTGTTGACGCAACAATTAACACTACTGTTTACGCTTCCGCATTTATTTCAGACTTGTATGTTTTTGCTTGTTTTTAAAACTTTAGTAATGATGTTTGATATAACTAATGAATAGGATCCTGTCAATTCACACTCTCTAACGGTAAAATTCTGTTAGTGGATTTTGAGGGTGTGACAGATTGGTATCAGAGTCATTGGTTATAGCGAACTAGAATTGCATTCATACTAGACTATAACCGTAACGACCCATTAGTTATGATCTTACGCAATACATATATATATATATAAAATATTATTTATTCATTTTCTTTATTTCTTTTCCCTCATTCACTCGTACACCTATAAACCATATGTTTTATATGTAGGGATGTCAGCACCATCATCATCATCCAACCCGGTGTACCATGCCCCAGAAAAGGAACCGCAGATTTCGAAACCATCACCACCTCGAACGGGCCCATCACTAGCAACCCTCACACCAAGGAGGCACTGCCCACCTGGAGTAGCACATGAGAACAACGGTAACTAGAGTTGGTACCCAAGTTTGACCGAGTAGTATGTTTACCGTGAGGAAGTTCCCCCACTATCCACCTCTGGTTGTCGTATGTCCTTCCACACACTACCACCCCTAACCCTTCCGATGGAGCGCGTTTTCGCAGCTTTCGTCTCTTGCACGGATCGTGAAGTTAACATCATGCACTCAACGAGGGCGAAGGTTACTGGGTTACTAGGGTATGGAGCGGAGGAAAGGAAGAGAAATTCATACCTGACTGACGCAATGAAGGAAACTCAAGATGCTCATTTCCATTTAATGGGCTAGTACTCAAGATGCAATCAGAAATCTTAGACTTGAAGGAAGAAGTTAGAGACGCAAGAGGCAATGCAGCGGTAGCTCTCGCTCGTTGCGCAACACCAGAGGCACAAATTGCTCCGAACGCAGAAGAACCGGAGGAGGACCCTAAGGAAGACCCAGAGGAAGAGCCGACTGAGGAGGATGTACACTCGGACGTGTCCTCAGATGACGACATCACATGATGATAACACCTAGATGGAGGGGTTGTCTCCATCCAACTTATATTTTCTATGATTTTAAGGATTGATTTTAAATACTTTGTAGCGAATACAATGGTTTTAATAAAGAATTATTATTCGGATTATTATATGGTTGTGTTGCGATGTGTGGACATTTTATTTCTTTTCTTTCCTTTCTTTCCAACCTTTTATTACATGTATAGTCTATTGAATATGAAACCGTGTGTTCATGTCTAACATTGTATGCTGCGATTTTAAGGAGATGGCCGGAAGAAACGCTGGACGTGGTCGCAGTAATATCAACATGACCATAGCAGAACTCCAAGAATTATTGAAAGACCACGCAGCGGCAGCTTTGACTGCTCATGTTCAAAATCATGTCGGAGGTCTAGTAGTCTGTACCTTCAAAAATTTCCTAGATTGTAAACCCAACTCGTTTAAGGGGACTGAGGGAGCCATAGGATTCCTGCGTTGGGCTGAAAAAGTAGAGTCAGCCTTTGAAATGTGCAATTGCCCACCAGTCAGTAGAGTCAAGTTTGCTACTGGAATGCTGCAGGATGCAGCCCTCACCTGGTGGAATTCCAATGTGCAGATACTCGGATTGGATTTGGCGAATGCCATGAACTGGGACGAATTCAAGAACATGATGAAGGAAGAGTATTGTCCTAGAAAGGAGATATCTAATATGGAATCAGAATTTTGGGCCTTGAAGATGGTGGGCTCAGAAATTGAAGCCTACACCACCCGTTCTCACGAACTGGCGATGATGTGCCCGCGGATGATAGAGCCACCCAGTAAAACTGTAAAAGAATTGAGATGTACATTGATGGTTTAGTGCCCCAGATTTAAGGTATGGTGACGTCCTCCAAACCGAAAACCATACAACAGCCGATTCAAATAGCCCACAAGCTGACGGATCAAGCAGTGGCCCAAGGTGTATTACCCCTAGAGGTTCCACCTCTAAAACCCTTGACAACTTGGGTAACGACAAAAATAACAAATCTAGGAATGGAAAAAGGAAGTTTGACAATATTAGATCCTCATCATCGAACCCTCGACAACAACAGCACTACCGTAAATCCGAACACACCCGAAACTTCAATAATCAGGGTTTCATCAACAACAACGGTGGCGGACAGGGTTCGAGTAGCTAGGCTGGAAAGTACCCAAAGTGCAACAAGTGTAACTATCACCATTCTAGCCCATGCGATCGAATCAAGTGTCAGCGATGCGGCAAATTAAGTCATCAAGCCAAGGACTATAGAGGGGAACTCACGGGTAAGAGTGCTCCTAAACAGTCTGTAACTACGAAATGGTGCTTTGAGTGTGGCCAGGAGGGTCATTTCAAGAAGGACTGTCCTAAACTGAAACAAAATGAGGGTAATGGAGGCAACAACAATAACGAAAGCGGTACTAGAGGTAGAGCCTTCGTCATTGGATCGGGCCAGGCCCGCAGTGATCCAAACATGGTTACCGGTAAGTTTCCCATAAACAACTATTTTGCTTCTATTTTGTTTGACACCGGAGCTGATAGGAGTTTTGTGTCGAAAGCCTTTAGTAAATTGTTAGACTTAACCCCGACACCGTTAGGTGCTAAGTTTCCTGTTGAATTAGCTGATGGTAAGTCTATAGAAACAACACACGTACTAGCGGGATGTAAGTTGAAACTGTCGGGTCATACCTTCGATATCGACCTCATACCCTTTACACTTGGTAGTTTCGACGCTGTTGTTGGCACGGATTGGCTATCCGAGAATAGAGCTGAGGTATTATGCAATGACAAAATAGTTCGTATAACTACTCATTCCGACGAAACCATCTCCATACAGGGCGAGAAAAACGACATGACTACTGACATCTTCACACTCATGAAGGCACAAAAATATTTGCGAAAGGGTCATCCGGCGATTTTAGCTCATTTTATTGGGAAACCCGCGGATGAGAAGCGCATCAAAGACATACCGATTGTGCGGGATTTTCCGGAAGTCTTCCAGAAAGATTTTCCAGGACTCCCACCCATTCGATAAGTCGAGTTTCAAATCAACTTAACCCCCGGTGCTGCACCCATAGCACGCGCCCCTTACCGACATGCACTGACAGAGCTTCGGGAATTGTCCACTCAATTACAGGACCTATTGGATAAAGGTTTCATCCGACCCAACTCATCACCATGGGGAGCTCCTGTCCTATTTGTCGAAAAGAAAGACGGGACTTTCCGCATGTGCATCGACTATCGGGAGCTGAACAAGGTGACAGTCAAGAACCGTCATCCCTTATCCCGAATTGATGATTTGTTCGAACAGCTTCAAGGATCGAGTTACTACTTGAAGATCGATATGAGATCTGGTTACCATCAATTAAGAGTGCGAGAAAAAGACATTTCAAAGACGGCATTCAGAACTCGGTACGGTCACTATGAGTTTTCAGTTATGCCCTTCGGCTTAACCAATGCACCAGCCGTATTCATGGACCTCATGAATAGGGTATGCAAGGCGTACCTCAAAAAAATTGTTATTGTTTTTATTGACGATATCCTCATCTACTCCAAGAATAAGACCGGCCATGAAGAACACTTATGGTTAATCCTTGAATTACTAAAGAGGGAACAATTGTACGCTAAGCTCTCTAAATGAGAATTTTGGCTTCGCGAGGTTCACTTCTTAGGACATGTGATCAATGAGAGTGGTATCCATGTTGATCCAGGCAAGGTAGAGGCCATCACAATCTGGGAAGCACCTAAGACTCCGACTGAGGTACGGAAATTCCTAGTACTGGTTGGCTATTACCGACGTTTCATCGAGGTATTTTCAAAAATTGCTCAACCCCTCACCGTACTAACCCACAAGGGTACTAAATACAATTGGGGTGATGTGCATGAGTATGCTTTCCAACTTTTGAAAACAAATCTCTGTAGCGCGCCTATCCTAGCCCTACCCAAGGGATCTGAAAATTTTTACAGTACATTGTGACACATCGATACAGGGTCTCGGCTGCGTGCTAATGCAACCTGAGAAAGTTATAGCCTATACCTCTCGAAAACTACGGGTACACGAGAAGAACTATATGACTCATGACTTGGGACTCGGAGCTGTAGTGTTTGCCCTTAAGATATGGAGACATTACTTGTACAGTACCAAGTTTACCGTTTACACCGACCACAAGAGTCTCCAACATATCTACGATTAAAAGGATTTGAAAATGCCATAGCGTCGTTGGGTCGAGCTACTTAGGGATTTTGCTTGTGCCATCAAATACCACCCGGGCAAGGCCAATGTAGTGGTCGATGCTCTCCGCAGAAAGGAAAACCTTAAACCTAGACGAGTGCGAGCATTACAACTCACGATTTATGCCAACTTACTTGATCATATTCGTGATGCTCAACTCAAAGCTTTGAAAGACGAAACCTCCCATCAGAATTCATGCGGAGCATGGATAAACAACTTGAAACCAAATCGGAAGGGGTCCGATATTTCGAAAACTGGATTTGGGTCCCTCGTTATGGAGACTTGAGAAATCTTGTGATGGACGAAGCACACAAATCCCGATATTCCATTAACCCTGGCTCAGATAAAATGTACCATGACCTGAAGGTACTTTACTGGTGGCCAAACATGAAAGCCGACATTGCCACCTACGTGAGAAAATGTTTGACCTGTGCAAGAGTCAAGGTGGAATATCAGAAACTATCTAGTTTGTTACAGCAACCGGAGATCCCAACGTGGAAATGGGAACACATTTCCATGGACTTTATCACAGGACTACCCAAAACACCGACAAAATGCAATACCATCTGGGTGATCGTTGACCGGTTGACTAAGTCTTCACATTTCCTAGCGATCAAAGAATCAGACAAGACGGAAAGACTGACTCGCATCTACATGAAAGAATTAGTGGCTAGACACATAGTGCCTGTCTCATCATATCAGATCGAGAGCCCCGTTTCAATTCGCACTTTTGGAAGTCACTACATAGCGCACCAGGCACCCGCGTCGATATGAGCACAACATATCATCCTCAAACGGATAAGTGAATGCACCATTCAAACTTTGGAAGACGTGTTGCGTGCATTCGTATTGGATTTTGGAAAGAGTTGGGAACCCCACTTGCCCCTGGTAGAGTTTTCATATAATAACAGCTACCACGCCAGTATTAAAGCAGCATAGTTAGAAGCGTTGTACAGGCGAGGGTGCCGATCGCCTGTTTGCTGGGCAGAAGTGGGTGAT
This sequence comes from Bidens hawaiensis, assembly GCF_021521415.1. Classification (NCBI taxonomy): domain Eukaryota; kingdom Viridiplantae; phylum Streptophyta; class Magnoliopsida; order Asterales; family Asteraceae; genus Bidens; species Bidens hawaiensis. The sequence goes on from NW_027491919.1 coordinate 756,055, forward strand.
AGCCAAATCACTGGCCCAGAGTTAGTACTTGAAACTTCAGAAAATATTGTCCAAATCTAAAATCGCATGGCAGCAGCACGGGATCGCGAAAAGAGCTACGCCGACAAGCGCCGAAAACCTCTGGAATTCCATGTAGATGACAAGGTTTTACTGAAAGTCTCACCTTGGAAGGGTGCGTTTTGGGAAGCGAATCAAACTCAATCCATGATACGTTGGCCCATTTCGAATAACCGAACGTAATGGCCCGGTAGCGTACCGGTTGGATTTACCAACTTGAGCTCAGTGGTATACATAATGTGTTTAATGTATCCAACTTGAAGAAATGTCTTTCTGATGAAACACTAGCAGTTCCTTTGGGTGAACTGCAAGTGGATGAACAGTTACGCTTTATCGAAGAACCAGTCGAAATCATGGATTGGGAAACCAAAACACTCAAACACAGCAAGATTCCCATCGTTAAAGTTTGTTGGAACTCGAGACGTGAACCAGAGTTCACGTGGGAACGTGAGGATCAAATGATGAAAAAGTTTCCCCACCTTTTCAAAGGGTTAACCAAGCACCGAAAACCGCGAAAGCCGACAAACCATCAGATAACATCGGAGGTATGACTTGAATTTCGGGATGAAATTTCTTTCAACTGGGGATGATGTGATAAACTGAAAATTTTTGCCTTTTTCAGGCAGCCATCGTGACATGACACAAATTTTCGGGACGAAAATTCTTTCAACAAGAGAAATATGTGATACTCGTCAATTTCAGGTTAACTCCGTTAACCAGAACTCCATTAATTCAAACTCAAGATTACATGAACTATGTCATTCCAGTTAACGCATTCCTCATTGCATTTAATTAGGGTTTAAATTAAATGTGTCAATTATTACACAAATAGTCATTTGGAGTTTTACCTAACAGCACAAGAGTTGACTCAAATCGTTGGTGAACAAACAATAACTAATATGAACAAGTACTTGGTATAATACATATTATGTTGTAATTTTGGTGATTAATCTGCATGTTATGAATAGTGAAATAGAGTAATCTTGGAGTGCTAAATTCTGTCTCGGGAACTTAGTTGTTGAATTCTTGTTGGAATGTGAAAAGTTGATTGTTTGATCAATGTTTGAGTTGTGTTTGACATATATGCTCTTGTAATTGATGATGTAATGAAAATATATCGTAGTGACATTAAATACCATACTTGATCACACCAGTAACTTATCACCAACGTGTTGTTGAATAACACTTGCTTCACAAATATAACATGAACATACCTCATGCATAACTTTGATGTGTCAAGTCTAGAGACTCACTCAAGGTTCAAAACACTTTGAAATATCATTTTTGTTTTAGAGCACTAGTGAGGATTTACTTTACACATGCTTTTTCTCAGACTTCAGTAACTTCGCAAACAGTGAGTTTCACGGCCCCTTTTACCTTTTAACGTTTTATTAGGGGGAGATAACATACTACAAACGCTATAGATTTTTGTTTATTATGTATATATCACTTGTAAGACTAAGTGGCAACAAACCAACTAATTCCTTCAGAAAAAATCTGTAACACCCCGTAACCGCAGCGGAAACGTAAACGGGATGCAACAGACACCTGTGATATCAACCACATTGTTTATAAAGAAAACTGAATACATTATTATACTTCAAATTACATTATCTCATATTTCATTACCGTCTAGGTGATACACACATCATACAATACGAAACATAATTCTATATAATCTAACGTATCATAACATCCTGCACGCAAATCTTACACACATCAAGCACTTAGCACGTAAGTAATCACTTCATCTTAATTGTACCTGAAAAGCATGTGAGAAAACGGGTCAACTACGAATAGTTGGTGAGTTTCACAATTTGAGTAAACCATGATAAATCCATATCAAAACATAATATTATCGATGTAATTATGCTGAGCCCACAAGTGAAACCTCTGTTAACCTAGTACTGTACCCGTTCCGGGGGCAATGTTAACCCAGAAACACTTCTAGGGACATCTGGGGACACTGTTAACCCAGTACAGTACCCATTCCGGGGGCAATGTTAACCCAGAAACAATTCTAGGGACATCTGGGGACACTGTTAACCCAGTACTGTACCCATTCCGGGGGCAATGTTAACCCAGAAACACTTCTAGGGATATCTGGGGACACTGTTAACCCAGTACTGTACCCATTCCGTACGATTCCCGTACAATCAAATATTTATAAATAAACGCAAATCCATGCGTTCAGTATGTACTTAAACATTTCATTAGTAACATGTTTTCCGCCCCGGGAAAATATTTAAAAACAATTCAGAAAAAGGGGCTCGTAAAACTCACCTTAGCACATGCAAGCAGGTAACAACAATCATTATCAGTTAACACGTCCAATCTGTAATATGATCCCTACGATCGTTACTATACACTCATTATTAATATAACTTTAACCGTGTTAACCGGTACATCTGGGGACACTGTTAACCCAGTACTGTACCCGTTCCGGGGGCAATGTTAACCCAGAAACACTTCTCCGGACTCAGATTGTGATATCGTTTAGAGTTCACTAGTCAAAATTACTATTAGTCGTTTTTTCCCGTTTTGCGAGCCTAGCACGGTTATCCGTTTTTACTTTTCAAAGATGAGTTTGGTCACATACGACCCGAAAATAGTTGTTGAGTAATAATTTAATTAGAGTTGTGAAATTAGAGCTCGGTTTAGACGCCCCGATTGGCCGCGGGACCCGTTTCCGTCTTTAGTGCACCGGAAACTGTTAAATCGTTTAAAATTGCCCAAATCATCCGAATTATTTTCGGATGATTTATTTTTACTTGTTTAACTCAGTTATTTTCGGGTTTTTATACACCAGTCAGTTCGTCTACCCGAACTTTGCTGGTTTACGCGTTTTATATTATAAAAGTTCACTTTTATTCCAAATAAATATCCGTTCATCCTCGGATCTTGAGATTTTGCACAAATAACATTTTGACAGTGGGGAAATTTATAAAAATATTTCCAGAATTAATTTTTATATTTAACATTTATTTATCTATTTTTAAACACCATTTAAACACTAAATATGTCGTAAACTCTAAACAACCTTAGAAAAATCCCAAATTTTTCCTGTATGTCCCCTGCCATCCACATAGTCCCCTGTAATATTTCCAGAACCAAAATCCCTTATTACATACCATTTTCTCTAAAACCGAGCTAGAAAACCCTAGAACTCGTTTAACCGAAAAGCCTACTTAGTCTTCTCCAACTGACCTAAAATTTTGTGTGTGACTTATACATGTTATAAAAAGATTATCTGGAATTTTCCAGAATTTTTAATGATATTTAACTATTTTTCACCATTTTTAACCAAAACCGAGCATTAAATTCACCAAATATTCATCCTTTGTCCAAAAATTACCAAAAATTCACAGAACTCATATTTTCATGTATCTAACACCTCTATCAAATTTCATGACCTAACTCTAAACCATCAACAATCTGTCCAAAAACCCATAACCGAACATAAACCGAATATACCTTTCGTTTTCCGCCACTACAAGCTACAAACTCGTCTTTCCGCCTTGTCTACCACTAAACACAGATCCTACAACCAACATACCACAATACCAAGCAAGTTACACTTACGATCAAGCCTCTTACACTATAGTTTCGGTTATTGTTTCAAAACTAAAGTTTAAACTGTAAAAATTCGTTTTTGGTCCGTTTAACTCCTTTCTTGGACCAAGATCCCTTGTATAACCCGTATACATCACTTGATCATGCAAGAATCGGTTTTCATCTTTGTAACCTCATTTTCTTGCAAATAAACTCAAGAAAGGAAGTTGAAAACGTAGATAACTCGATCTTTATCTCGTTGTTCTTGCTACAATTCTCGGTTTTTAGCTCATGATATTGAGAGGAAAGGAAGATTGTTGATTTGTTTGTGTTGAAAAAAAAATAATAAGGATAAGGAGTATATCCTTGTCCGATCGGAATAAGGAGGAGGTGGGGTGGGACCCACTTCTTCAATTCTAGCCACTCATTTGGATATTCGCAATCCGGATAATGTTTTGGATAATCTGGTTCAGTTCGTTTTTCGGTTAAATGTTTAATTCGGCTTAAAACGAGGCTAAAACGGTCGTTTTCGGCTTAAAAAATGAAATTTATATAAAACCGATTTAAAAACTTTAAAAACTCAAACCATGACATTTATTAACTTAAAACATCATATTATTAATAATTGCGCATCTTTTTCGGCTTGATCGATCGTCTCTTGCTTGGTTTGGTATTAAAGGTTTCGTTTAATGTACCGACGTACCATTAAATCGAAATTCTTTTTCTGTGCTTCAATTCACTTATCCCGAAGCTTTAATACTTCGTAAACATCACTAAATGTCATAGATATCGTCTATAATTGAACCCTCGATTCGTTCGGGTTTCAATAACTATCGATCGATTAATCGCATGTTCAATACGATGAATTATATATTCACGTACAATCAATACAGTGAACCATGTATTCTCGTATATTTACTAGGGTAATTCATATATCCGACATTAAATATAACGCAACTATTGTCTACCAGTTAGGGTATACATGGTTTAGTCGGAATCGTTACATTCTCCCCCCGTTAAGAAATTCGTCCTCGAAATTTTACACGCCCACTATCCCCTTCCGAGAGAAAGGTGGGGGTTTTTCCTTCAGAATTCACCCTCGCGTTACCAGGTTTAATCTGGTCCTCGCTGTGAATTCCACTTAATCTTAATCAATAAAGCTTGGTGTGTCCAAACTGTTTAGTTTTCCCGTCTACTATCTCTACGGAATTATTTATGATATCAGGCATGTCTTCTATGAGTACCTCCATTACCGGTACTTTCGTTGCCTCGTCGCTTAGGTACTTTTCAATCCGTATACATGGCAAAACATCAAGTATAGTAATTAGCCCCTGGAGTACTTTAATAGATAAACTAAATGACCAATCATGGAGATAGTCTCATGAAGTCTAATATATTAAGGAGCTATTTTCGGTTTTGCTAAATCTCATATCACCTCTCTAAGGTGATGCCTTAAAAATACCTTGTCGCCTCTTTCCAACGAGAATGGTTTCCTTTGAATGTTGGCATAAATCCTTTGCTAATCTCGAGCTGCTTTCAACTTATCTTAAATATTATAAATCCGATTGGTTGTTTCTCGAATCAATTCAAATATTATGGCTTGAGTGATGCCCATTTTCAATTTAACAAATTGGTGATAATTACTTAACCCATAGAAAGCTTCAAGCTCTCGATGCTTCCTTCCCCGCCTTCCAATAATGGAAGTAGGATGACTATTTCGATCTGAGATAATTGAAAATGGTACTCCACGACGAGATACCGTTTCACCATCATGAACTTGGGCGAGAGTTCATTGTGGTAATCGTCATGGATTGGGATGAAATGCGAGGATTGGTTAATCGATCCGCGATTACCCAATTTACATCATGCCTTTGATATATCTTGGGAATTTGCGTCCCGAAATCCATTGTAATTTATTCCCACTATCATTGGCGAATTTTCTGTCGTTATGGCGTTCCCTAGGGTTTTCGGTGTGCAGCCTTATCTCTTGCATAACTTAAATATTCACCAGCATACGTAATCATATCTTTCTCCAAACTCAGCCATTAATAAAATCCTTTCAGATATTCGTATCATCAATAGTCTAATCCGATCCCGGATGTATGGAATATTTCGATCTATACGCTTCGTCCATGATTAATTCACGAAGGTCATGGAGGGTCGGATCCAAATCCGATTTTTGAAATAATTTTGTCCACGCGCTGTTCGAAATTCTTCTCATTGCCGTAAAGTCCCTCCTTTTCCAATCGTTCCTCTTTCAACGCCTCACGTTGAGCGACTCGAATCAGGTCCGAAAGGTTCGACTGGACTATCATCCCCCAGCGCTCGCACTCGCAATGGCTTAACCCGATCTTTCCTACTCAAGGCATCGGCTACGACGTTAGCCTTGCCGGGGTGATAACGGATGTCACAGTCATAATCGCTTAACAACTCGACCCATTTTCGTTGAATATGAGACTGCGGTCTCTTATCATCTATAAAATTTGTACATTTGCGTCGTACAAAGGATTATGAGTTGGGTAATGCTAAAAATTCTTCAATAACCCGCTGATAGTCTCCGGCTAGTCCTAATAATTGGCGCATTTCCTTTGGCGTCTTGGGTGACTGCCAATTTTAATGGTTTCTACCTTATTTGGATCTATGTAAAATCCTTGTTGCTTTACAACATGACCAAGGGATTATGCTTTCTGTATTCAAAGTCACATTTCGAAAACTTCGTGTATAACTCCTCTTGCTTTAACACTTCCACCATTTTCCTTAAACTTCGTTCGTGCTCTTCCTTACGTTGCAAATATATCAAAATATCATCAATGAATGCTATGACAAATTTGTCAAAATAAAGTTTACAGACTCGGTTCATGAGTTCCATGAACACTGCCTGCGCATTCGTTAGCCCCAAAGGCATAACTAAGAATTCACAATGGCCGTAACGAGTCCGAAACGCTGTTGTTGCAATGTCCTCCTCTTGGATTTTTCATTTGGTGAAAACTATATCTAAGATCAATTTTCAAAAAAATAAATCGCCCCTTGCAGTTGATTAAATAGATCATTTACTTCGAAGAAGTGAATACCTATTCTTGATCGTCACTTTATTCAATTCTCCCTAACCAATACATATCCTAACACTTCCGTCCTTCACTTCCCAAATAACACTGGTGCACCCCATGGTGACTAACTAGGTCGTATAAAACCTTATCCAATAATTCTTGCATTTCAGTTGGTGCAAGTCGGTAGGATGCTTTAGCAACAGGGCCAGCTTGAGGTATTAAATCGATTCTGAATTCGAGCTGTCGGGTTGGCGGTAATCCAGGAAGTTCTTCTGGGAAAACTTCTGGATATTTACGTATCACCGAAACATCTTCTATATGTTTTCTTTTAAATCTGTGGCAATCACGTTTGTTAAATACACCACGTCTTCTTGACGTAGTTATTATAACATCTCAAGACGAGATTAAAGTGGTATCTAATCGCTTCATCGCCCGAAAGAGAGCTTCTAATCGTCTTCTTTTCATATTTGATTTCAGCTTCATGTTGAGTTAGCCAATCCATGTTAACTATTACGTCAAAACTTCTTAACTTTACTGGTCGTAGGTCAATAAGGAAAGGTTAATCGTTCAGAATAGTAGGACAATTCCAAACAATTTAGTTAACCATTAGGGATTTACCGTTAGCGATTATACAGTATAAGGTTCTATAGTTACACTAATCGGTATCTTTCCAAATGATAGGAGGTTAACAGGAGCTAACTTCTATCGGCGACCATAAAAATATCACTGAAGCCTATTGATTTAAAACTACAACATATTTAATACCACCTTGGGATCATGACGTGCTTTATTCGAATTACTCACAAAAGCACGGCTCCTTGCTTGATCAGAGGTTGATGCTTGTCATGAGGTTTGTCTTCCAACGACACCTTGGTTCAACTTGGGCAATCTCTCTTGAAACGTTCTGTACTGCCACAGTCATAGCAAGTACAACTGTTTGGCGTTAATTTGATTTCTTTGGATGGATTGTTATTGAAACTGTTGGGTTCGGAGTGGTTGTACACGAATGGGTTGGGGTTGCCGGTTCACAAGGCTTCAATCGGTTCTACAATTGGGGCATTACGTCCATCTTTACCACACCTGTGGCCTACTATCACTCGACATTCTTCTTCCTGCCAATAACCATATTTTCCACATTTAGGGAATGACCCTTCATGCGGTTCATGTTTTCACACCAGAACTAGTCTTAGTATAATTCTGGGTTGTAGGACATACCTACTTATTCAAAAGCCTATCTTGCACTATACCTTTATCATTTCTCTTCTTTAACACTCGACGTCTCACCTAACGTCCTTCCAGTCCGCTTCCCATAGAGTCAAATATATCAATGCTGGCTTGTGACACAACCCTTCCAAAGGTTGTATATTCTACAGGATTGACTATACTCCTTATCGATGGAGTTAGTCACCAATATAGTGCTCACTTCGTTTAGTTTCAGGAGTAACTAGCCATGTTACCAGACATGACAACTCCTTCAAACGATTAGCGTGTCCTAAGTGATCAGCACGCAACATTTCTATCTTCCATAGCTCAGTTTCCAATCACTGAACTTAATTACTCGAATAAAAGTGCTCTAACACAAGAATTTTAAATTCTGACCATATCATCTGAGTAAAGATTTTCTAACTATAATTTCATACCATCGTGTTCCATCACGATACAACATAATCTACCAACATATCTGTAGCATATTTCACTACACAATGTTCTAGACTCTTACCAATATCCTTAACCGTTTCGATCTTCTCTATCCACTCGCTAATCTATTCCTTCCTTTACCATCAGCAACTATTAATAATTTCCTTAACACAATCAACAAACATATCCTTCATACCGGATCTAATTCATTACGACTACTATTCAGGTTTAGTTTATAACTAATACTTGTAGTCATAATAGTATTCGGTGGGACATTATCACTCTTAGTAATACCACTAAGAATTGAAATATTCATATTCATGTGATTGCTCGATCTATAATTCTGCGATCACATTTGCATCAACACTAGCAGTGATCTGTGATACGACATTCGGTATCATCATCTGCTATCTTTGAGCAATCAACTGAATCATATCAATCTCCATCATTGGAGTTACTCTTTTTATGTTATTCTGCCGTACCCATCCCGTACGCAGTAATCAATACTAATCTCACGTATAACTCGTTACCAGCTCAATCATAACAGCAGGTACACATACACACCAAATATTATCATACATATTACGCATACCAGTATCTAGTATATATGTCCCACAATATAATAACATATGGACTTAACCTGATGTCGGTTAACGTTTAAATATGTTTCATAACCCTTGTCACCAACTGACATAAAGATCTTTCTCAACAAAGATTAATGTTTAATATGCTTGATTTCGATATCCTTCTGCATGTCAGCATAACCGATACATGCTCACCGTGAGCACCAAACGATTACGTACCACGGAGTTATAATATCCGTGTCTATTTGTATATCCGGCATACACGGTATACCACCTACGAACTAACGACCAACTATGCTATAATGATTCCAACACCTCTTTGTGTATGGGTAATCATTCTATTCGAGTATACATGGGTATAGGCATCTAACGGATGTAAGGTTAACATAGGGAGTTGCAAGGTTCAAGGTAATCGCGCAACCCATGTTGCCTTCAAATATTGTCAATTACTATTATGGGAAACTCTATCACTTGCTCAGTCAATGACCTCAGGCGTTCTAGGTTCGCTAAAATCGGTAACTCTCGATCTGGAGGTAGTATGTCTCATATGTTTGAGAGTGAGAAATACACATATATATTTCTATATATATTATTTTTATCTGCTCATTTATTATCAAATTTATTATTATTATTATTATTATTATTATTATTATTTTATTTTATCTTATTTATTTATTTATTTATTTGTTTTTACCTTAATGGAATAAGAATGGGTTCAGGTACAGATCTGTCCGTACGTGAGGGTCGGCGGTTCGGGTGAACATAGGGGGTTATTAAGATATACGGCACCGGTGTTGGTAGAGTAAGGGATTTGTCAACTTTGGTTGGGAGTGACGGTTACTAGATATTTCCGGTTAATGTCAAACAGGAGATCTAACTTGGTACTATCATAACTATGGCCCGATAAGTCAGACTTATCATCAACCGATGCGCTAGAAATTTTCAGCATCCTCGGTACTTTTATTATTTCATTCCCCGGTTCCTTATCCGGGTCCTGTTTCTCCATACATGTACCCACAAGATATGTACATACATATATATACACATTAGCACGTATAAATAATATTATATACTTTACACATATGTTGCCATTTTTACCTATTAATGTACCCAGTGACTTCCCCTGAATTCCCTCGTGCGGACAAGTCTGTTATTATGTTCTGGACCATAATAACTCACTTGTCCATCCAAGTTCATCCAGATCCCGTCACTATATATTATTAGTTGATATTCAGATCCTATGATACTTGAGCTACTGGTTATATTTTAGGTATCTTTTAAAGACATCCTAATTCTTTTATAACCAATGGCTCTGAAACCAACTTCTGTAACACCCCGTAACCGCAGCGGAAACGTAAACGGGATGCAACAGACACTTCTGATATCAACCACATTGTTTATAAAGAAAACTGAATACATTAATATACTTCAAATTACATTATCTCATATTTCATTACCGTCTAGGTGATACACACATCATACAATACGATACATAATTCTATTTAATCTAACGTATCATAACATCCTGCACGCAAATCTTACACACATCAAGCACTTAGCACGTAAGCAATCACTTCATCTTAATTGTACCTGAAAAGCATGTGAGAAAACGGGTCAACTACGAATAGTTGGTGAGTTTCACAATTTGAGTAAACCATGATAAATCCATATCAAAACATAATATTATCGATGTAATTATGCTGAGCCCACAAGTGAAACCTCTGTTAACCCAGTACTGTACCGGTTCCGGGGGCAATGTTAACCCAGAAACACTTCTAGGGACATCTGGGGACACTGTTAACCCAGTACAGTACCCATTCCGGGGGCAATGTTAACCCAGAAACAATTCTAGGGACATCTGGGGACACTGTTAACCCAGTACTGTACCCATTCCGGGGGCAATGTTAACCCAGAAACACTTCTAGGGATATCTGGGGACACTGTTAACCCAGTACTGTACCCATTCCGTACGATTCCCGTACAATCAAATATTTATAAATACACGCAAATCCATGCGTTCAGTATGTACTTAAACATTTCAAGCAGGTAACAACAATCATTATCAGTTAACACGTCCAATCTGTAATATGATCCCTACGATCGTTACTATACACTCATTATTAATATAACTTTAACCGTGTTAACCGGTACATCTGGGGACACTGTTAACCCAGTACTGTACCCGTTCCGGGGGCAATGTTAACCCAGAAACACTTCTCTGGACTCAGATTGTGATATCGTTTAGAGTTCACTAGTCAAAATTACTATTAGTCGTTTTTTCCCGTTTTGCATGCCTAGCACGGTTATCCGTTTTTACTTTTCAAAGATGAGTTTGGTCACATACGACCCGAAAATAGTTGTTGAGTGATAATTTAATTAGAGTTGTGAAATTAGAGCTCGGTTTAGACGCCCCGATTGGCCGCGGGACTCGTTTCCGTCTTTAGTGCACCGTAAACTGTTAAATCGTTTAAAATTGCCCAAATCATCCGAATTATTTTCGGATGATTTATTTTTACTTGTTTAACTCAGTTATATGAAAATAGTTCATTTTTAGGGTTTTTATACACCAGTCAGTTCGTCTACCCGAACTTTGCTGGTTTACACGTTTTATATTATAAAAGTTCACTTTTATTCCAAATAAATATCCGTTCATCCTCGGATCTTGAGATTTTGCACAAATAACATTTTGACAGTGGGGAAATTTATAAAAATATTTCCAGAATTAATTTTTATATTTAACATTTATTTATCTATTTTTAAACACCATTTAAACACTAAATATGTCGTAAACACTAAACAACCTTAGAAAAATCCTAAATTTTTCCTGGATGTCCTCTGCCATCCACATAGTCCCCTGTAATATTTCCAGAACTAAATTCCATTATTACATACCATTTTCTCTAAAACCGAGCTAGAAAACCCTAGAACTCGTTTAACCGAAAAGCCTACTTAGACTTCTCCAAATGACCTAAAAATTTGTGTGTGACTTATACATGTTATAAAAAGCTTATCTGGAATTTTCCAGAATTTTTCATGATATTTAATTATTTTTCACCATTTTTAGCCAAAACCGAGCATTAAATTCACCAAATATTCATCCTTTGTCCAAAAATTACCAAAAATTCACAGAACTCATATTTTCATGTATCTAACACCTCTATCAAATTTCATGACCTAACTCTAAACCATCAACAATCTGTCCAAAAACCCATAACCGAACATAAACCGAATATACCTTTCGTTTTCCGCCACTACAAGCTACAAACTCGTCTTTCCGCCTTGTCTACCACTAAACACAGATCCTACAACCAACATACCACAATACCAAGCAAGTTACACTCACGATCAAGCCTCTTACACTATAGTTTCGGTTATTGTTTCAAAACTAAAGTTTAAACCGTAAAAATTCGTTTTTGGTCCGTTTAACTCCTTTCTTGGTCCAAGATCCCTTGTATAACCCGTATACATCACTTGATCATGCAAGAATCGGTTTTCATCTTTGAAACCTCATTTTCTTGCAAATAAACTCAAGAAAGGAAGGTGAAAACGTAGATAACTCGATCTTTACCTCGTTGTTCTTGCTACAATTCTCGGTTTTTAGCTCATGATCTTGAGAGGAAAGGAAGATTGTTGATTTGTTTGTGTTGAAAAAAAAAATAATAAGGATAAGGAGTATATCTTTGTCCGATCGGAATAAGGAGGAGGTGGGGTGGGTCCCACTTCTTCAATTCTAGCCACTCATTTGGATATTCGCAATCCGGATAATGTTTTGGATAATCTGGTTCAGTTCGTTTTTCGGTTAAATGTTTAATTCGGCTTAAAACGAGGCTAAAACGGTCGTTTTCGGCTTAAAAATGAAATTTATATAAAACCGATTTAAAAACTTTAAAAACTCAAACCATGACATTTATTAACTTAAAACATCATATTATTAATAATTGCGCATCTTTTTCGGCTTGATCGATCGTCTCTTGCTTGGTTTGGTATTAAAGGTTTCGTTTAATGTACCGACGTACCATTAAATCGAAATTCTTTTTCTGTGCTTCAATTCACTTATCCCGAAGCTTTAATACTTCGTAAACATCAGTAAATGTCATAGATATCGTCTATAATTGAAACCTCGATTCGTTCGGGTTTCAATAACTATCGATCGATTAATCGCATGTTCAATACGATGAATTATATATTCACGTACAATCAATACAGTGAACCATGTATTCTCGTATATTTACTAGGGTAATTCATATACCCGACATTAAATATAACGTAACTATTGTCTACCGGTTAGGGTATACCTGGTTTAGTCGGAATCGTTACAAAATCGAACCGGTTAATATTGGATGATAGCGAGTCAGTGTTGAGTAGTACTACTGGGTTTGACAAACCCCAACCGACTCTAAACTCGACTGTAGGTCGAGTGGACCTTCATGACGATTGACCTTTAATAACGAATGAACCTTTATAACGAATGAACTCTTACATCAAATGAACCTTTATAACGAATGAACTGTTATAACGAATGAACCTTTATAACAATTGAACTCTTATAACGAATGAACCTTCATAGCGAATGGACCTTCATAACTAATGATGGTTCATTCGTCATTTCTCCGTAACGAATGATATAACGAATGGCTTAATGAATGGGGTTCTTTCGTGATTCTTCCCTTCATTCGTTAGCTCATTCGTTACACGAGCCTAGGGTTATGGCGCAAAACGTCTAAACATTCCCAGGCATCCTTACCTTGTACGGTGCCTTTCAGGCGCCGCCGTGCCGGAAAAACGGGCGGTGGCCGAAGAAACGTGTTTCTACACTGTTTTTCTCCGTTTTTCGTCCCCATCGTTCCGGATCCGAGCTAGGGTGAGTTCGAAGCTCGTCATTCGATCGACTTATACCCAATTTCACCCGAACTTCATGAATTTAATGGTTGAGGGTTTTAGTTCATCGTTTCGCGACTAGATCTAGTGGGTTTGGATCCATACAAGGTCATACTATTCATACCTCGGATAAATGCTCAGTTTTCCTTCTTGGTTTCGGTTAGAGAAAGAGAGAAAAATGATAGAGAGCTTATGTGTGTGTTTTGGGTGGTGTAAGGAATGAGTGTATATGGATTGATTAATGGATAATTATGGTTTATATATTTATGGGTCATGGGCTTAAGTCCATGGTCTTTCTCCCTTCCTTGTTAATCCAAGTCCATTACCCACCTTTATTTAACCCAACACAAGCCCAACTCATACTAACTCATATTATTATTTTATTAATCGAAACAGGAAAAGAGATGTTACAAGTCTTCCCTCCTTAAAGGGGTTTCGTCCCCGAAACCTAACTATTACTTAAACAATCCCGGGTAAAACTTGCGCATCTCTTCTTCAACTTCCCAAGTGGCATCTAATCCTTTATGGTGCTTCCATATCACCTTCACCAAAGGGATAACCTTATGACGAAGCTGCTTTTCTTTGCGGTCGACTCTCCCTACAGGCTGTTCAATGTAGTTTCACTTGTCACACCCCGAAAATCTTATCTTAGCAGCGGAAGACTTAACTAATTTAATTTCAGGTAATGACATATGCGGATAGCCAAATCACGAAACAAAAAGCTTATATATATAAAAAGGCTTGTTTATTCATCATAGTGCACATGTCATATTTTACATAGTTTATTATTATTACAAGCCTACAAGTTCAACATCATCAAAACACACGCGTTCTCGGTTCCATCCCATCCATTCCTCGCGATGCCTCCATATTTCTCATTTACGTGAATGATATGTTAAAATAATTTTGTCAACACGAATGTTGGTGAGTTTCTCAATTAAAAAGCGGGATGTAACGGTTCTCGACTTTGCACCCATTTATTTATCATTCTTATCAATGATAATTTTTATTATTCACTATTCTTTTCAATGAGAATTTAATTTCCACTTTTACAAACATAGTTATATATTTCTTGAAAAAAACGTGCTAGTTGTAAACGAGCAAAGAGTACAACACATGTATGACTATCATTATAATAAACTCGAAAGATATCAAAATCAAAATATTCCCACATTTTCAACCAGAGCGACTGGAAGAGTAGGGGGCGTCGCCCCGATAGATCTACCAATATTTTTAGGCCCTTTCTCTAGGTTAACGGTTTTTCCTTTTATAATGACTCATCCCATTTAACACAATTTGTAAAATATATAGCCCTTTCTTTACATACTTTTCCCCCAAAAACATTTATAAATTATTAAAATATTTAAAAGTGAGGATTTACGAGAAAACTCACCGTTTTTGGTAGATGATCAGTTATTCCAACTCGAATCGTGTCCTAATTATATATCACCTGATTAATAATTTATTCATATTTTAAGTTATTTCTTCAGCCTAAAATATTTCACACATCTTATTTCTTAAAATGTTATTCTTTTGTCCGTGTGTTTATTTTAGCTTTAACGACACATTGGCGATTCCATTCAAGTCCAATTCCTATATGATCATTCAACACACACATGGTTTCTAAACTTATAAATTTAACCCAAGTTGCAACTAGCACATTTCATGCATAAATATTCAATTTAGCAAGTAATAATACGTTATTATATAATTTAATATTGCTTAATATTATCTAATAACATTAACTTTTATAAATTTATATTTTATTTGCTGGAATATTTACTACTTTGTATCTTTATATTTATTACACTTTAAAAATAGTTTTTTGGTTTTGTCGGTTTTGTTATTTTTATGTTAATCGGCGAACCGGTTAACTTTTCTTATAAAATTGAGTTCTTTATTACTTTTGAATACTTTAAGTGTGAATATACACAGTTTTATAAGTTATTTTATTAAAATAGTGCATTTTTTATTTTTGTTATAAATTTCATAAAACTATCAATTTTGACGTTTTCGGGTCGGTTTTTTCGCGACACGAACCGTCAAAGATCAAGTTATTCCATCTTGGCCTTAATATATACATTTATTTATGTAAGGTATATATATTATTTGGGTTTACGGGCTGTTCTAAAACAGTTCGCAAAACCGTTGTCGGTTCGCGTTAAAAGTCGTATTTTTCCACCATTAAAGCTACCGGCAAGCAATTTAAGTTATATTAAACATGCCAAACACTTTACACAATTAATACACATATTTACAATATATAATTTGAACCAAATTTCCAGATTTAAACACTTAGCTTAAAACACTAACTCTTTTTTAGCAATTTTCATGTCAAGTATGCGTATGGCTTAACTTACTAAATGAGGTATGGTATAAACTAATCAATATTCATCAGACAATATGTATTTAATATACTTAAATTTTTCAGATTTTGTTCCCACTTTATCATGTCTCTGTCATTCTTCACATAATCCAAGTTTCACCTTTTCCATATTCATTACATGTGACAAATTTTCTAGCATAACTACTTAACCATTTGTTCAAGATTATTTCATGAGCATGTAACGTTTATTCCAAATCATCATTTTATCAATAAAGTTAACAGGCATGTTTATTCAAGTGTCATTCTTCAATCATATATGAACAAGTCACTCAACATAAACAAAACTAGAGGTTTACAAGTTGTTAACAATTAAAGTTTCTGTTTTTAGCATATCATCCTATTGACAATATTTTATCCATAATTTTGATCAAAGGTAAAAGAGTCATTTCCATAACATATATATATATATATATATATATATATATATATATATATACCATAATATTGAGTTATAACATGGATCTAATTAATATTAACAAGTGTCAAGTATACCTATATTCATGTTTAAGGCTAAATCATAATTTCTTCAAAATATAACAATGAGATTTTTTTTACAACCACACAATACTTAATCATGACAATATTACCTACATTAATTAATTAAAAATTAACATACACACTTTCTCCTATTCTCTTTCTCTCTCTCTCTCGTTTTCTCTTTCTTACACCACCAAAAACCCAACTACATGTTCTAATCTAATTTTCATACCTTTATTCAATATTAACAGCACAACCATAAGTGTTAGAACCAATACATCATCAAAAAAATTCAATAATTTGCATGTTTTTATTGTCCAATAATAAATCTTTATTCATATCTTTTTCTATATGCATGCATGTATTTAACTTTTAAAGAACCAAAACCAAGCATATTAATGGCACACGCATGCACACCCAAAACCAACTTTTCATTTCACCATTGTAACATCATGAAAATTTTTGAGTTAAAAATGTCAAGTTTCCAAAGTCAAGGGATCAAAAATGTCAAAATCCAAACATTAGCGTTCAAAACGAAAGTTCTGGTTTTCCTGACCCATCGAGATGCGCGATGGATCAGAAGGGAAACCCATATCGTATCATGATGGGTTGTCTGACAACCTGAAACGTGTCATGCCACGTGGCATGACGTTCGCCACGTGTCCCGCCACGTGGCCATACGTGGCACACCGTTCGCCATGTGTCAACACGTGGCAGGCCTATATGGTGACTGTCCAAAGCTACGTCGCGATACGCGACGGGCTTCACAAAGGACATCGCGTATCGCGATGGGCCTACTGAAAACGCCTATAAATAACAGCCATGGGTGTCTCATTCCAACCATCCCAAATTAAGTTATCCTTTCTCTCTCTAAAAAAATCACTCTCTCACTACCTCGATAAACGTGCTCCTATATCTCGTAAGCCGTGCCAAAATACCGATATTCCTAGAAGTGTGCGCCATCTCCCGACGACAATCCAAACAAGAAGGTGGTACCATTCTCACGTCCCGACGACTTATCTCGTAGAACGTGCTGGTGTGAAGAAATTGTTGGTGTCTTGATTTGCGTGCAAAGAAAATGTGTAGGAGATAAACAAGGAGATAAAGAAAGTAAAGCGGCGACGAAGTGCTACTCATTTGAATAGGGTTGATAATGCCAAGGAAAGGTAGGCATAAAGCCCGAATAAAATAATACTAAAATATTATAAAAGGCTTAAAACCCCAAGTCGAGGTTACACTCGATACCTCGAAAATAAATGAAAACATATAACAAAGAAAGAAAAAGAAAAGAAAACGAAAGAGATATTAACATTTATATATATATATATATATTATGTGTTATTATATATATACAATAATTCTTTGTTATAAATATTATTAAGTAATAATAACTTTTCTTATCTAATAAAGAAAATAAATATACGTTTCTTAAAGAAGAAGAAACTTAGGGTTTAAATAAAATAAAGTTAGCTATAGGTTAACTTATAAAAGAAAGATATTTTAAAACTAAAGGTTTAAAAGAAAGAGAGTACTTTTTAACTAAAGGTTTTAAAGTAAAAAAAATATATAATCGAGGTAACGATTATAAAGACTAAAGGTCTTAAGCCGGATTGTATATCCGACTAACAAAAGGTTATACTAGTACTATAGGTGCAAGATAGCAACGGGAAACACCCTCGGACGGTGTTTGAAGCCGATCCAAATCGAAATGGTGAATACGACCCAAACTTTTAAAGTTGTTTTAAATGAGTCAAACGTTTTATATGAAAAGGTTTACATGAGACTATGTGTCTATAAAACATTTATAAACTAGAGTAAAAACACTAGCCATCAGGCTATAGTATACGTTTTTCTGGATACTTACATATGTGGTAAAAGCGGTGGGCACATCGCACCACACTTGGATATAGTACGCTCGCCTGCGGGGAGTAATCACCATGTGTATATCTATGGTACCTAAGTAATGTCGAACGCTGTGGTGTTTGCTGAAGTGCTATGAGTAGAGACATGAGTTTATAAATTGTATTTGTTTAACTTGATTATTCCTAAGCCACGATGGGCCGGACCTAAGTTATGTCTCGAGGGGTAATCAAGTAAATAAAAATATTTTAGCGTCAGCATATTCACCAGCATTCGTTGCTAACGTATTTTCTAACATTTTGCAGGTAATCAAAACTAGAGCTTGTGAAGACGAAGTGCTCAAGAATCAGATGGATCGGATATTTTGTTAAAATTAAATATTAATGAATGGTGGTTTTTTAAAACTATAAATAAGTAAACTTAAATGAGACTTTTGTTTCATTTTTGTAATGTAAATACTTACAAATTTAATCCACATGTTTTATAAGTATTCCGCTAATTAACCGTAACTCTGATTTATTTACAAATATGGTAGAAACTGTTGGTCGCACTCCTAGACCTTAGATGGGGGTGTGACAGGTTGGTATCAGAGCCATCGATTTTAGCGAATTAGGTATTACAAGATAATACCTAAGCTTCGATCCAAGAATAGGAAAAATATTTTCTATTACTTGTTTATTTGAATAGGGATATGATTGGTTGATAACCTTTTCTTTCCCTCTCCTCACTCTAAACCACCCACAAACATTAGATGTCATTCAATAAAATGATGAAGAGTTATGTGCGAAAAGCAAAGAAGGCTGGAATCGCCGAACCACTCCCAAAGGACAACATGAGTGAAGACTACTACGAAATGTTTTGCAATCAAGATATAAAACACGACCGAACCAAGCGAATAAATTTTCCCGGAACCGAACATTGTCCAATCAACTTATTTGGGAGTCCACCTGTGCAAGAAAGAGATCCCCCAAAACACTCAAGCTACCAAACACCAACCATACCGATCTATTACCCGTCAAATATACCGACATATCATCCATCCGAAGTGCAGACATATCATCCATCGGCGATCCCACCATATTACTCGTTAGAAGTTCCAACATATGTGCCGCCAAATCCTCATCCATCATACTTCTTCCTCTCCAACAAGCAAGTAAAGGAGGAGCCCAATTTTGACTCATCGGATTGGATGCAATGCCACTCGGACCAACGAAGATGGCATATTGGAACTTCAGCTGTTGATTCAATCAACTCACGTCCCAACAATGAAGGACCCTCCCACAAGCACAAAATGAGGGTGACAATGCCATATGAAAGCCTCCACATATCACCCATGGAAGAATCAAATCCAGAGGAAGAAGAAGAACCAGAGGAGGAAGAGGAGGATGATCCAGAAGAAGAATCCGAGAAAGAATTGGAGGAAGAATACCCCGACAATCCCAATGAAGTAACAACACCGATGGAGGAACCGTTCTCCCACCAGAACCAAAGTTATGGATCCGTTGATCCTTACATGCAATTTCTCCACGAACTCAAAGGCAAAGCGTCATCAAGCCTCCCAACGTATCAAGGCGTAATTCCATCAATTGAAGAACAAGCCAACGAAATTCGCGAGCAAAACGAAGATGCTAAGGCATTCTTCAACTATCCCTTTGATGTGACAGTATCTCCGTATCCAGATGCAAGAAACCATTATGACATAGTGATGATGGGTTACCGCGACCCACCTCCAAGGTACGGATACCCAAATGAGATCTCGCAATCACAAGAAGGGCACCTGGACCAAGCCTTGCATGAAACTGATGACCTTAGAAAGAAGATATCATTGGGAGAGAAGAAAAAGAAGAAGATATGAGACAAGATTTTTCGAAAATGTAACAAGTTAACCAAGGTGGTGAAGAAATTTATGAAGGATTGAAGTGATGATGATAAAGAAGTGTGATAAATGATCAAAGTTGTTTGTGTTAAGTTAGCTTGTGATGCTATGTGTAATAAATATTGCAAAAAGAAATAAGGATAGATGTATATATATCGATTAAACGATATATATAAGTATGTTGTAAAAGCAATATATATATCATTTTATGATATATATATATATATGTGTGTGTGTGTGTGTGTGTGTGTGAGAAATAAATAAAGTTTGTGATTTAAGAAAAGAAATTTGTTAAATTTCAGATAAAAAGAAAAAGTTAATAAACAAAAGATAAAACGTCACAACAAAGCAACAACTTTGAGGCTTCCTGTAAAGAAGCCGATAAAATTAAAGAAAGGGGGAAAAACCTCGAGAAAGAACAAGAAGAACCAATTCCCGACAAATACCTGAAACAAATACAACAAATTCTAAAAGAAGCCGTTAGGGTTGAATCCGAAGCTAGATCTCAATCTAGGAAATCTAGAAAATCACAATCTGTTGAACCCTCTCGAAAATCGATTTCTAAACCTCATCCTATACCTTCTCATGTGGAGGAAAGTGTTCATGAGTCCAATAATGATGATTGTGTCAGATGGGAATTTAAGAAACATAAGATTAGTGGCTGTTCGTTTAAAGACTTTGGACCCAAGGAATTGCATGGAGATAAGGGAGCTATCACGACTGTTCGATGGCATGAGGAGATGGAATCGATAGTAATTATAAGCAAATTTTCCGATCAAGAGAAAATTCAATATTCTACCCAAATATTCAAAGGTGAAGCACTAGAGAGGTGAAATACAATGACAATGAGCAAAGGTCGACAAACGTTGTATAATCTTTCGTGTAATGAGTTCAAGGATATGTTAATGGCAAAGTTATGTCCAATGCACAAGACCGACCAGATCCAAACCAAATTCTTAAACCATAAGGTTGTAGGAACAAACCTTCGCGAGTACAATACCAAGTTCCATGAATACTGTCGCCTGGTTCCCCTGCTGGTTACACCGGAATCCAAATAAGTTACACGTTATATATGGGGATTACCACGAGAAATCCGCGACATGGTGAGGTCACACTTTCCACAAACCACCGAATCCGTGATGGATTTGGCTGGTTATCTGATGGGCGGAATGATCCGCAACAAAGAGGAAGATAAGAAGGTCATAACAACACACGACCCAAGGAATGGAGGAAACAGCCGCTTCAATGGGAAGGGTATTGATCAACGTAAGTCTAGCTTCAACCCAACATTCCACAATGCAAAATTTGTAGGAAAAACCATAGGGGCCGATGCCACTTCACTCCGTCTTCTACGGAAAATGTCTGTGAATCGTGTCATAGACCTGGCCACGCTACGGCCGATTGCTGGAAGAAAAAGATGACTTGTTACAATTGTAAGGAAATGGGACATCTAAGCTTTGAATGCCCCAAGAACAAACCCGTGATTGGTGGTGCGGGTGGAAGTGGTCAGAAGAATGAACCCAAGAAAGGCAACACAAGAGTCTTTGTTCTCGACAACAAGAAAGCGGCCGACATGCCGGAAAACATCACTGGTACGTTCCTAGTCAACGATGCTTATGCTTGAGTTTTGTTTGGTTCGGGTGCCAATTTAAGTTTTATATATTATAACTTCTGTAGTCTATTAAACGATACTTTGACAAAACTTAACAAAACTCTAAATGTCGAGGCCGCTAGTGGCGAAATTGTTAAAATTTCCGAAGCTCTACGGAAAAATCTTATTAGCTGGTTATGTTCTTCCTATTCAATTATTGCCTATGACTCTTGCTGGTTTTTGATATTGTACTTGGTATGGATTGGTTATCCGACAATCATGCTCGTATCCTTTGCAATAGCAAAACTGTCGAACTTCAAGCTCCTGATAAACGAACCATTCGAATTGAAGGGGATAAAGACGCTGACCAAGTTAGCCTTATCTCCATGATAAGGGCTAACAAATGTTTAAATCAAGGATGCTTAGCATTCATGACTTACGTCATCAAAGAATCTGAACTCAAAGAAATCAAAGATGTACCAATTGTTTTCGAATATCCCGATGTTTTTCCCGATGAACTTCCTGGAATCCCTCCCAATCGTGAAGTAGAGTTTAGGATCGATCTCATCCCTGGTACTACTCCAATCACCAAAGCATCATATCGCTTAGCGCCTACCGAAATGAAAGAATTAAATAAACAACTCGACGAGCTTCTTGAGAAAGGCTTCATACGACCAAGTTCATCACTATGGGGAGCACCGATACTTTTCTTCAAGAAGAAGGATGGATCTATGAGGATGTGTATTGACTATCGAGCGTTGAATAAAGTCACAATCAAAAACCGCTATCCACTCCCTTGAATCGATGATCTCTTTGACCAACTCCAAGGTGCAAGCTTCTTTTCCAAAATCGATCTTCGTTCTGGCTATCACCAACTTAAAGTTCAATCCGAAGATATCCCGAAAATTGCATCCAAACAAGGTATGCCCATTATAAGTTCACCGTTATGCCATTTTGACTTACTAATGCGCCAGCTGCGTTCACGGACATTATGAATCGAATCTGTAAGCCTTACTTGGATAAATTTGTTATCTTATTCATCGACGACATACTTATTTATTCTAAGTCAAAGGTTAATCATGAAATTCACCTCCAAACCTTACTTGAAATACTAAGGACCGAGAAGCTGTACGCCAAGTTCTCAACATGCGATTCTGGCTTCCTGAAATGAAATTTCTTGGACACATCATCAACGTGAATGGTATTCAAGTCAATCCCACGACGATTGAAGTTATCTCTAAGTGGGAGATTCCAAAATCGCCAACCGAGATCCTAAGTTTCTTAGGATTGGCCAGCTATTACCATAGGTTCATTGAAAACTTTTCTCGAATTGTTGTTCCCATAAATTCTTTAACTCGTAATAATATCAAGTATGAATGGGGAGCGAAAAAACAAGAGGCATTCGATACACTTAAACAAAAACTCACCCAAGCACCTATACTGGCCTTGCCAGAAGGTACTTAGGATTTTGTAGTCTTCAGTGACACATCTCACTCCGGTTTGGGATGCGTACTAATGCAATGCAAGAAAAGTGATCGCTTATGCCTCTCGTCAACTCAAAGTGCACAAAAAAACTACACAACTCACGATCTAGAGTTAGGCGCCATAATATTTTCATTAAAGATATGGAGGCACTATCTCTATGGAGTAAGATTTATCGTGTATACTGATCATAAAAGTTTAAAGCACATCTTAAAACAAAAAGAGCTTAACATGTACCAACGACGATGGATGGAAACTCTCAATGACTACGACTGCGAGATTGTATAGCATGATGGCAAAGCCAACGTTGTGGCCTATGCTTTAAGTCGTAAGGAACTTGAAAAGCCAAAAAGAGTCCGAGCGTTAAGGTTATAACTTCAAATAGATCTCATTGAACAAATCAAATACGCTCAAACTCAATCGATCAATGAAAACAAGATCTCCGTCGAGAAACATAACGGCACCATTGACTCGCGAGTCAAAGGTGATGATGGTATCCTTAGAATGGCAAACCGGATTTGGTTACCAATTGTTGGGAATTTTCATGAAAATATAATGAATGAAGCTCAAAAGTCCAAATACATGATGCACCCCGGTAGTGACAAAATGTATCAAAACCTAAAGCCAAAGTACTGGTGGAATGGAATGAAAAAGGGCATTGCTTCGCATGTGGCGAAATGTTTAACTTGTTTGAAGGTCAAGGCTGAACACCAAAAGCCTTCGGGATTGATTCAGCAACCTGAACTTCCCGTGTGGAAGTGGGAGTTAATAAACATGGATTTCATTACAAAACTCCTGAAGACGACTCGACAGCGTAATGCTATATGGGTTATCGTGGATCGATTAACAAAGTCCGCACACTTTATACCCATCAATGAGTCGTATTCAATGGATAAACTAGCACATATCTATGTGAACAACATCGTTGCTATGCATGGAGTACCGTTATCTATAATCTCTGATCGAGACAGCCATTTAACGTCTCATTTTTGGAAAAGCTTCCAAGAAGCGTTATGTACAAAGCTAAACCTTAGCACCGCCTATTATCCATAAGCCGATGGGCAAAGCGAAAGGATGATTCAAATGTTGGAAGATATGTTTCGCGCTTGTGTGATACACTTAGGTGGAAGTTGGGATGACTACTTACCCCTAATGGAATTGTTGTATAACAATAGTTATCACACAAGTATTCAAGCCGCACCATTCGAGGGGTTATATGGTCGAAAATGTAGAACGCCCGTGTGTTGGTCTGATACCGGAGATAATCAATTATCTGGACCCGAGATAGTTCAAGAAACCACCGACAAAATTCTTCAAGTACGAGAACGACTTAAGACGGCATGTGACCGCCAAAAGAGTTACACCGATGTCCGTCATAAGCCATTGGAGTTCAATGTTGGTGACAAAGTTCTTTTGAAAGTATCGCCATGGAAAGGCTTAGTTCACTTCGGAAAGAAAGGAAAACTAAGTCCTTGATTTGTTGGACCTTTCGAGGTACTTGAACGAATTGGTACTGTTGCATACCGATTGCGACTTCCCGAGGAAATGCAAGGGATACAAGATGTATTCCATGTATTGAATCTGTGAAAATGTTTAGCCAACGAATCTCTATCGATGCCTTTAAGAGATGTAGAAATAAACGAGAATCTGAAATTTATTGAACATCCAATTCAAATAGAAGATTCAAAAACAAAGAAATTGAAAAGAAGAACATTGAAAATAGTAAAAGTAAAATGGGACTCACGGAGAGGTTCCGAATACACTTGGGAACTCGAATCCTAAATGAAGAAGAAATACCCCCACTTATTCTAATAAAGCATTCTCGAGGACGAGATTTATTTCAAGGTGGGGAGGATGTAACATCACGAAAATTTTTGAGTTAAAAATATCAAGTTTCAAAAGTCAAGGGATCAAAAATGTCAAAATCCAAACTTTAGGGTTCAAAACGAAAATTATGGTTTTCCTGATCCATCGGGATACGGGATGGATCAGAAGGGAAACCCATCGCGTATCGCGATGGGTTGTCTGACAACCTGAAACGTGACATGCCACGTGGCCACACGTGGCACACCATTCGCCACGTGTCAACACATTGCACAACGTCTGCCACGTGG
Organism: Bidens hawaiensis; assembly: GCF_021521415.1. Lineage (NCBI taxonomy): Eukaryota > Viridiplantae > Streptophyta > Magnoliopsida > Asterales > Asteraceae > Bidens > Bidens hawaiensis. The sequence continues at coordinate 781,597 of NW_027491919.1, forward strand.
CAGGCCTATATGGTGACTGTCCAAAGTTGCGTCGCGATACGCGACGGGCTCCTCAAAGGCCATAGCGTATCGTGATGGGCCTACTGAAAACACCAATAAATAGCGGCCATGGGTGTCTCATTCCAACCATCCTAAATTCAGCTCTCCTTTCTCTCTAAAAAATCACTCTCTCACTACCTCGATAAACGTGCTCTCGATTTCTCGTAAACCGTGCTAAAATACCGACATTCCTCGAAGTGTGTGCCATCTCCCGACGACAATCCAAACAAGAAGGTGGTACCATTCTCAAGTCCCGATGACTTATCTCGTAGAACATGCCGGTATGAAGAAAAGTGTTGGTGTCTCGATTTACGTGAAAAGATAAGGTGTAGGAGTTAAACAAGGAGATAAAGAAAGTAAAGCGGCGACGAAGTGCTACTCGTTTGAATAGGGTTGATAAAGCCAAGGAAAGGTAGGCATAATGCCCGAATAAAATAATATTAAAGTATTATAAAAGGCTTAAAACCCCAAGTCGAGGTTATACTCGATACCTCGAAAATAAAAGAAAACATATAACAAAGAAAGAAAAAGAAAAGAAAAAGAAAGAGATATAAACGTTTATATGTATATATCTTATGTGTGATTATATATACAATAATTCTTTGTTATAAATATTATTTAAGTAATAATAACTATTCTTAAATAATAAAGAAAATAAATATACGTTTCTTAAAGAAGAAGAAACGTAGGCTTTAAATAAAATAAAGTTAGCTATAGATTAACTTATAAAAGAAAGATATTTTAAACTAAAGGTTTAAAAGAAATATAATACTTTTAAAATAAATGTTTTAAAGTAAAAAAATATATAATCGAGCTAACGATTATAAAGACTAAAGGTCTTAAGCCGGATTGTAGATCCGACTAACAAAAGGTTATACTAGTATTATAGGTGCAAGATAGCAACGGGAAACACCCTCGGACAGTGTTTGATGCCGATCCAAATCGAAAAGGTGAATACGCCCCAAACTTTTAAAGTTGTTTTAAATGAGTCAAACGTGTTATATGAAAAGGTTTACATGAGACTATGTGTCTATAAAACATTTATAAACTAGAGTAAAAACACTAGCCATCAGGCTATAGTATACGTTTTTCTGGATCCTTACATATGTGGTAAAAGCGGTGGGCACATCGCACCACACTTGGTTATAGTACGCTCGCCTGCGGGGAGTAATCACCATGTGTATATCTATGGTACCTAAGTAATGTCGAACGCTGCAGTGTTTGCTGAAGTGCTATGAGTAGAGACTTGAGTTTATAAATTGTATTATTTTAACTTGATTATTCCTAAGCCACGATGGGCCGGACCTAAGTTATGTCTCTAGGGTTAATCAAGTAAAGAAAAATATTTTAGCGTCAACATATTCATGAATGGTGGTTTTGTAAAACTATAAACAAGTAAACTTAAATGAGACTTTTGTTTCATCTTTTGTAATGTAAATACTTACAAATTTAATCCACATGTTTTATAACTCTGATTTATTTATAAATTCGGTACCAACTGTTGGCCGCACTCCTAGACCTTAGATGGGGGTGTGACAACCATCTTTACAATCTAGCTTGGATTTTACAATGTGTGAAACATTTAAGAAACCAAACTTATAAAATCAAAGCTAGTAAGTGTGTTACCTTGGTTTTTGGGTGAGATAATAAAGAAAATAAAAGATGAATCTTGAGCTTCCTAGACCCTTAATATGCTTCCTAGTTTCCTTATGATTCTTGTTCAACCCTTAGAGCTATTTGAAACCTTGGAGAGATGAGATGAGAATGGTAATGAAAATGTAAGGTGAAGTGGAGGTGGGGTTGAGGTGGAGAAGATGGTGGGTCGTTATATAGAAAGAAAAAGAATGTAGATAGGGTGAGTTGTTAAGTAGAGTGAATATATGGAGGCTTGATTTATTTGGTGGCTTTTACAAGATCCTTCCAAAATATTTTTGTCATCATTATGTTGCATGCATGGAGATTGGCTAAAAGTGAAAAGGAAGGGTGGGGATCTCGGCTGGAAGGGTGTGGAAAAGGTAAGGTTTGGTGGTTTTTGGGCATTATAAACAAGGTCTTTAATTTAAATACTAGTTTAACGCTTGGAATAATTTAACTAATCAAACAAGTCCCATTTTCAATAATTTTTGTCAGACTTTATCTAATCTGATTTTAGATTCCTGACATAAAAAGCCTAAGAATATATTATTTTTGGTGGTGCTGGGTTTTGGGTCCATACGGTGTCTGCTACCGGCTCTTAGCTACAAACTTATTGATTTTCGTGCAACGAAAATTTCTAAAAATTAGTTTATCACTTATGTCCACTATTTTTACTAATACTAAAATTTTTTGGGTCGTTCCCGACTATTTTGGACTTTTCAACTTCCCTGGGTATCGCCAGTGTTCATTACGCGCAGTGTTTGCTACGCGACAAATTTAACCTTTTTGAATTTAAATAAATATAACACACATATTTTGAAGACTTTGGAATAAAATATTATTATTTTATTTATTACAATATTTTATTCGGATAAGCACTGTTACATTAACAGCGCTTTAAGGCTAATTTTTCTGGGGTTTCACATAACTGCTCATCAACTTCAATGTCTACTAATGACACATGTGACTTGTTATCAGCTAGACATTTCCTCATATAGAAACATGAAAGGTAGAGTGAATTTCTTCTAACTCCTCAGATAATTCTAGCTTGTATGCCACTTCAACCACGCGATTGATGATCTCAAACGGTTCAATGTACCTTGGACTTAACTTTTTTCTCTTCCTAAAACGAATAATTCCTTTCCAAGGCGAGACCTTGAGCATCACATTGTCACCAATGTTAAACTCGATTGGTCGTCCCCGCTTATCGGCATACGACTTCTGTCGGTCTTGAGCGGCTTTAATTCTTGCCTTGATCTGATCTGTAACATTCGTTAATTTTTAAACCCGAAAACCCGACGCGTTCTTAATTTTTGGTTTTGTTTCAATTTAAATTTTTATATTTTTATAATATTATTAATTAATCTCAATTTTCGTTAATGTATTTTATGTGATCATTTCTATGCAATTATACTTTTCACCACCCTTGTAGTATTACATACAAATTTAAAACATTCATAATCAAGATCAAATATTTATGTACTTGTCCCATGCAATTTACTAGAATTATTATTTAATTACTACTACTACTTTTATTATTATTATTATTATTATTATTATTATTATTATTATTATTATTATCATCTTTTCAAATTATCTTACTAAACTAATAAAAAAACTAATATATGTTTTAATTACATAATGTTTTCTAAAATAGTTAAACCTTTTGAATGCCCCATTAAATTATTTTTAATTTGTGTTTTAATTATATTAAACATGATTTAATTTCTTTAATTCCATAAGACATAACAACTCTATATTTTCACTATAAAAGGAGGACAAATCCTCCATTATTTTCACATCTCAATACATTATTTCTTAAGCTTAAGAGCACTAACAAGTAAGTTTTTACCATTTCACGCATTTTATAGCTATTGTTTTGATATTTATCTTGAATGTTCATACTTGTTCATAAGTTGTTCTTCATGATCATGTTACTTTTATCATAAAAATTTTATATTTTGGTTTTAAGAATCATTATGATCATGTATATCCAAGATAAACACTATGGTTTTTCTACATCTTGGATCAAACCTAGTTATTATACAAAAACAAGCATGAATCTATATTTATCTAAATCTTATGATTTGTTGATCATCATAAACTTATAAACTTTCTTTTAAAAAAGATGATTTATAAAAGTTTCTTTTATTTAAAATATTTCACAATAGATATAACATACTTCATATCTTTAAATTAATAATTGAGCAAATTAATTATTATTTATTTTATTTCAACATAAACTAATATTTATAATTTCTTTAAAAGAATTCATGCAAAACATATAATTTAATTAATTAGTAAATAAATTAATTATGTTACTTGAAAAAAAAAACGTTTAATCATAAATTATTATTAATTTATTTAATCTTATATTAATAAGTTATAATTATGTATCTACAAATCAATTTTAAACTAATAAACATCAAATGACTTTTATAAACTTTATTCATTGTTGTTAAACTAATTAAAAATTCTCAAGTCCCCATTTGCCAAAAGTTAAAGAAATAGATATTTAAATAATGCATAATTCCTAAAACTAATATTATCTAACTTTTATAATCCCAATAGTTAGTCTTTAAATATTGTATTTCCTTTTTAATTATAGTTTGTGAGGTTCGATAATTTATTTCCTTAAACGCGCTTTCAGTTATTATTTCAAGTTATCATCCAATTACAAAGGTGAGTTTCTCACACCCCTTTTTACGTTTTTACTTTTGGGGGTAGCGTATATATCCTATCCAAATTACAATTTCGTTTATTCATTATTTACAAACTACAATTTGTTACATGGACTTGTGTGTTTATTTGCTTACTTGCTCAAAGATTACGTGCACATGGTTTCCTCATTAAGTATGATCATACGACCCCCTATGCACTCAGTACCTCGATGTTATGAGTGGAATAGGGACCCCCGATCCAAGTACTTCGGTTGTTACCGACCTAAAGGACACCTACTTGTGCTTATCTGAGTACGCTGGTGCACAATCCCAGCTGGAAAGGACCTTACTTGCTCATTTACACTTGTTCATGAAATTGTATGATTTTTATGTACTTATACAAAAAACTTGTGTGAACTCACCGACTATTTATTTAGTTGACTTTATTTTATATATATGCTACTGGTACCTTATTTAGAGGATGTTGCTGTGACGATGACATTAGTACTTAGAATATTCAACATAAATGGACAAATTGATTAAATGTGTATTTATATGTATTTCTCTTACTTCCAATCTTGTGTACTTGTTGTTTAAATAAATTAATGATAATATTGTCACCTAATAGTGTCACATGTGTTTTGAGCAATCTGTACGTCACACTCGGGTGTATTCTGCTTTATCCGGGGTGTTACATGATTGAACCTTGACGAGGCTTCTTGCACAAATTCTAGGCTTCCAATCTCTTTTTGACCAATCTCTCCCTAACATACAGGAGTTCTACAAAGTCTACCATACAACATCTCATACGGTGGCATACTAATACTCGTGTGGTAGCTGTTGTTATTGGAGAACTCTGCCAGATGCAGATGATCAACCCAACTTCCTTCGAAGTCTAAAACACAAGCACTAGCATATCCTCAAGGGTTTAGATCGTCCTTTCAGACTGCCCATCTGTTTGAGGATGATACGCCGTACTGATGTTCAGTCTTGTTCCCATAACTTCATGGAACTTCTTCCAGAATCTTGAAGTAAAACGAGTATCTTTACCAGACACAATTGATAACGACACTCCATGTTTAGCCACAACCTCTTTTATGAAAACATTTGCTAACGTTTTTAACGATATGGCCTCTCGTATAGGCAGATAGTGAGCACTTTTAGTCAAACAGTCCACTATCACCCAAATGGTATCATGATGATTAGCTGTACGCGGTAGCTTAGTTATGAAATCCATGGTGATGTGTTCCCATTTCCATTCTGGTATCTCTAATGGCTGCATCTTTCCATAAGGTTTATGATGTTCTGTTTGACTTGCAAGCGAGTTAAGCACTTACTGACTTAATCTAATACATCATTCTTCATATCCGACAACCAGTAGTCTCTCTTAAGATCTTGATACATCTTGGTGGATCCTGGATGAATCAAGTATCTCGACTTGTGAGCTTCATCTAAGATTCGACCTCTAGGATTTCCATGGTGTGGAATCCACATACGGTCAAACCTAGTCTTTACACCATGAGTGTTATCTATCAACTCGTCTTGTTATCCGAAAATTCTCTCTTTCTTCATTAGCCCTTCATCTGCAAGCACCTCAGACTGCACCTTGGTGATTTCTTCAAAGAGATCTGAGTTAATGATAGACTTATAAGACTTCACTGTTGCAATGACTTCTTCATTCTTACGGCTTAACACGTCGGCAACCATATTAGCCTTACCATGATAGTATTAGATATCACAGTCATAGTCCTTTATCAACTCTAACCATCTCCTCTGTCTCATGTTCAACTCCTTCTGTTCAAAGAAGTACTTCAAACTTTTATAATCAGTGTAAATAGTACACTTAGTACCATACAGGTAGTGTCTCCATATCTCTAGAGCATGCACTACTACTGCTAACTCTAAGTCATGTGTCGGATAAGTACTCTCATGAACCTTCAGCTGTCTGGACGCATAAGCTATCACTTTTCCACGTTGCATTAACACGCAACCTAACCCACGATGAGAGGCATCAGCACAAACAACCAAAACCTTGTCACCATCCGGTAGAGCAGGGATTGGAGCTTGTATGAGTCTCTTCTTCAATTCTTCAAAAGCTTCTTCCTGAAACTTACCCCAAATGAATACTATAGACTTTCGGGTCATACCGGTCAACGGTGCGGCTATCTTGGAGAAGCCTTCAATGAATCTCCTAAAATAGCCAGCCAACCCTAAAAACCCACGGATATCAGTCGGGTTCTGCGGAGTCTTCCATTTCATTATTGCCTCAATCTTAGCTAGGTCCACGGTAATCCCTTCAGGATTGATCAAGTGACCTTGATACTGCACTTCGAAAACTTAGCATACAACTTCTCTTCATTCAGCTTCTCTAATACTTCTCGTAGATTCTGAGCATGATCAGACTCGCTCTTTGAATAAATAAATATATCAACAATGAAGACGATCACCGATTTTTTCAACATCGGCCTACATACCCTATTCATTACATCCATAAATGCTGCATGAGCATTTGTTAGACCGAACGACATTACGAGGAACTCGTAGTGTCCATATCGCATCCGAAACGTTGTTTTAGGGATGTCTGCCTCTTTCACCTTCAGCTAATTATAACATGATCTAAGGTCTATCCTCAAGAACCAACTCGAACGTTGTAGTTGATCAAAAAAATCATCGATCCGTGGCAATGGATATCCGTTCTTCACCATAAGCGTAATCAACTCACGAAGTGTATACACATTCTCATATTTCCATCCTTCTTCTTGACAAACAACACCGATGTGCCCCACGGGGAAACACTCGGCCTTATAAAACCTTTGTCGAGAATTTCTTGTAGTTGGGATATAAATTCTTTCATCTCGGATGGCGCCAGGCGGTAAGGTGATTTTGCCACGGGTTGTGCTCCTGGTATTAAGTCTATATGGAATTTTACCTCTCTCTCCGGTGGCAATCCCGGAAGATCCTCAGGGAGTACTTCTGGGTAGTCGCACACAACAGTAACATCTTTCACATCTTTTGTTTCGACCATAGCTTTGACAACATACGCCAGGTAAGCACCGCACCCTCACCTTAACAAACCTTCGGCTTTTATCATCGAAATGACATTAAGCCCTGAACTTTCATTATCACCATAAATCGTTACCGTACTACCATCTAAGGAATTTAACCTTATTATCCTACTCTTACACACTATCGGAGCCTCGAACTCTGATTGCCAATCCATTCCCAAAACCACATCGAACCCTTCTAAGGTCATAACATACGGGGTAACAGGGAACTCACATCCCTCTAACTCTATCTTACAATCCTTAACCATTCTCATTGTCATAACCGAGGTCTCACTAGTTGTTTCAACTATAAAGGTTTCAGGCACACGACAACTTTTCATTTTTGCTAACTTACTAAACGTCGTAGCTACAAAACTTCTATTCGCACCTAAATCAAACAACACAGAAGCGAAGTCATCGTAAATCACACGTCTTACACGAACTCTTCTCCCACACTCTATGATTCTTGTCCCTAGGGTTCCACAACTAAGTACCAGGTCGTTTAGCTGGAACAACCCACTTCTTCTCCTTCTTTTCTTCCACCACCACCTCATCCATAGCCAAGTCATCGTAAATCATCTCTGCGAGTTCAACAGTAGAGTCGAAAGTAGCAGGTTTACTTGTATTGATCAATGTGCGGACGTTATGTGACAGTCCTCTTATGTAGCACTTGATCCTCTTAGCTTCAGTATTCACCATGTCGGTCACCAATCTAGACATGCGGTTAAATTCGGTATTGTACTCGCGGTGTGTCATCTTACCCGTTTTCAAGTTTAGAAACTTCATCTCAGCCCTTTCAACCTCAGCATCAGCACAGAACCTTCTCATCACTAACTCCTTTAGGTCATCTCACCTCATAGCCTTAATTTCTTCTCGAGTTTTCCTCTGCTCTACCGACTCCCACCGGTACATTGCTTCATCTCCGAACGACTGGGTAGCATAACCCACTGCTTGGTCAGGACGACACTCGCTAATTCGAAAAACCTTGTCCATGGCGGTTATCAATTGGAGAGTAGCGATTGCATCACCCAAACCAGTCAGCTTCGACTGGTCGCAACCTTTGAACGACTTATATTTACAACCACCTCGCCCTCTCTTCCTCTCATCAACTTTCACAGATCCAACATCACTCGAATCACCTTCCCCATCATCAGCTTTCTTACCATCGTCCCCTTCCCTCTCGGCGGTTCTCACATGGCTTCTAGTGGACTTTTATGGTTGCGGGTTCTATACTGCAGTAGTTATAGCTTGTGCAATGGCTGCTTGAACAGCATGGTCAAGTTGACACCCTTCATTGTTGCTTCGATTCTGTCCAACTGCACGTCCTCCCTCTCCGGTGTTAGTAATTGGCTCTACAGAATGTCTTCGGACAACACGTGGCCTACCACAACGTCCAGTACGACCTCCTTGTCTCGTAACTTTCCTAGCTCCGGCCATTTGTATTCTATAAGGAAATATAAACGTCATCATGTAATAACATGTAATAACACTGGCCAGCTGTGATTAGCTGATCACGTTACATTCCGTGTCCTATACACTTCCCTTTGGGAGTTCACTTGTGCTAGTTCTACTTAAACAGTTAGATCATCAAACAATTCATATAATCATATACTCCTATCTCTAGCAATTAAGCTAACTTCCTGAAACATCCTTACATTACATGTGAAATTAATCACATACTTTAACTTTACTTAGCTTTCTTGAGCGACATATGGCTTTCTTGAACTGGCATTTTCTTTCTTTTCTTAATTAAGTCTCATTCTCTGTTCGAGTCTAAGCATGTATGATGCTTAATTCTCTCAAACTTATGCTCTGATACCAACTTGCAAGGCCCCTTCCCGGTGCCCTACTTTCGCGTTGGATTTACTTATAAACACTGTTCTAAATATAATAGTGAATTAAAACTTTCACGAAATAACAATAAAGGTCAACCATTCATTACAAACATTTATAACTTGTATTTTAAATCATAACACAAATCAGAGTATCAAAACATCATGACACACCTTCAGATGTCAGCCTCTTCAGATCCTACCATGTGCCCCCCCTCAAGCCAGCTGTCTCTGTCTATTTTATATATATACGTATATGAAGATACATATTACATACTTAGCCTGTTACCTTTCTTTCATTCATACATATATACTTCCTTCCTTTCTTTCATAATTTCATACATTCATTCATACTTTCTTTCATACCATCACACTTTCATACTTTCATAATACATACATAACTATCTTTGCCATCTCAGATATTTGTGGGGTCTGTTCCCTTTCTTCTCTATCTTAGATATTATTAGGGTCTGGTCCCTTTCCTTCTCTATCTCAGATATTATTAGGGTCTGGTCCCTTTTATCTCAGATAATATTAGAGTCTGATCCTTCTTTCCAAACAACCATACCTACGCTTCTTTATGCGTGCATTCTATTATATACATTAATATATATTCTTATTCATATATCATTCATGCATCTTATGTAAGACTCACCTTTCTTGGCGATACGTTCAATATCTGAAGATCGTTCACGTACTGACAAGCACACATGCATAACATAAATATAACTATCACATCTATCATTAGGACATACACTTACCACTTAAGGTAAGTGTATTAACATTCACATTGAGTATGCACACAGCCCTGAAAACATAACAATGAAATGGGGCTAGAAACACACATGTGTCCTGTTACGTTCACCATTAATGGTTTTTCCTTTCTTTAGATGTACGCGACTAATTGTTTAATAAACACAATATTAATTACTGCTCGTGCCGTTCTTAATTGTTTGCTTAATTAATCTTAAGCGTCGAAGCCAGTTTGACTTCATTGATCCTTAACCAGTAGTTAATCGTTACTCATTAATCTTTAAGGGTATCTTTCATTAATAAGGTTTAAGATCTTCTGTGTAATTAAACCATTTTATCCTAAGTCTAGGGACCTTTATGTCATTCTTTCAAATTCTAAATCATTATACAGCTTCTTAACGAATGGGGCTTATTCGTTACTTCTTAACGAGTGCGTTCTTTCATAGCGAATTGACTCATTCGTTACTTCATAACGGATGACCACCTACGACGAATGGAACTTCATGACGAATGACCTTTATTACGAATGAACTCTTATAACGAATGAACCTTCATAGCGAATGGACCTTCATAACGAATGAGAGTTTATTCGTCATTTCTGTGTATAGAATGACATAATGAATGGCTTAACGAATGGGGTTCCTTCATTATTCTTCCCTAACGAATGAGCACAGCTCACACGTTACACGCGCCCAGGGTTATGGCATGGAATGTCAGAACATTCTCTGACATCCTTACCTCGTACGCCGCCTTTCCTGCGCCGCCGTGCTGGAAAACGGGCGGTTGCCGGAAAACATGTTTCTACACCGTTTTTCATCCCGATCATTCCTGATCCGAGATGGGGCGACCCCTAAGCTCGTCATTCGATCGGCTTATACCCAATTTCATCCAGGCTTCGTGACTTTAACGATTGAGGGTGTCGGTTCATCGTTTCACGACTAGATCTAGTGGGTTTGGATCCATACAAGGTCATACTATTCATACCTTGGATAAATGCTCGGTTTTCCTTCTTGGTTTCGGTTAGAGAAAGAGAGAAAAATGAGAGAGAGCTTATGTGTGTGTTTTGGGTGGTGTAAGGAATGAGTGGAAATGGATGGATTAATAGATAATTATGGTTTATATATTTATAGGTCATGGGTTTAGGCCCATGGTCTTTCTCCTTTCCTTGTTAATCCAAGTCCAGTACCCACCTTTATTTAACCCAACATAAGCTCAACTCATACTAACTCATATTATTATTTTATTAATCGAAACAGGAAACGGGATGGTACTTCTAGTTTTAGATATGAGAATATCTCTTGAAGCAACATATATATTATTTGAATAGAGGTATGTTGGTGCATGATGTCAGTAGTTCGGTATCTAGTGTTTTGTATGTGTCTGTAATCGAGTTAGATTGTTTGTGTTGTGTTTAGATAAGTTGTCACACAAGTTCGCCTGATGTAAGCGAACTTGTGGACAAGCGAAGTTAGGACAACTTCGCCTAACATGTTAGGCGAGGTTGTCGAGGTGTATTTAACCTCAACTTCGGCTTGTTTTGTTTTAGTTTTTCGAAAATGTGTATTTGTGATTTGATATCACGTGTTGAAGTGTGGCAATACAACGTGTCATTTTAGTATTGTAATGTGTGTTTGTGTTTCAGTTTAACGTATTATACATCTTACGCTCGTATCGTGTTACGTAGGGATTCCGCACCTACGTACTACGAGATACTCCTGTGTAGATCCGGCTGGGAACCTACAATTGGTATCAGAGCTTTTGCTCGTGATTGTGTGGTTCGGAATTATCACACGAGTGTTAAGATCGTTCCGTTCGACTATTCGCGGAACGAGCTTACGTTGAAATACAAAGTTTCTGTGTTTTACCCATCTCCCACCATCAAATATAACCCATTCCACCTTCGCATACCTCGCAATATGTCAAATTAAAACCTGCAAAAACCTTGTGTTCATCAGGCGAAGTTGCCGTCACTGTTCGTTGGGTTTAAGCGAAGTTATAAGGTTAAGCGAAGTTGTTTGTTAAGCGAAGTTGAAGTTAAGCGAAGTTATAGATTTTAGCGAAGTTGAGGAAACAAGCGAAGTTAAGCTTAAGCGAAGTTAAGCATAACTTCGCCATCTGATCACTGTTCAGAATAAAAAAAAAAATTAATACTTTTGTTGTGTTTTCGAGTCGTGTTTCTTTCAACGATGACTTCAATAAACATTACGGAACTGGTGAAAATGGAGGTTGAAGCCGGTTTAGCAACTAAGGCTCCAAAAATGCTTAAGGGTACCGATTTCGTTGCTTGGAAAGATCGGTTTGAACAGTATGTGAAATACCAAGATGCTAAGATGTGGGTGTGCATACAGGATGGATACATTCCACCAACGGCCTTGTTTGAGGGTCGTGAACAGATTAAGAAGTACAATAAGATGGAAGAGGAGGAAAAGAAGATGTATGAAGCAGAAAGTAAAGCTCATGCTGCAATAACGATGGCTCTTCCACAAGAGATTCTTCATACATTCAAGAAGTACAAAACTGCTAGAGAGCTATGGGAAGCACTTGAAAATCGATATGAAGGTAATGTGGGGATACGTGCTTCCGAAACAAAGCTACTAAAAACCCAATACTCTGTATTCAAGTATCTGAAAAATGAATCCCTTGACGATATCATCACCAGATATTACCACTTGATGACCGAACTCAGCAATTACTCCATTGTATACAAAGAAGATGAGATAGTAGAGAAACTTCTTGATGCTCTTCCACCAAAATGGGAAATGTATACGGTTTTAATGAGAGAGGATAAAGAATTTTCCAATATTGACCTTGAGACAGCAGTCAATAAGTTACAAAATTTTGAGCTCAACATGGTTTGAAAGGAGACACCAACTGATCAGGTTCAGGATCCGGGAATGTATGGTGCGAAAGTCTCTCTAAGTTCAAGTTCAAAATCAGAATCGTCTGCCTACTACTCAAAGGGAGAATCAAACTCCAACTCAACTCGAGATGGTCATGTGATTCTCAATATGGATGGCGACGTGTGTTTCGTAGCTGGAGGTAGTAGTTCTTCAAAACCTCAATCAACAACTGGTAATGCACCCTCAAATGTTCCGACCTACAACTACTCACAGATGCCCATGAGGGTTAAATCAGCTGAACAGCAGTTTGCTCTCTACACATCCTTCATTGCATCGTATGAAAACTACATCAAAGGTAAAATAGTCGACCCTGCAACTTTGGATGAAGACTATAATCAGATCGATGCTGATGATTCAGAAGAGATGGATCTGCAGTGGCAGATGGCTATGATTGTAAGAAGGGTTAAGAGATTCTTGAAGAAACAGGTAGAAATTCGTTGGAGAAAGACCAGGGTTTGACAAATCAAAAGTTAGATGTTACAACTGTCAACAAAATGGTCACTTTGCCAAGGAATGTAACAATGAGAGAGTCGAACGTAGTCAGAACAGAGCTGCACAACAGAATGGGGGAGGTAGTGAGAACAGGGCTATGGTATCTAGACAAAATGGTGGATACAACTAGAACCTGCAAGTTGAGGAAGTGTTCGAACAGGCCAATTTGGTAAACATAGAGACTGAAGGAAGTGAGAGGGAGACGGGATAAAATCAAGCCTATATGGCAGAAGTCAAGGATCAGCTCTCTGAGGTAAGTTCTGAACTTCATTGCATACAATGTGAAAATCTGTGTGAACAATTGAAAACAATAACTGATCAGTTTTTTAGTTTGGACGCTCAATTTAAAACGTTAAAAGAAGATCATCACTATACTAAAACTAGAGAAAACAGTTACTCGGTAAAAATAAAAGCTAGTGAAAAAGATATCAGAAGTCTTAAAGCCAGTCTAGCTGAAAAAATACAAGTAATTGATCTTAGTTAGGAAGTGTTAGAAGAGAAAACCAAACTAATTGCTGAAAGAGATAAACAGATTGCTGATTACCAGGTAAAAGTGGTGGAACTAAACAGAAAAATTGAACAATTTAGAAATTCCTCAGCAATGCTTGATCACATTGTAAGTGTTCAACGTTCCCAGTTAACAAAGGGGGAATTGGATTTTCTGAAGTTCCACCACCGTATAACCATAACTATACTTATAATCCTAGTAATCAGAAATCTGCTGATGTTGAGATTGATCAGACAATTCCAGTCAAAATTTCGACTAAAGAACCTGAAGTTAGAAAAAGCGAAACGGGTAAGCCAATTCCAAATGTTAAGATTTCTGTTCCTAGTTCTGCCTCATCAAATTCGGACAAGTCATCCGAATTGGGTGAGATAAAGGAAGAGGTAACATTACTAAAACGGGGGGAGGAATATAAGCCTGATGAAAAGAGTTCTTCCCTAAACCCGTTCGTCCCACCGTATGAGAGACAAACGGGTAGTAATGTAACCTCACCATCCGAAACAATGAATGAGACGAAAGTTGAACACAGGAGTTGTTTTAGATGTAATCAAGTAGGACACCTTATTGCTGATTGCCCTCTAAACCAGAGAAAAATTAGAGGAATGAGGCCTCCGAAAACTGAGAATAAAACGAATGGTAATTATTATACTGGTAAGAATGCAAACTCACCAAACTTCAGACATTGGACAAATCCAAGATTTCAAAGAAATCGATCTCAGTTTTTCCCAGTTAACAACCAAACTTACAATTATAATTCAGTTAATTCTCGAAGGGTTGGATGGCCTCATAGTCAATCCTCAAGAAGGTTTCCTTTCAAGACTTACAGAAATCATTCTCAAACTGACTTTGGACAATCAAAGTACGGGATGCCGTTTAACATATTTAAGCGACCCAAGACCAGTAGGTCTTGGGTCCCCGGATTTTAATCTTTTTCTTTAACTGTGCAGGAACAGTTGAACAGGGCAGTAAACAATCTGTGGGTTGTAGACAGCGGCTGTTCCCGGCACATGACTGGTAACAAGAATTTGTTACATGAATGGAAACCTGTTCAAGGAGGAAGAGTTAGTTTCGCTGGAGAGAGTGGAGGTAGAATCACTGGTATTGGAACTGTGACAAATGGAAAAATGAAGTTAGAGAGGGTGAATTTTGTTGAAGAATTAAAGCATAACCTGTTGAGTGTATCTCAGATTTGTGACAAAGATTACACAGTGCATTTTACGAAAAATGAGGCAATTGTTCTTTATCCGGGGTTCAAGATTCCAGAGGCATGGGTGGTGATGAAAGCTCCAAGAGAAAAGAACACGTATGTAATGGATATGAGGTCAACTGAGATGACATCAGAAGAGTCATGTCTTCTGTCGAAGGCGACTGAGTCCGAGTCCGAGTTATGGCACCGAAGAATAGGACATATACATCTTCGTAAAATGAATTACATTGTCAAAAATGGGCTAGTGCTTGGAGTTCCCTTGAAGAACTATAACTCTGAAGATCAATGCTTATCGTGCAAGAAGGGAAAACAACACAATAAACCTCATCACTCCAAGAAGGTTAACTCAATTGTCAGTACCCTAGATCTACTTCACATGGATCTCTTTGGTCCCGTGAAAGTAAAAAGTCTAGGTGGAACGTCATACTGCTTGGTAGTAACCAATGATTACTCTTGATACTCTTGGGTATACTTTCTGAAGGTAAAAGATGAGACGGTTCAGTTGGTGATTAACTTGATTACCAAGGTTGAAAACATTGTTGGGAGAAAGGTTAAGTACATCAGGAGTGATAATGGGATAGAGTTCAAGAACTACCAGATGGAGATGTTCTACTTACAAAAAGGGATAGACCATCAGTACAGCGCCCCGTACACTCCGCAACAAAATGGGGTGGCTGAGAGGAAGAATAGAACGCTAATTGGAGGAGCCATAACCATGCTGGCTGATGCTAAACTTCCCGTGGTGTTCTGGGCTGAAGCTGTTGCCACAGCCTGTTATATCCTTAATCGTGTTTTAACTATTAAAAGATTGAATAAAACTTGTTATGAACTTATGCATGGTAGAAAGCCAAACTTGAATGGTCTCGAACCTTTCGGGTCCCCATGTACGATATTAAAGACAAACTCAAAATTTGGTGAGAAAGCCGACGAAGGTATTTTAGTCGGATATGTTATTGGTACACCCAACAGAAGAGTCTTTAATTTATCAAACAGCAAGGTTGAGGTGGTATGTAACACGGACATTACAAGTTACAAATCACCAAAGCCTAGCACGGGACCCGCTGAAGCTTTCGACAATGATAAACTTTTCAAATCGTTTAATTTGCCTTACTTGGATTTTGCAGAAGTTGATGAGAAAATTACTTCACAGATTCTGTATGATGAGGAGGAAAATTTTGTGCAACGTCCGCGATACGATGAGAGTCAACCTTCCTCGTCAAGTGCTGCTGATATTCCTGCTGCTTCTACTGAGGAAGAATTCTACAATCCTTTTCACTCTCAACATCAATCACCCATAGATGAACTCTCTTCGAACTTAGAAAACAATCTGGAAGTCGGTCCGGTTCCGACTACTGGAATTCACAAAAATCACCCTTTGGAGAACGTGATAGGTGATCTGTCTGACGGTGTTCAAACAAGAAGAAGTCTGAATGAGCACACTTGTGTTTACGCAAGCATTAAAGAAACGGGTATCTTAAATGAATGTTTGTACACCTGCTTCATCAGCCAGATTAAACCAAAGAATTATCAAATGGCTCTAAAGGATAGTTCGTGGGTCGAAGCCATGCAAGAAGAGTTAGCACAGTTCGAGAAGATGGAAGTATGGAAATTAGTTGCAAAACCAAAAGATGTACAAGCTATTGGAACAAAGTGGTTTTTAAATGTAAGAGAGATGAGAAAGGAATAATCATAAGGAATAAGGAGAGGCTGGTAGTAAAAGGGTTTAATCAGCAAGAAGGAATCGACTACAATGAAGTGTTTGCTCCTGTGGCAAGATTGGAAGCAATTCGACTATTTTTGGCATTTGCTGCTCACAATGAGATGAAGGTGTTCCAGTTAGATGTGAAAAGTGCCTTTCTGAATAGTAAAGTTGATGAGGTGGTGTACGTTGAACAACCTCCGGGTTTCCCTGACCCTGATTTTCCTGATCATGTATACAAACTGAGCAAAGCGTTATATGGGCTACATCAGGCCCCTCGTGCCTGGTACTCAACCCTGTCTGATTATTTGCTCGAGAATGGGTTCGAAAGAGGAAAGATCGATAGCACGTTGTTCGTCAAGAGAAAAGGAGGAGATTTTCTACTAGTGCAAGTCTATGTGGACGACATCATTTTTGCTGCATCCAAAGTCGCCATGTGTCAGGATTTTGAAGCAGTGATTAAAAAGTGGTTTGAAATGAGCGCCATGGGCGAATTAACTTTCTTTTTGGGATTGCAGGTTGATCAGAAGAAAGATGTGATGTTCATTCATCAAACAAAATATGTCCATGACGTACTCAACCGCTTCAAGATGGATGACAACACTTCTTTTGATACTCCAGTTTGCGTCAATCACAATCATAGGTTCTTTAATGTATTTAACTGCATCTAGACCTGATATTATGTTTGCAGTTTGTCTTTGTGCTCGTTTTCAGGCTAGCCCGAAGGAATCTCACATGAAGGGAGTGAAGAGAATATTGCGGTATCTCAAAGGCAAGCCTAAGTTGGGATTGTGGTACACGAAAGGGGGAGAACTAGATTTGGTCGCTTACACAGATTCTGACTATGGAGGTTGCAGTCAGAACAGGAAGTCAACAACCGGTGGATGTCAGTTTCTGGGGGGTAGATTGGTGTCGTGGCAGTGCAAGAAGCAGACCTCTGTAGCCATTTCCACCTGCGAAGCAGAGTACATGGCAGCATCGAACTGCTGCTCCCAGGTTCTTTGGAGACAACAGCAATTGCGCGATTACGGTCTGAATTTCACTCAAACTCCTATTTGCATTGATAACACTACTGCTATCTCAGTAACTAACAATCCCGTCAAACACACTAAAACTAAACACATTGACATTCGTCATCATATTATACGGGATTGTGCTGAGAAGAAATTAATTGTGTTAGAAAAGGTTGATTCGTTGGATAATTTCGCCGATCTTTTTACTAAAGCGTTTGACCGAACTCGTTTTCAAAATCTTGTTGAACTTAATGGGATGATCAATCCCGAGTAACCGTGCTTTTCGTTTTTATTAAAAAAAAAATAAAAAAAACATCACTATCGCTTAAAATTATGTCAGTTGCTTAAGTTTGAAGGACACATCTTCGGATGTGTTTGGTCCTTACTTCTACTAGTAGATTATGAGGATAGCCATTAACCAGATGACTGAAAGTGACCGGGGCGGTTTATGATGGGTTTTTATTCTTTCGCTGAAAAATAGTCGTTCATACTTAGTTAGAAGGACACATACTCGTATGTGGTCGGTCCAACTGATCCATTGGATCTTCTGGATAGCCGTTTACCTGAAGACTTTGACTTGATCGGGGCGATAGAATTTAAAATTTTCTAAGGGAGATGATATAATTTTTCAAGTCTATAACTTCGTAAGAAGTTTCAATACAATGTTTAAAAGAAAATTGATCCAGCCTTGGAAAGTGATAGAAATACTATTTCTGTATGCCTATCTGTTGAAGTTATTAAGCCCAAAAGACTCTAGAACAGCCATTGTATGTTATGGTAGCTTTGTATGGTGCATAAAAGTAAAAGTGATACTAACTAAATCTTCTCGATTTAAAGTAGAGAATCATTCAGAGTTGTGCATGTCTCCATATACATCTTTCCGAATGATAGGCAGAAAAGTCATTACCCAGTCATACACGAGCCCGTGAGTGTTCTGATTCCCGAGAAGATAGTGTGTCAAGCACCTGCAGTGATCCAGATTCGGGACTTGCAGTCGTCTACTGTTTGAAGCTGTGTTAATCTTATTAAAAAAATGTGTTGTTAAGCCTTCTGAAGCTTATGATGTTACACTTATCAATCAAGAGGCAAGAAAGAGAACGGGATGAAGACTCTAATGATCGATATGTACCTACTGTTTAATCAGACACTACGGGTCGAGGTCAATTCGGGGTGACTTGGGGAAAGCCAAATACGCTTTGAGAATAGATAGGAGGCATCACAGTCTCTGATGTGATGTCCATCTAAATTTTGAGCTTAATTGAACCTAACCCGTATCACAGAAGCGATGAAAACAATACTAAGTTGTATACCTGCTTACAACCTGTTTCTTTATGTCATAATACCGCTGAACATGGATCTATGTGACAGCCACTTAATTAGTATGATTCCTGTTCAGATCTTTTCTAAAACATGCTGGTCCCCGTCAAGACTGAAACTTGATCCCGTTTTACTAAATTTCTAAAATTTTCATTGCATCTTTTGTTTTTATGGTTCAAAGCTTGGTTACTTGGTTCTTTGATTATAAAGTTTAAATCTTTAACGGAGGATTTTAAAAGACAGTTGCATTTTGTTCAAATGTTTAAGGGCCTGTTTTGTAAATTTAAAGCGAAGTTACAGGGGCGAAGTTGTTACAGGGCGAAGTTAAGGGTAAGCGAAGTTAACCTTAACTTCGCCTGTGTAATATACAGCCTATATAAAGGTCAACTTTGGTCAAACCCAGTTCATATTTTCAATCTCAGCGAAGTTATATCAACTCTTACACCCTCGGCGAACTTAAAACACGAATCGAACCCTGTTATTATTTGTTTTCAATCCGTGTTAAAGGTGTGTAGGGTCGGTATGACTTATAATTCATGACAATGGTGTTAATCAGATGTCGTTTTGGTCCGATTTGTGACCTCGTTCATGCAAACTTTTAAACATCCGCTAACCAATCTCCTTCTAATGTGTTCGTAACTCATTTGATCGTCTAAGATCTCTAATGTAATATCCGTTTTTGTCATCTATCACCAAATTCACTAATCAAATCAAGATCCAACTTCTGTATATGCCGTTTCATATTCAGGCGAAGTTGTTCTCAACTTCGCCTTAGGCATAACTTTGCCTGCTTCTTTAATTGTTTTAACTACTCAGGGGCGAAGTTATAGTTAGGCGAAGTTATCCTTAACTTCGCTTTATACTTAACTTCGCCTGATGCTTTATATAATTTAAAGTTCTGGTGTGTTATCAGGCGAAGTTATGGTAAAGGCGAAGTTGTACTCAACTTCGCCCTATGTCTAACTTCGCTTGCACACTAGAAGTTATCTTAACTTCGCTCATGGTAATAGACGAAGTTATGATCTGCTTTTACGATGTTCTAACTTAGACCGTTTGTTGTGCAGATATGGCTGCTGTAGCAGGAGCTGGTGGTGCTGGTGGTGACGAAGGTGGTGATAAGAACCGTCAATTCTTTCCGGGTCACAATATGTACATCACGTTGGATTCGGATGCTAGTGGTGTAGATTATTATCGCGAGATCATCTCCTTCCTTGTTCGCTCACGTATTTTCTACGCTATTACTACAACTCTACCCATCTCTCTACCGAACATTGAAGATTTCTGGCAAACGGTAGAGTATGACTGTAGAGTTGAGCCTCCGGTTATGCGCGCCACAGTGAACAATCAGGTGGTGCAGTTCTCATCTGATCAGATAAGTGTCGCCTTGCAGTTCGGGACTGAAACTAGAGATGATCCAACCGACTTTTCTCCTCCATTCAGAGATGGTGCATTTTTACGAATGGGCTATTCAGGTCCATTGAGTGACACTCAGAGGCGAAAGGGATTTTTATTGGATCAATGGCGTTTTCTGATGCACGTGATGATTGTGTGCATGTCGGGCCGTAAAGCTGGTACTGACGGTATGGGTGCAACGATGCAATCAGCTATGACAACACTGACTTACAACAAGCCCTACAGCTTCAGTCAGATGGTGTTTTATGAGATAGATCGTCAGAGACGCGCGGTCGCTCGTGAAAGGTTTTTGATGTATCCCAGATTCTTACAGATGATCTTGAATCATGTAGCTCCTACGCTACCTCAACGCCGTCCCATTCGATATGTAAAGAGTGTAAGCAAGAGGATATTCACGCAATGCAGGTCGTCGAGTGCTCGTAGTAAACCAGAGCTTCGTCCACGGCATACTCCTCTATTTGTTTATTTGATAAACCCTGCGTATGTTTCTCCACGTGGAGACAAATTTCGGGACCCGATACTGCAACAGGCTGATGTTCCCCAACCACCACCTGTGGTACAGCAAGCATTGCCTGCTGCTCCTGTTGTGGCACCGGAGGAACAGGTAGATCTTGAGGCTGCTTTTGGTGGCCAAGGGTTCTTTGATATGGAGCGAGTTGATCCTGCTGCAGAGATTCAGGTCTTAGTAGCAGAGGTTTCTGATGTAAATGTGTCGATGGTAGCTACGTATGTAGCTGATTCTGAGAGAACCGATTCTGACTCCTCAGCTGATGATGTTGCTGAAGCACGACAGATTCTGGTCACCCAAGAAAGAATTCATGGAAAAAGAAAGAAAGATTCGGATGACAGTGAATCTGACTTTGAGGAGGAGTTAGATCGGTTGATACGTCGATCAAAAAGAGTCAGAACTGGTGAGGGATCGGGAACTAGTGAAAGCTCAAGGGTGGTTCATTTCTCTCCACCCGCGTTATCTGGTATGACCATGGTTCCTGTATCGATGACTGTGACAGGACTGATCATCTCAAGTGCTCCCGTGATAACTACATCATCATCATTTGGCACTCCACCTACCACGTTTCAATTTCGGCTCCTGAGATAGTTTCTTTGCCACTTCCTATTCTTACTCCATCGGAGGTCGTTGCAAGATTTGTTGAGTCAACATTAGTGGCTACTGCGGGGTTATCTGTGACAATACCACCCGCGGTTACTCTTCAGTCTGCTTCGGATATTCCAGCGAGTCTGGGAATTCCTCCACCGTATGCTCAAGATATTTCTCATATGCGGTTTGATTTTGATGCTACATTATCTGATTCTGAAAGAATAGCAGCTCTTGAGAGAGTGGTGGCAGAACAGTCAAGAATCAATCTAATCCAGACTCAGGCTATCCAGCGCCTTGTAGCGGAAAATCAGATCCAATCGTTCCTCCTGGTTGAGCACGGTAAACTTTTCGATGCTTTAAAGAAGTTCTTAGCATCTCAGGGGGAGACAAGCTGCAAGGGCGATGAGTTGAGAACGAAGAAAAATCATGATAGAGACGATGATCCCAATGCATGGAAAGGTGCAGGTGGTGAGTTGCCAAGAACTGAACAAACTCTTGGGACTTCCACATCTCAGGGGGAGTCAACTGGTACAGCAGGTGGCCAAGGGGGTGAAGATGTTGTGGTAGTGGATGATGAGGAAATGGTGGATGATGATGTTGTGGGTGATGACGATGTGTTACCTGTTGAGGAGATTGAGAAGATAGGAGAACAGATCGTGATTGACAGTGAGATTGAAGAGGGAGAGATTGTTGATGACAGTGTTGAACACGATATCCCAGACGTTGATAAGGCAAATGTGGGTCAAGATATGGAAAGTGATGAGTCTGAATGGGAAGAGCAGCCGAGATGGAAAGAAGGCTACGCTCAGTGGTTTGTAAAGACAAAGAAGCCAGCGTTTCCTACAATGTTCAAGAAAAGTTACAATATCAGAGGGTATGCTGAATCGAAGAAGGACATTATATGTTGGTTGTATGATGAGCAGTTGAGACTATTTGTGATTAAACGTTTTGATGGGATTCAGTACTTTAAGAGGTTGTTGAGATCTTTGAACACCTTGCCTGAGTGTGAGGTGAAGGATTTGGCTAAGTTGGGGTTGATTAATAGAAGTGATGATAATATGGCCAGGATTATTGGGAAGATTGTGTGGAAAGAAAGTATAAAAGAGAAAAAGTTTGAGTTGTTAAGGCCGCAGAATGGAAAGCTTGTTGAAGATAAGGAAAGAGGAATGCGAGCTGATGGCAAACCTTGGATGGTAATGAAGTATAAGCCGATTCGGTGTTTGAAAGAAGTGCAGATGAAACCAATGCCCAATGATGTCTTAAAGAATCTAAAGTGGTGGTATGTTGATAGCCAAACAGCTGAAGCGGTTATGGAAGATGAAGATGAACAAGAAGTCATGAGAGTGTATGATCCGATGCACTTGGTAAATCTGTCTCAAGCTGACCTGCAGGTGCTAAACGAGAAAAAGATATTCTATATTCCTGCATGGAAAGATGAAGTCAAGATATATCAGAGAGTGGTTTATGTTTGTGTTAGAGAAGGCGTTCATGCTTGAAGACTGGTGACACGAGATTTTGGGATTACTAGACACGTGAATGAAGATAGAGATATGAAGCTACTGCCAAGGGGGAGTCTGTTGGTGCATGATGTCAGTAGTTCAGTATCTAGTGTTTTGTATGTGTCTGTAATCGAGTTAGATTGTTTGTGTTGTGTTTAGATAAGTTGTCACACAAGTTCGCCTGATGTAAGCGAACTTGTGGACAAGCGAAGTTAGGACAACTTCGCCTAACATGTTAGGCGAAGTTGTCGAGGTGTATTTAACCTCAACTTCGGCCTGTTTTGTTTAAGTTTTTCCAAAACGTGTATTTGTGATTTGATATCACTTGTTGAAGTGTTGCAATACAACGTGTCGTTTTAGTATTGTAACGTGTGTTTGTGTTTCGGTTTAACGTATTATACATCTTACGCTCGTATCGTGTTACGTAGGGATTCCGCACCTACATACTACAAGATACTCCTGTGTAGATCCGGCTGGGAACCTACAAGGTATGGTTTGCTTACATCTCACTCTCGCCAGACCCTACTAATATTTTAGGACTTTTACCAGTGTTTTGTAACCTGGACCGGACCGGGGCCCGCTACAAAAACCGGTCCGGTTCAGGTATTTAACTCGTTTTATAAATACCCGACCTTTTTTTACGGGTGACGGTCGGACCGGACCAAGTGAACCGGTAAATTTCTTTTTTCTAACCCTAATCGTTCAACAATGCTGCTATATGCCTTCATTCCCATTCAGCCTGTAGTGGTGTTCAAAAAAATCTGTATCCGAATTATCCGAAAATACGAATCCGAATTATCCGTATCCTTGGATATCCGAAATATCTTTTTTTTTTAAATTAATAAATATTGAATATCAATGACTTTATTAAACCTTTGTCGGTTTGTGTTTGTGTGTAACAAGATATATAAAAGCTTTGTTAGTACCCAAACCAAATTTTCATGTCGGCACAACCACCAACCACCACATTCACGTCCAAACCCCACCATCAACAATTAAGCTAGCTGCTGCACCCCACCATCAACAATTAAGCTAGCTACTGCAATCTCTCCACCATAAACAATCGCATTTCTCTACCATTAAATAACCAAGATATAACTTGGAAACCACCATTTAATAGCCCATATTTCAATATGAAAACACATGTTCATCTCCGTCTTGGTCGTCGAGTAGTGGTGGTACCTTGGTAGGCCACAACCTCCTCATCCATATCCACTATACTGAAACCCCTTTCTCTTTTTTGTTTCTATGATGGACTAGTGCTAAATTGGGTTCAATTTTGTTTAGGGTTTCAAAGTTCGGATGTCCGTTTCACTATCCGAACGGATATCCAAAATTTCGGATATTCGAACTTTGGTTATCCGAAATTTCGGATTCGGATAGTGAAATCCACTATCTGAAAGGTCCGGATATCCGAAACTTCGAATATCTGGTTTTGAACACCCCTACCATCTCAAAGCATCATCTGTACAAATGATGAAGAAGATAACCTAGTGTTTAGAAAGGAGGAAGAAGAAGTATCCGTGTTTTTCTTGTCGGCGCAGGAAGATAAGAAGATGCGTAGGTTGGTTAGAAAGGAAAAGGAATGTATAGGACGAAATGCTCTTTAAAACATAAAATATTGTGTAAGAATGAAAGTATGAAAGAAAGAATGAAAGTATGTACGTATGTAAGAAAGGTAACAGGCTACGTATGTTATGTGTATCTTCGGATCCATATATATGTAAGTATGTGAATGTATTGTCTGTTTCATGATTAACTAGAACTAACTCAGCGTAGCTGACTTTTAATAAGCACGCAGACAAATAAGATGAAAGAGCTGGCTTGAGGGGGACACATGGCATGGATTGAATTGTTGGCATCTAAAGTAGGAAGACACGATTATTTTTAAGTTTTATGTTGAGACAATTTGTGATGTTTTAAGACAAGTATTTAATGGATTGTAAGAAATGGTTGACTTAAATATTTCTGCGAAAAGTTTTTAATTAACTCTGATATTTAGAACTATGTTTATGAGTAAATCCAACGCTAAAGTAGGGTACCGGGACCGAGGCCTTACACAGCATATCTAACATTAATTTATTTTTAATAATTTCATTTTATGGCGGCCCAAATTGGTAGATTGGCTAATAGCATGGAAAAGGTATTTGATGGGGAGTAGGTTGATTGTGTTTGTTTTGGTCATTATGAATGTGTTTTAGATATTAATTTTCTGTCATTTATTATTTTATGTGGCTTAGACAACTCATGTAAATTAATTCATTTTTATATGAATAACAATCTTTATTTTTTCGGTTTTATAATTTTTGAATCTTATCTTGAAAGTCTTAACAATTAGTTATTGAACTTTCAAAAAATGCAACGTTTTTTATAATAATATTTACATTTATTTATTTTTGTTTATAAAATATGAAATCAACCACTATTGCAACAATCTTTTGTAGTTTTTAGTGGTACTCAATATCAACAATATTTTCATATTTTATATTTGACCAAATGTTAATTAGCATAATGACAAATTTAATGTATATTGGAAACTTTGAATAATTTACTTTTGACTAAACTCAAAAGCTAATAAGTTTTGTATTAAAACACATTAATTTATTTGACCAATTTAATAGGTGGTGTATTACTTATTTTAATTTATATTCAAAAAATCTTAGATATTTACTATAATTACTTATTTATTTTAAATATTCATCATCTTTAATTTTAATTTTACATTCCATTATTTATACATCAATTTATTTATGTGTTTAAGAACCAAATTTGACCACTTTTTTTAGTTTTTAATATTCTCTAATCTCAATAAACTTTACATCTTTTATATTTGACTAATTTTTAACTAGGAATAAATGTCAAGAATTACCGATTTGTCTAAATTATTGTGGCTAAATTAAAATATAAACTAATAAACTAAATAGAAAATAATTTTTTTCCATCTTTTATATTTGACCAATTTTTAATTAGGTATAAATGCCAAGATTGATGTATAAAATTGAAAAAATAATTATAATAAAATTTATTGTTAAATAAGGTAATGATACTAAAGTCTTGACAATAATTTCGTGAAAATTATAAAAATTAATAGGTAATGATACTAAAGTCTTGACAATAATTTCGTGACAATTATAAAAATTAATAGTATATTGTTTAGTTTGTAAACTTAAAAAAATGGAAAGTTTTTTATATTAATATATACATTTATTTATTTCTGTTTTCAAACAACCGAAATTGAACACTCATGCAACAATCTTTTGTAGTTTTAATATTCTTCAATGTATACAAACTTTCCGTATTTTATATTAGATCAAATTTTAATTAGCATAAATGACAAATTTAACGTATACTGAAAAATTAAATAATTTACTTTTAATTATACTCGAAAGTTAATAAGTTTTGTGTTAAATACACATTAATTTATTTGACCAATTTAATATGATATTTATTTTTTATTTCAAATTTATATTTAAAAATCATAGATATTCACTATAATTGCTTATTTATGCTAAATATTCATCATCTTTAATTTTAATGATACATTCCAATCATTTATACATTTAATTATTTCTGTATTTAAGAACCGAATTTGACAACTCGTTTGTAGTTTTTAATAGTCTCCAATCTTAACAAAGTTTCCATATTTTATATTTGAACCATTTTTAATTACGCATAATGGTCAACATTAATGTATACACGTGAAAAAAGAATTATATAAAGAAATTGATTTTAAAATAAACTAATGAAGTTAATGAGTTTCAAACATAATTTACGGTAGATTGCAGTCACTTTATTAAAATTTGTAATTATCGAATGACTTTTATGTAATAAAATTAAAATTAACCGGTTTAATTTTAACTATATATATATATTATAATTATAATTATAATTAATTAGTGAAATTAGTAGAATAAAACTTTATTGCTTCGATTTAAGTTAATACATTTAACTAAAAGATCTTTGAATCGAAATAAAACAAAATTTTAATTAAAAACAATCTAAAATAAAATATACCTTTATTTTTTATTAATGTTGAAATGAAACTAATGTTATTTCAATCAATAAATTACAAAGAGATTTATTTGGCTCAGATGCCAGCTGTGTGTTTATCAATTACTACTTATTTGAAATTGAAGAATACGAAAACAGTTGTATAACAATTACTGTCTGTTTTTTTTCTTCCTATATATTTTTATTAATATTTTGAATATAATTTTATTTAATAACAATATTTATCATTTGCAGTTTGTTTGGATTGCTAAATGTCAATGATTTGAACATTCGCAGACCAATTCCATTGAAGTTGTTGTCATATCTTGATGAAGAGTTTTTGAAAGAAACATCTTTCTATAATATTTGCGAGATTTGCACAATAATCTTGGTAACTTGTTGGTTATATTTTTTAAAGTTTCATATTGAACTCTTATACTCTATTGTATAAAAATTAATTAGTTTATTACTTTTACCAGTCGAAAGCATCATCTTGCTCGAAACATATTGTGTTGGTTTAATATGTTGTATATATTTATATGGTTTGTTGATATGTTTTTTCACCCGTGTGTAACACTGGCTAAAATTCTAGTATAGTAATACTATGACAAGAAAAAAATCTGACAATCCATCTAGAGTTAATGCCCACTTGGTAGAGGCACTTGGCTTTTGGAGGGAATGTCTCAAGTTTAAACATGGACAATGATGTAATTTAGATTTACTGGTGTAATAAAGTAAGTGTAATATATTTGTTGTTCAAAAATTATTCTAGAGTTAATGATTCTTTAAAGTATATTCACATAATTTGTAAGGCCCCAGTCTTGGTGCCTTACTTTTGTGTTGGATTTACTCATAAACACAGTTCTAAATATCATAGTTAATTAAAACTTTTCCTGGAATATAAAACTTCAACCATATATTACATAATCATTAAAATATTTTCATAACAACCAAAATCTTGTCTTTAACATAATATAAAAAGTCATATTTGAACACCATAACATTCTTCTAAAGATGTCAGCCTCTTCAGTCCAATGTCATGAGTCTTCATTCAAGCGAGCTGCCTTAGCCTATACACCTGCGTGCATACTAAAAGTTAGCTACGCTGAGTGAGTTCTAGTTAATCAGACAACCTACAATATATTCACATAATTACATATATACGTATCCGAAGATACATATCACATACTTAATCTGTCTACCTTTCTTTCATACATGCATACATACTTTCTTTCTTTCTTTCATTCTTTCTTTCTTTCATATTTCATTCCTCTAGCCTGTACATTAGATACATAACTATCTATACGTTTTAAAGAGGATTTCGCCCTATGACCTTCGCATATATTATTAGGGTCTGCAACCCTGTAACCTTCGCAGATATTATTAGGTTATGCGACCCTTTAACCATCGCATATATTATTAGGGTCTTAATCCGTGTAACCTTAGCAAATATTATTAGGCTCTGCCACCCCTTAACCTTCACAGATATTGTTAGGGTCTGCAACCCTTTAATGTTACACCCTCAAAATCCACTGACGGAGTTTTACCGTCAGAGGTTGTGAACTAACACGATCGGAATCATTAGTTATATCAAACACCACAGTTAAAGTTAAAAAAAACAACAAAGACATCAAGTCTTAAGTAAAAATGCGGAAGCGTAAACTGTAAAGCAAATAGTTGCGCCACACAGGACAACTTAAAGCAACAGTTATCGTGACAAAATTTAAAGAAGGTTTAAAACAATAGAGTTCAGTGAATGCATGTCCTATACCGCTCGCCCGCCTTGGCAACCTGAGATAAGCATACTAAAAGTGTCAACACAGGGTTGGTGAGTTCACAGGTTTCAACAAATTAAGCCTTTCGTTGTAGCGTTACCGGATAGTGTTATGTCATTATATCAATAGGTGGCTAACCTATCGAGCATTTATTACTAAGTGTTCGACACCGAAGCTGACTGTTTATATGATTTCCTTGCCACCATGTCAACCACGACCATGGTAATGTGTTAGCCAAAATTACACCCACTCGACCTACAGTCGAGTTTAGAGTCGAGTGGGGTTTGTCAAACCCAGTAAACTACTCAAAGGTGACTCGCTATAACCTAATATTAACCGGTTCGATTGTTCAGAATGACTTAGTTAGTTTTTTTCCACTTAGCCTTACAAGTGATATATAAAGCAATAAAAAAAATCTAAAGCGTTGGAGTACGTTATCTCCCCCTAATAAAAGCGTTAAAGAGTAAAAGAGGCCGTGAAACTCACTGTTTACGAAGTTATCAAAAATCCGAGAAAAGCGTGCGTCAAAGAAATCCTCACTAGTGCTCTAAAAACAAAATGAGATTTCTAAATGTTTGAACTACGATTTAGTCTCTAGACTTGACACGTAAAAGTTATGGATGAGATGTGTTCGTGTTATGTTTGTGAAAAAAGTGCGACTCGACAAACAAGTTGGTGATAAGTTACATGTGTGAACAAGTATAGTGTTTAGTGTTACTACGGTACATCATTAGTAAAATATGTACCACAAGGTCAAATATGTTAAACACATAGCAAACATCGGTCAAATAACCACTTTTCATGTTAAATCAAAGAATTCAGCAGCTAAGTTACCGAGACAGATTTTAACACGTCAAGATTACTCTATTTAACTAACCGTACATGTAGATAAAATCACCAAAAATTCATCACAGAAGCACATGTGAGTTAGGTTTCTAAAAATATTTTTATTATGTTTTTATTACATACGGTTTTCTCACAAGGATCAAAACATACAGTAAGCACACAATAGTCATTATCATGCGCAACAAAACGTTCTTTACTTTTCCTGTTACATGGTTAATCCAATTGTGAATACCTTAATCAGATCTCAGATCTGATAGATTATATTAACTAAACGGATCTAGTTCATGATGCTCTTATACGATTATGTATTAAGGTTGTATATAATAGTATCGATTGTATATATATGTGTATATAATATTATGGTGAAGATTGAGTGAACAATTTGGCAGAGGTTCGATAATCTTATCTCGAATCTTGAATTAACAGTGGAATGAGTCCACTATATATAGATGATGAGTCTAGTTCGTTACACATTTCGTAACGAACTAGCTACTCACTTCGTTACAGGTGTCACAAGTGGTTCTGGTTTTTGATAACTCGTCTTGAAGTTGTTCGAATTTTTTAGAAAGGGCTTCAATTTGTGATTGTGACAAGAGTGTTGGAATCGACGTGGTGTATTCCTTTATGGGTTGGTGTAGATCTTGGTGGGTTATAAGCGAAACTCTTCTTTGCTGTCTTTTCCAGGACTTCAAATGCTTTGTTAGGTGATTTGGATCCCAGGTCTCCACTGGCGATTTGGTCGATGGCCTATTTGTTTTGACAAGATTGTGCGTCAAAGAAAGTTTGTACTTGCAACCATACACTCAGTCCATGATGTGGGCATCTTTTCATAATACTTTTGTATCTCTCCCATGCTGCGTGTAGCGACTCATCATCATCGGTCCGGAATCCGGTAATGCTAGCTCGGTATTTAGCAGTTTTATCAGGCGGAAAGTATTTGAGGAGAAACAATTCAACCATCTGGTCCCAAGTGGTGATGGAACCAGAGGAAAGAGATTCTATCCATTCGAGTGTTTCACCACTCAGAGAGAAAGGAAAGAGTTTGAGTTTAATTTGATTGTCTGAACAGTTTTGAATTTTAAAGGTTCCGCAGATTCGTAAGAATCGAGATATATGAGAAAGAGGGTCTTCGTCGAGGAGACCATGAAATTGAATAGAATTTTCCACCATATGAATGGTTCTTGATTTGATTTCGAAATTTTCGGTGATTTCGGGTGGAGCCACTCCATTGCCGTAGCCTTCGAGAGTTGACTTGGCATAATGGAACATGTTCGGCTCATTGTTTTGGGCCGCCATCATTTCTTCTGTTTAATTTTCTCCTAATGTGGTGGCGTCTACTGATTCGTCTTTGATTGCTTCGGCGGTTTCTGCAGTCCGTTTACGTGCTCGTCGACGAAAGAGTCGTTCCGGTTTAGGAATTGGAGACACAAGCTCAAGCTCAAAAGTAGAGGACATACATGGGACTAAATCAAAGTTAAAACTGAAGTAAAAGTAAGTTAAAGTTAAACTAAAGGTTAGTTTAAGTTAAACTACGAGTTAGGCTAAGCTATTTTAAAGCTAAACAAAAGTCTAATTTAATAAGCTAACGTATAGATTAGATAAATAAAGGTAAAGATTAGGCTAGCCGTAAAATTATACAGTATAATAGTTTGTAAAAGCAAAACAAAATAAAAGTTTAAAAATTTGTACAATTATAGAAAATGATTAAATTAAAACTTGGATCGTTCTTAGAAACGTACCGTGTCCCCGGCAACGGCGCCAAAAACTTGATGTGTGCTTGATGTGCATGTAAATATAAAAGATGAAATGATTTAGCTTTTGCACAAGATCGTGTTATAAATTTATAAAAACGATTTCTACAAAGACTAAACACACACAAAATAGGCAAGTGTACCTATCGTATATGTAGAATAGTCTTGGTAAGAACCAAGTATCGATCCGTGGACACAAATGTTTATAATAATAAATAGTTGTTTTACTTTAATCGGAGGTTTTAATCATTTGGGGGTTAATTTTTTTACTTTTTACAAAATATAAATACGTAATTGTAATATATAGGTGACCGAGACGAGAAATTCTAAACAAGTAGTTCAATTATATGAAGGTTACCATCTAAGATCAAGAATCCACTCCATTTCATCCTTGATGATTAATTTGTAAACATGTGATAATCTTGCCGTAATAATATATGATAGAATAGCCCCTCATTTCTAAGTGAGCATATCCTATGACATAAATTATCATGCGCATTTTAAAGTCGACCATTTCCTAATGTCATGCTACCAAGAGAATGTCAATTTGAGTTGGCAAGTAGTTTAGTAAAGTAGAAAGATTAAGATTAACTTCGATTTCTCAAATACCAATTCTAACAACTTCGGGTGGTTATAGTTTATTACAAAACCTATCCTTAGTTGATTTAAGTAGGTTATAATTGCACATTCCGTTAACATATGATTTCTTTAACTAGTATGATATCCTAAGCAATTGCGTTAGCGATGCTATTTTCGGATTACCAAAACTTTGAGAATAGATCATAACTTATATCTCATCATTTCTAAGTACAATATAAGGATCCATGTTTCATTAATTTATCAAAGTATTTCTATCTTTCAAGAACATGAATCGATCATGAACGATTGTCAATATAATCGACAATCACCAACTTAAATTGTTGAATTAAGATGGTGAAACATTTCTCATCAAAAGATAATTGCAATATAACCATGTACTTTACCAAACTAAACCACATATTTTATATAATCATCAAGTAAAACAAAGGTTCTTCATAGACTTTAGATGGTAAATGGAGTTTAGCTCGTAGTGAGCATAGTTATGAACATTAGGATGGATGATAATAACAAACACATGATTAAACTAGAACAATCTAACTAAATGTGGATAGAAATTGCAGTTTTTAGAGATTATTTGATGCTAAAAAGATGTATAATTTTATGTACATCAGGGATTCCTTTCATTTTCTCTTGCTCATCCTTTGAGCTTGGACATTGAGTTGCACTCAATACTGTTCCTCTTTGAATAGCTACCAAACCTTTATTAGAGTTTTCCATCTTGAACCTTTTCAAGATTTTATCGATGTATGCACTTTGGTTTAAACCAATCAACCGCATGATCTATCCCTATAGATCTTTATTCCCAAAATGT
Source organism: Bidens hawaiensis (assembly GCF_021521415.1). Lineage (NCBI taxonomy): Eukaryota > Viridiplantae > Streptophyta > Magnoliopsida > Asterales > Asteraceae > Bidens > Bidens hawaiensis. The sequence goes on from NW_027491919.1 coordinate 814,477, forward strand.
AGGCGGCTTCACCAAGATCTTTGATGGAAAACAACTCCCAAGCCAGGCTTTTATACCTTCCAAGGTTGGAATGTCATTTCCAAATAGTATTATGTCATCGACATGCAATACTAAAAAGGTAATGATGCTCCCGCTAGCTTTTTATACACACAAGTCTCATCAGCGTTCTTGATGAATCCAAATTTCTTAACTTCAAAACGGTGATTCCAACTTCTAGATGCTTGTTTCAATCCATAGATTGATTTCTTTAACTTGCATACTTTATTATGATGTTGTGGATCAACAAAATCTTTGGGCTGAACCATTTAGACATCTTCCTCAATATGTCCATTTAGAAAAGCGGTTTTGACATCCATTTGCCAAATCTCATAGTCACAATATGCGGCTATGGCAAATAGTATCCTAATAGACTTTAGCATTGCCACCGGCGAAAAGGTTTCATCATAATCAACCGCTTGATTTTGAGTAAAACCTTTTGCTACAAGTCTTGCTTTATAAGTATCCAAGTTTCCACGCATATCGGTTTTCTTCTTGAAAACCCACTTACTTCCAACCGGTTTGGAGTTAAGAGGTGGTACAACCAAATCCCATACTTGGTTGTCATGCATGGATTGCATTCCAACGTTCATGTCTTCAAGCCATTTATCACAATTGGATTGTGATATTGTATCACGGTATGTGGTGGGTGAATTACTAATTATACCAGATTTGCGATCGTTTTGTGTGTCTTAATCAACCATTTGATCATTCTCAACAACCTCTTGTTGATTGCTAGTATCAACCAAACGTGTATCGGCTTGTGGTTCTCGATCCTCCTCGAGTTCCACCGTTCTACTAGTTCCTTCCATAAGGAACTTAGTTTCCAAGAACTCGGCCTTTCGAGAAATAAACACCTTTTGCTCGGATGGGTTGTATAAATAATATCCCATAGAGTCCTTGGGATATCCTACAAAGATACACTTAGTGGATCGGCTTTCAAGTTTGTTTTGGATGCTATGCTTAACATAAGCCTCACAACCCCATACCTTTAAATATGATAATGATGGAACCCTTCCATGCCATATTTTTAAAGGTGTCTTGTCCACTTTCTTGGTTGGCGCCATATTTAGAATATGGGCTGCCGAGAGCAATGTGAAACCCTAAAATGATAGAGGCAATGTGCTTCTAGCCATCATAGATCAAACCATATCCAATAGAGTATGATTCCTCATTTCGGACACACCATTATGTTGTGGTGTTCCGGGTGGAGTAAGTTGTGAGATGATCCCAAATCTTCTAAGATGATCTAGAAAAACATCATTAAGGTATTCACCTCATCTATCCGAACGAAGTACTTTGATTGTTTTACTGAGTTGATTTTCTATTTCATTTCAAAGGCTTCATCTTTGTGTCTTAACAAGTACACATACCCTTAACGACTGTAATCATCGATAAAGGTAATTAAGTATCTCTCACCATTCCTTGTCATTGCCTTAAAAGGACCACATACATCCAAATGTATGATACCTAATAAGTCTTTTGCCCTTTCCTTAGTTCCATTAAAGGGTTCCTTGGTCATCTTTCCTTGTAAACAATATTCACACTTATCAAATGAATCATCATTTGATTCCAAAAGACCATTCTTTTGAAGTGTATGTATGCGATCTTTGTTTTTGTGACCAAGGCAACAATGCCAAAGATAAGTCTTACTCAAATCCATTTTGAGTTTCTTGGTGCTAGATTGGTACAACAAGTTATCAATAGATGTGTTATCATGAACTAATTCATAAATGCCATTAGACGGCATCGCTTTAAAATAAAAGACATCATTCATGAAAAAATAAATACCATCGTTTACAAACTTTAAATCATAACCAAATTTCCTTAATAAAGAAACAGAAAAAAATATTCCTAGTCAACCTAGGAGCATACAAAATGTTTTTTCAAAATAACTTCCAAACTATTTGGAAGCTTCAAAACATAATCTCCTCGGGATTGGACGTCAACCATTTCTCCATTGCCCATGAAGATACTTATATCTCCTTCTTGAAGTCACTTCTTCTTTTCAACTACTACAATAAATTGCATATATGAGTTCCACATCCAGTATCCAATACCCATGTGTTAGAAGAAATAATATTAAGATCAATGTGGATCATGAAAGTTGTACCTGAGGTTTTCCCCGCATCCCTCTTAGCTTTCAACTCCTTGAGATAGGTTGGATAATTCCTCATCCAATGCCCTATCACACCACAACCAAAGCACGGATCCTCCGAGCTAACCTTTAGCTTATTCGGTTTGGGTGGTTCCACTTTTGCCTTACCTTTGAACTTACCCTTGACGTGTCCCATACCATTTGAAACCTTTGCTTTAGGTTCCAGGTGATGCCTTTTCTTGTTTCCACCCTCATTGATCGTGAGAACCGGTAAAACCCTTTTACCCATTCCCGCTTCAGCCGTCTTGAGCATTGCGTAAAGCTCACCAATGCTATTTTTCCATTTATTCATGTTATAATTCATAACAAAAGTCTCAAATATTTTGGTTAAGCCAGTAAGGATCATATCCGTGGATAAATCTTTTGAGACGGGACAATTTAGCCGTTCAAGTCAATCAATGTGGCTTTTCATCTTAAGCACATAAGATGAAACCGATTGGGTTTCTTCCATATGACATGCATGAAGCGCTCGAACCGTTTCGAAGCGTTCCACCCTAGCTTGAGTAAGAAACATTTCCTTAAGTTGGGTGATCATGTCATATACCCCATGATTTTCAAAATCATTTTGAATTTCGGGAATCATAGTTCGCAACATGAGACAAGAAACTTGCACCGAATCCTTGGTGCATTTTAACCAATCGTTATAGGCATCAACATCGTCAATGTTTGGTTCATCGGGAACAAGATCGTCTAATATATAAGATTTCATTTCTTGCTTGAGAATAATTCTCAAGTATCGATACCAATCCATAAAATTGTTGTAGTTAAGACGATCCTTATCAAGTATAGCTCTTAGTGATAGGTTATGCACAGGTGAGATAATTGCGTTAGGTGGATTATTGATTGCGGCCATCTACACAATTTAACAAAGCTCAATTATAGTATTTTCGATATCATTAATTAATTTTAATCGTTAATACCCATTTATGTCTCCAAGACAATTATAGATTAAAATCTAGAACCCAACGTTACATTCACATAGTAGTTAGGTGACTTTTATCCCACTATTGAATTAACAAGGTAGTCAACGTTTGACGATTGCAACCCTTTGCAACTTCTAGTTTTATGGGATCGATTAAACATCTTATGTTTAGTTTGCATATTTAATCCCATCAACACCTTTGTACGCCATGCTTCGGTGACCCTATTCACATGGTTTCCAAAACAAGTCGTCATACTTACGCACACGTGTGAATTTACACATACAAGTGGTTAGGTGAACTTTATCCCAGAAATATGGCAAACCCACCTCAAACTCACAAGTTTTCTCCAATGTGGTTAGGTGACCTTTATCCCACATCGGGTTACCAAGTGATTCGAGTGTTGTATAAAATGATGGTGTTAAAATTGTTTTAAAAGGGATTTAAGTTTTCTAAATTTTAGTTTGGAAAACTATTTATGTACCTTGCATTTGCATGCATTCAAATGTATGGTATTTTGTTTGAAAACCAATTTTCAAAGTTCCTTATAATAAAACCTATTTTATTATGAAATCTTAACCTTTAATAGAACCAATTTTATAACCTAATGATTTCTAAGGAACCAATCTTATGCAAATTCTTGATTTTAAGTTTTAACAATCCAAATGCAAAACAAAACATAAATCAACCAAGCAAGCATAAATAAAACAACCACAAATTCATAACCATAGCCACCTAAAATGACCACAAATGTCCTAAGGGACGAGAATGACACACAAGGCATGTGTCGGTGAACTCCCACTTGATCCCGCATCTATATGCTTCAAGTGTCCATCTTGTGTTGTGACTCTTCCACTTTATTTGGGCTTCCATTTGGGCTCCAACTTCAGCTCCTAGCTTTCTTGGACCTCCATGTTTGAGTTTTGGCCATTGGGCTTAAATTCCATCTTGGACTATGAGGTCCATTAAGGCCCAAAACCAAAACCGTAGCTATGTTGCATCTTCTTTTACAAAAAAACATATCCTAATACGTTTTTCTCTAGTAAAAGAAATACAACAAATATACTTATTATTACAAACCAATATGAAATGAATAAATAGATTACAAACCCAAATAAATGAATATTACACCCATATTGAATAAACCGAATAAATCACAACACAAACACACATCCAAAAGGTCATGGCTAGGTTATGAACATCCATTTGCACATCCAAATGTGCAAGGTCTTGAAGACCAAAATGGTTCCCCTTTTACCCATAAAACTTTCGGCCAAGGTTAACCAAACCGAAAGTTTCGGGTTTTGTCCAAACCAAAAAAAATAATAATAATCATCCATATAACCTAATTCTTCAAGATTACCACATGCATGTAAAGTATAATCTTGAAGAACCAAGGTGTAACCAAAAGCCAAAAAAAACTTTCAGCCATATGATGAACCACACCATAAAACCCGAAAATATTTAGATCTATGAAGCATGTATCCGTATAAGCAGCTCTTGATGCCATTATTGGGTTTTAACAAGATTATCAAAGTCATATAAACCCATTTCTATGAAAATTCAGTGGATAATAAAGTTTTAAATCTTGTTAGTTTGATTAATATAAAACCGATTTTATATAGATAAACCCAATGCCCGGATCCATATACGATAATACATGCTATCAAAACAACCATAGGGTGTTTGATCATACTACCTTCAAGTTTCAGAAAATCGAAGAAGATGAAGCTTTGAATAACAAGTATTCAAAGGAGAAGATCCTCAAGCTTCTATACCCTTCCAAGCCTTCAACAAACACCTTGTTGCTAAGATTTCACTTTGCAAAATCTCTCTTGTATTCTAACGAATGTAGAGAGAAGGAAGAGAGAAAAATCTTGTGTGTGAGAGAGAGTCTGCCAAAAATGGTTAAACCTATGCACCACTCAATTTACATGCATGTCTTTGATATAAACAAAACATGAGAGAGAAAGGGGAAAGGAGGGCTGGCCTCCTTTTGTTTTTCCCACCAAAACTCCAAACTCTATTTTATTATTATCTACTTATATTATGTCAATGTTTCATAATAAAATGTAACATGACATAGAACAAGTAGCATGCAAAATATTTCTTTAACCAACTTAAATAACATCTCTAAAAATATAAACTATCCATATAATTTATTTACCACACAAGTGCAAATATTTAGAAAAAATATCGTGGGTGTTTGTCTAGCTTGTTAGATCATTTCTATTAGTTAGATCATATCTAGTGTTATTTATAAGTATTGATATTTATTAGTTAGATCATATCTAGAATAAATATCGTGGGTGTTTGTCTAGCTTGTTATTGGGTACCTGACTTGGATCATAACGTACTAGCCACACCAACTCTAATATGTGTCTTGGGCAGACCGATTCCAACAGTAACAACAAACCGTGTTTGCTAAAGATTAAAAAGAATATTAATTTCAAATTTCATAATTAACATTTTATACTATGTATATTGACATTGTTGAGGAATATAAAGAAAAAAAACTCGAATTTGCATTCATTTTACGAAGTAATGTTATTAATCATTAAATTATAAGTATATGCTGAAAAGTCAATCCACTTTTTAAAATCAATCCATTTATATGTTGATTGTGTTTGTAAATATTCATATAAATTTATAAATTATAAATATAATTTATAAATATATCCATTTATTATTTCAGTTAATAAAGTAAATTATATATGTGTTAAAAAATAAGGATATTATATATACCAATCACTTTCATACATAACAAAGTTTATCATACTTAGTTTTATGGTTTTTATTATTAAGGATTTTTTCGGGTTTTTTGTGCAACTTGAATTTCTTGTGGGTCAAAAGTTGGTAAATAGATTATTTGGTATAAGCTAACTACAATTGGCTCAAAATTTGTTACGGGTCAAAAGGTGGTCCGAGTATTTTTATAAGTTTGAGAATACAAGTAAATTTATCTTCAAATTTGTTACGAGTTCACAGTGTTGACTTCAATATGTCAAACATATGTAAGTTAGAATTTCTAACTATACTAGGAGAACCAAGAAGAGTCTATGATGGCGGAGCTAAAAAACGAGCAAACATGAGCCAATATGGCAAGCCGACAATCGACGGCTATGGCAAAAGTGATTCACCAGCCAAAATTCTTGCAAACTTCGACATTAAATCTAGTACCATTCATATTATTTAAAACTCTGTTCAATTTCACGGACTTCTCGACGAAGATACTTTATCTCATATTTCTCTATTTCTTCGAATTTTTGGAACCTTCAAAATCCAAAATTGCTCCAAAGATCGAGCGAGACTTAAACTATTCCTATTTCCGCTCCGAGACAACGCCTTGGGATTGATTGAATCTTTACCTTCGGGTGCCGTCACCGACTGTAATAAGATGGTTTAGCAATTCTTTCTAAAATATTATCCACCCGAAAAAAATGCCAAGTATCACGATAGCATCACTGGATTCCGGACAAACGAAGAGGAGTCACTATACGCAACATGGGATAGATACAAGAGCCTTCTTCGACGATATATGCACCATGGATTGAACAAGTGGCTTCAAGTTCTTCGACGCTCAAACTAGTCAAATCAAACAAGCAATCAATCAGGTACCTAGTGGAGATCTCGGAACCAAGTCTCCGAGTGAGGCATTAAAGATCTTAGAAAAAGCTGTCAAGAAAAGCTTTGCCTATAATCCACCTAGATCAACCCCATCATACAAAGGCATACACCATGTTGACAATAGTACCTTTATCTCTGCACAATTCGAGTCCTTCTCGAAGAAATTTGAACAGCTTCAGTATGAGTTGGTCAAAGCAAAGGTAAAGTGTGAAAGATGTGGGGGAGTTCACAAGGTCAAATACTACCAAACTATAAAAATCGAAGAATGTGATTTCCTAAGTCGACAGAATTACATGTATGGCAATACTTACAACTTGGTTGGAGAAACCATCCCAACTTCAGCTGGAGGGATGAAGCCAATAATCAAGCTCTAGCAGGCTTTGATAAACGACCTTTTAATCAAACCAAACCCTCTGAACCTAACCGTTCATTCCAAAACCAAGGTGTAAGTGTCAACCAACAACCAAAATGGTGGATCTACAATGGAGACTCTTTTAACGTAACTCATAGCAAGTTCTGAAGCTTCGAACAAATTGACAGAAAACCAAATCCCTGAAGAATGAAGTAGAGCTAAGGAACCAGAAGGCATCTCTGCAAAACATCAAAAATCAAGTAGGTCAGCTAGCCTAGCTACTTTTTGTGAGACAACCTGTAGGAATCCCTAGTAACACAATTACCAACCCCAATGCTCAAGCCAATGTCATAACCCTAAGAAGTGGCATAACTGCTACAAACAACTCACAACTAATCCTAAGCCTATCAAAGAACCTGTGAAACCATATATTCGACTAGTTCCATATCCAGCCCGACTGAAGCAGGAAAAGATGGACGCACAATATGGCAAATTCCTAGAACTCTTTAAGAAATTGCATATTAACCTTCCATTCATAGAAGCCATTTCACAAAGCCAAAATATGCAAAGTTCTTAAAGGAAGTTCTATCCAACAAAAGTAAGGTATAATGACTAGCACATGTGGTACTCAGTTAAGAACGCTCCGCAATTCTCTAGAACAACCTTCCAAAGCCCTGAAATTTTCACTATCCCTTGATTGATTGGAAACTTGTTTGTCAGCAATGCCTTAGCTGACCTTGGAGCTAGCATCAACCTAATGCCTTATATGGTTTTCTCAAAGCTAGGACTTGGAGAACCTATTCCAAACCGTATGAGCATTCAGCTAGCTGATAGATCAGTGAAATACCCAAGAGGCATAGTTGAAAATATGTTAGTCAAAATCGACAAATTCGTCTTCCATGTCAACTTCGTTATTCTAGACATGGATGAAGACAACTTTATACCCCTTATCCTAGGTAGATCATTCTTAGCTACCGCTAGAGCACTCATAGATGTTTGCTGATGTATAAGAAATTATACATCTTTCGGCACCAAAATATCTCCAAATAAGCGTAATTTCGGCAACGTTATTAGAATAAATAACCACTATTGTTTATAATATCTATCAATAAGTAAATAAAGCCCTAAGGAATAAAACAAGCTGAAATATAAGAAAAAACGGAGATAAATAGTGAAAACTGACTCAACACACCCCATGGTGAATCAAGACACACCCCATGTTATCAAGGGCAAGAAGAAAAGGCAAAATAGAAGGTTCTGAAGCAAAACACTGCCATGCCTTCCCAAAACACGGTCATGCCTTCCGTACAAGAGAAAAAGACAAAACAAGAGAAGTTTAGACATTTTGGAATTCAACACGGATGTACCTTGCTTAACACGGCTGTGTTACATTGGAGTTGTACGATCTGACATGGACAATTAATGCAGCAAGACAAAAATGGCGACACGGTCGCGCCTTGCTTAACATGGTCGTGCCTAGAGGACCTGGACAACCTATAAATTGAATCTACTTCTTCATTTAATGGACTAAAACATCCCTTGGAGGAGCAGTCAATACTATCCAACCACTTCCTTTCACCACCAACAATATGAGGTTTAATCTCATCCATCCAACCCTTGAAGATTAAAGAGATTAAGCTTTTGGGAGAAGTCATTAGCAACAAAGATTAGTCGTCCAAATTGGTTAGATTGTTTCAATTTGATCATGTTTATATCAATTACTTTAATAATTATCATCATGTCTATTAATGGCTAAACTTCCACAGTATCATCGTGGTTTATAATGAATCTTAATTGAAGTTTAATAATGATAATAAAACATGTGATCGGTTTTTAATAACTAATGGTTATGTCGCAATTATCAATTGATAAGGAATGTTACAATATTCTTAAAAGATACCCCAAGTGCTAAGCTTGGCGATAATCCAGAAAATTGCTAGTTTTGCGAAGCTTTGACGAACGTTAAAATAGACACCAATACCCCGAACTTGATGATAAGACGAGATATCGCCATTCTTGTAAGGACTTGGTTGATAAATTATGAATCTTTAAAATCAACCCCATATACTGAGCTTGACGATAAACCAGGGAACTGCCACTCTTGTGAGGGTTTGGGGAATAACTTAAGAACCTTTCAAAGAGCCGCCAAGATTTCGAGTTTGATGATAAGCCGATAAATCACCATTCTTGTAAGGGCTTGGTTGGGGAAATACATGAATATTAATATTGGCATGTACCAAATGGAATATTAATAGTGATTGACCATTTTAGAATGGGAATTATCAACAATGTTGTGAAAACGGATTATTGGTGTTCATCCAATAAGATTGGTTAATTACTCGTTAAGTGAGTGTGCAACATAACCTATTTTAAGCAACTCTTGAGTGGTTATTACATGAGTTCCATAATTGTGTGTTTTAATACTTGGTAATTAAAGGTTAATCTTTTAAGACTCATCTTATCTTAATTGGTGTTTTATGTATAATACAATGGTTATATTTAATAAGGTATCAAGGAAAAATTCACTTAGTAATTTAAGGGATTGTCTCGTCTTTAAAGTGAGTTAATTATCTTTATCAAAAACCACTTGCTTACATAAAATGATGTTTTAGTAAAAGGGGTCAAGAGTTATCTCTTTCTTTAATTATCATGGAATAACATGACTAATAATTTTATTCTCACATTTAATCACCATAGCAAGCTCAAAATCACATGTTTACTGATCAACTATTAAACCAAGTTAAGAGGAGTTTTAACCAAGATGATACACTTCTATATTTTATATTCTTTCTATCTTAAATTATAACATACCAAAATCATTGTCTTTTAATTTATGTTTCTTAAAACTCATTTACTAAAACCAAAACCAAAATGATTTTCACTTCTAGTTAAATAAATACAACGATTTAATAGTAAAACTCTATAAGTGCGCTCGTGGATCAATACTTGGTTCTTACCTAAACATTACTACATATACGACTAGTACAATTGCCTAATTGTGTGTGGTTTGTTAAGATAATAATCATTTTATAAATTTTAAACACGGCATTATGTGAGCAAACCTTTGAAAAAATTAACACCTTTTTCATACTACTCCCACCACGCATCATTTGCACCGTCAAACTCTCTCTCAGGTAGAGGATGAGGAGGTAACGTTCGATTTAGGAAAATCCATAAAACATCTGCAGTACATGATGATTTCGCATACCTTCTAGATATGTGAGAAACAATATTGAGCTATCATCTATGAAAAACAACTGAAAAAGAAGCATGCGACACACAACTGATCGAGGAGAAGGCAAACGCCAACAATTTAGCGGATCAAGTTATTTGTCAAGAAAAGGAGGAAAAAGAAGAAAGCAACTCGAAGGAAACATTCGAAAAAGTAGATAAAGATTTAGAACCTAAAGCCAAACCATCTATCAAAGATCCACCTACTTTATAACTCATATAATTACCCAAACACCTCGAGTACGCTTTCCGTAAAAGCAATTCTCATTTACATGTAATCATTTCTTCTGACCTTTTGAGCGATGAGAAAGAAAGATTGCTTGACATTCTTAAATCTCATAAGAAAGCCATCACTTGAAAAATCATGGATATAAAAGGTATCAACCCGTCATTTTGTACTTACAAGATTACGATGAAAGAAGACTTCAAACCCGTAGCGCAGCACTAGAGACGACTGTTGGTGCACATTTTGTGGCCGTCGCTTGGCGAATAGTTTAGAATGTTTATGTTGTATGCTGTACACCTAGGTAGTGGTTCACGCTGAAAGTGATCCATTTGAAAGAGCATTTTCAAATGGATACTCATTCGATCGAATGGCAGACTGATTCGATCGAATGAGTCTGCCATTCAATCGAATAGGACTCATTCGATCGAATGAGTCTGCCATTCGATCGAATAGGACTCATTCGATCGAATGAGTCCTGACCGAATGGCAGCGGGTATAAATACCAGCTTTCAGTCGTGAACAGGTAAGAGTTTTGAGGATTTGCGTGCCCGGAGCCCAGGTGCTGTCCGGATGAGGGGGGAGGCCATGCTCGACCTCCCCCTGCCATAGATCGTGATTTCTCTGTTTAAACAAGCATGTAACCGTTCGCGTTTATCAATAAAGTGTTTGTTTTTATCTTTGATCTGTGGTTGAAACCTTCCGTCTCGAACGCGCTCGGATCGTCTCGGTCCCGGCTGAACCAACAATTGGTATCAGAGCCACGGTTACCGCTAGAAAGGTCTAACAACCGATCTAGCAAGCCGAGCTCTTGATTTTATGCGTTCTGGACGTTAAACTGTTGGTGTGTTCTTCGTGTTCTTCGCGTTTTCTGGGCTGGCGTTGAAGGAGTCGAATCAGTCCATTCGATCGAACAAGTTCCCCATTCGATCGAATAGGCCTATTCGATTGACTGATTCGATCGAATCAGTCTTCCCGCTCAAAAGTGTCAAATTCAAACGCCAGTTTTTCCCGCCCATTCGATTGTCTTCATTCGATCGAATCAGATTGTATTCGATCGAACTGGTTTTCCCGCTCAAAGTGTCAAATTCAAATGGCTGATCGAACCAGTTCTTCATCCGATCGAATCTGTTCTTCATCCGATCGAATCTGTGCTTCATTCGATCGAACATGTTCCAGACCAAAAAAAAAAAAAAAAAAAAAAAAAAAAAAAAAAAAAAAAAAGAGTCTGGAACGCCCGCTTACACGAAAACTTGCCCAAGCCATTTTTATCAGTCGGGAAGTCTTCTGAAAAAGTTTGGCAAAAATAAAATTTTTTCGACAAAATTTCCGGGAAATTTTCGGTTAATTTTCGGGTCAGTGATGAAGATTTTTCTGGACATCCTATACAAGTTGATTACTATCCAGAAAAAGTTTGGTGACAGTGAAATTTCACTGATATTTGCCGGCAAAGTCAGAACGTTTAAATGTTTAACGGTTAAAGCGGCAAATTGGGGCGATGAACAATGCACAATCACCTGAAGGAATAATCGTTTACAAGTTTAATGGATAACCCCTTGTTCATTGAGCTTCTACAGTGGTGATTGTTATAAGAACACAGAAGAACAGAGAAAAGTGATTACTGATGAGTTATTGTGGGGTAGTCAGGAGCATCTGACTATTTATGGGCCAACCAAGTTTAATTTATTGTCCGCATTCTGAAGATTCTGCTTTGTGGAGAGAATCTGAGTTTGAGTTATTGTGGGGTAGTCAGGAGCATCTGACTATTTATGGGCCAATCATGTTAAATATTTATTTTCCGCATGTGAGAATTCCGCTTTGTGGAGGGAATTCTGTTGAAAATTGGTGATTCGCAATCACGAAGTTAATGATGTGTCTTTGTCTCCGATGATGAATCTGCATACAAACTAATCTGTTTAGGGGGAGTAGCTGTGGATTGGAAGCCTCTGTCATTTGTCCAATACATGTTGGTGAAGTAACCGTGTGGGTGAAGATTCGCCGATAGTAAGTCGCGCAGCGGAAGCGTGCATGTATTGTCATGTCTATATATTGGGATACACGTCAACGTCTGAGGGGGAATTTCTACAGTTGGTTGTTTTAAACAGATTATTTAGTCTGAAGATGTCAGCAATGGAGAACACTTTGCATCATTAACCGAGAGTTCAGTCTAAGGGGGAATCTTGCTGCAATGATGGTATTCTTCAACGTGATTATCAAGATAAAGCAGAAGATTTGACTGAAGATTGCAAGAGGTGTCTACAGCAATTCGCAAGCAACGTCCAAGGGGGAATTTGTTGGTGCACATTTTGTGGCCGTCGCTTGGCGAATAGTTTAGAATGTTTATGTTGTATGCTGTACACCTAGGTAGTGGTTCACGCTGAAAGTGATCCATTTGAAAGAGCATTTTCAAATGGATACTCATTCGATCGAATGGCAGACTGATTCGATCGAATGAGTCTGCCATTCAATCGAATAGGACTCATTCGATCGAATGAGTCTGCCATTCGATCGAATAGGACTCATTCGATCGAATGAGTCCTGACCGAATGGCAGCGGGTATAAATACCAGCTTTCAGTCGTGAACAGGTAAGAGTTTTGAGGATTTGCGTGCCCGGAGCCCAGGTGCTGTCCGGATGAGGGGGGAGGCCATGCTCGACCTCCCCCTGCCATAGATCGTGATTTCTCTGTTTAAACAAGCATGTAACCGTTCGCGTTTATCAATAAAGTGTTTGTTTTTATCTTTGATCTGTGGTTGAAACCTTCCGTCCCGAACCTGCTCGGATCGTCACCGGTCCTACAACGACTAAATCCAAATATGCAAGATGTGGTGAAGAAGGAAGTTCTCAAACTGCTTGATGCAGGATTGATATACCCCATATCTGATTCTCCTTGGGAAAGTCATGTTCAAGTAGTCTTGAAGAAAGGAGGAATGTCGGTAGTCTCCAATGACAAGATTGAAGTGATTCCTATGAGAACCATCCCAGGATGGCGAGTTTGCAACGACTATCGCCAACTCAACGATTCCACTAGGAATGATCACCTTCCTCTCCCGTTCATTGATCAGATGCTCGAGCGTCGGTCAAAAATATGTACTACTATTTTATTGATGGATTCTCTGGCTATTTTCAAATTCCAATCTCACCTGAAAATCAAGAGAAAACAACATTCACATTCCCCTATGGTACGTTCATATATCGATGAATACCCTTTGGGCTGTGCAATGCTCCATCTAATTTTCAATGTTTATAGTTGCTATGTTTCACGACATGATTGGGGATTCAATGGAAGTATTCACGAATGACTTCTCCGTCTTTGGCGATTCTTTCAATTTATGTCTTTTAATCTAAAAAGGATGTTAACACGATGTGAGGAAGCCAACCTTGTGCTAAATTTGGAGAAATGTCACATTATGGTTAAAGAATTCATTGTTCTCGGGCAAAAGATCTCTCAAACAGGACTAGATGTGGATAGAGCAAAAATTGAAACCATTTCAAAACTTCCACCACCCGCATCTATTAAATCCATTCGAAGTTTCCTCGGCCATTCGGGTTTTTATCGTCGTTTCATATAAGACTTTTCAAAATAGCCTGGCCAACGACACAAGTTATTGAAAATGATGTTCTATTCATCTTCTCCGAAGAATGTTTTAATACATTCCAAATACTGAAGGACAAACTTGTAGCTGCTCCAATGATAGTAGCTCCAAACTAGACACTACCATTCGAACTCATGTGTGATACGAGCGACTTCGCATTTGAAGCAGTCTTAGGACAAAGAAAGGATAAGCACTTTCATCCAAATTACTATGACTATAAAAACTTTGAATGATGCTCAAGAGAATTATATGACTACAGAGAAGGAGCTTTTAGCCATAGTATTTGCTTTCAACAAATTTTGTTCTTATCTAGTCATTTCAAAAACCATTGTCTACACAGATCATGCGTCAATTAAGTACTTATTCACCAAACAATATGCTAAACCCCGTCTAATCCGATAGATTTTACTTCTATAAGAATTCGATATCAAAATCAAGGACACAAAGGGTGCTAAAAATGTTGCAGTCGATCATCTTTCATGTCTAGAATGCCTAGCTTCACAAGAAATTACGGGGGTCAAGATAAATGACAACTTTTCTAACGAATTTCTTACGCATATCTAGACTCGCGAAGGAAATCATCCTTACTTTGTTGAAATCGCAAACTACAAAGCCAGCGAATGGCCTTTCAGCAGAGGAAGAAATTTTCTCTGATGTCAAGTATTACTTTTGCGAGGATCCTTACTTGATCCGCAACATGGGGAGAAAAATTTTCTCTGATGTCAAAACTGTCCATATTCAGAGAAAAATTACCAACATGGGGCGTGTTGAGCTCAACACAGCCATGTTGATAGGCCATGATAGATTATAAATTTTTCACAAATCCCTTGAAGTTTTTGCACATTCCGTAGCCCTATATCTCTGAATTAACAGCCTAAAAGTTGCCTACGAAACCCTCAAATGCCTGAAACCCGATCCCAAAACCTCCATAGAAGAAGAACATCAACTTAGAGATGATTCTGCAACTTTAGGAGGCGGCCCGAGAACTCACTACAATGCTTATCCAAAATGAGCAACGAGGCGTGGCTCTAACCGAAATTGTTGAAGATATGAAGATGGAACTACGAGACATCAATGAACAAATCCATATTCAGTCCATCCGGTTGAGTTTCTTTCCACCACAGCCACCACCGTCTTTCAGTGGAGACAATCATTACGAAGGGAACCTACTCAGAGGGGGTGGTTTTGGTGACCCCTACGCCAACCTCTTTTGATTTGTTTGTTGAATATCCGTAGGAATGTATTAGGACTAGTAATTAGGACCAACCAGGCTTAACCCAGTTCTTTCTTGTTGTTTTTATTCTTGGTTTTTATTTTTTGTGCATTTATTTTATGTATTTTTCTAGATTTAATGTAATTTAGGACTTGTTATGAAATGAAGTTTAATTGTGTTTTAGGGATAAGATTTGCACATGCTTAACCACCCTCCCAGTTATACGAGAGGAAATTCGAAAAATGATTCCAAGTGACCCAAAATGGCCGTGTTGAGTATAACACGGGCCATGGTCACCTTATAATTGTTATAGCTCACCATTTCTATAATCGTTCAACTTTTTGAAACTGGCATTTATGTCACTCTTCAACACGGGCCGCGTTTATGTCACCATGGTCGTGTTTTTCCCTATGGTGTGTCTATAAATGGTTTTCACTTCCCATTGTTTTTCCCTATGGTGTGTCTATAAATGATTTCATGCAACACATGGGCCGTGTTTTTCCTGGAAACGGTAGTGGTCAACCCTGAAAGTCAACATGATACAGGCTGCATCAGCTCATGTTGTGTTGAGCTCAACACGGTCGTGTTGAGCCTCTGGACATAATCCAACCTTTTCTAATTCGTGCAATCTTGATCCGTTTTTTGTCTTAGGATGGCTCACTTCAGCGAACGACACCGGTGCTTGCAATTATTCGACGGAACCCAATTAAAAAGAATGGCATTTAACTGCTTGCAAAATATTAAGTGGGGAGTCGAGAAGCCGATGCTCTATGGGTGTACAAGAACACTTATGGAATTCGACGTACAATCACATGATAAATATGGTTGAGAGCCTGTGGATAAGATTTTTCTCAAGTGCGAATCGGTTAGTAACCGAACTAACCATGGAATTTTTAGCTTCATTCCAGCTAAAAATAAATCAACCTTTGAGCGACCTTTGGGAACGAAACACACCAAGGTTTAGACTGGGAGGTGGGTGGCACGACTCGGACCTCACCACTTTTTGGATTAACATCGGTCTTTACCCCAACGAAGAAATCATAGCTGACATGTGGTATAGATCAGCCCACACGTTCCCAGATGAGATAGGAAGACCACACACTTTTGTAGGACAAATGAGAAAGGACGCCTGGGAAATGCTATCGCCACACAGTGGGGATACTTACAACCCGGGTGTCTCCGAAAGCACTAAACTCAAAGATCCTTTAATCAGGTACATTCACTGCCTCTTAGGTAACACACTTACCGAACCCGGCACTAACAGAGCACTTGTAAATCTCCGTGACTTTTGGGCACATGACTGATGAGGACGAGAGGGCATTGCAACATAGTCTAGATGCTCTGTTATTTACTTTTTAAGAATGCCCAAGTCGGGGTTGGTGTACCATTGTTCGGAGGAGGGTGGACTGTGAAGCTTTACGGTTTTATATGGAGTAGAAACTCGAGGCACACTAGGGCCAGATCCTTGCCCAAGATCTTGACGAATGCTCTAGGATGGGAATGGTTGAGGTAGTCTCCATTGAACCATACATTGTGAGGTTCGTAGACTCCTCAGACATAGTTTTGGACGCAAATAACCAAGGAATGATATAGGAGACTTCCGATCCCATCCCACGCATGTCTGACTATAGGATCATTTGTAGTATGACTAGGTGTGTGGCTGTGTAGACTTGTTATGATGATGGTTGTGTTTGAACATATTTATTTTTGTGTATTTCGTATGGATGCTTCTGGACATTATTATTATTATTATTATTATTATTATTATTATTATTATTATTATTATTATTATTATTATTATTATTATAAGTTTTGTATGATGCCCACTTTCCAGGTGGCATGGGTAATTATATACCCATGCTTACTTTATGTTTTACATCTTATGTATTGCGTTTTTGGTTGTATTTGTGGATTTTATGCAGATATGATATATTTTTAGTCCTAAAATCAACCCGACAACTTGCAAGTGCACAACAATTTTGTCGTGGATCATAGGGAAGTTAATTACTTTTAGGCTTCATTTTACATTTATTTTTGAATCTTTTCACATTGAGGACAATGTGAGATTCAAGTGTGGGGAGGGGTTTACACTTGGCAAAACCAAGTCTTAAAAAATGAAATTTTTGAACAAATTTAATATTTTTGCAACAATAAAACCATTAGTTTTTTTAATATTTTTGGCAAACCGGGAAACATTAGAGCAAAATTATCAATCTCAAAAGTGATAAATTAAAAATATGGTTAGTAATATTGAAACTAATTTTATGCGAAATATGACATTTTCACCCAATCCTTCCGTTTTTTGATAATTAAGCCTCATGCAGATATTTAGAAAAATACTCGTATATTAAATATTTTTAGTGAGTCATATACTTCTTGCGCGATTAAATAAGCAACCCCAAACACCCTATACGATAGTTTTCTAAAATTATTAACCCTTAATCGCGTATTCAAATGTTTGTTGATAAAGTTGTGTGTTTTGGTTTAATTAGCAAAGGTTAGGAAAAGCATCATGTCACTGCCTCATGGATAGTGAAGCTTTAACTTGCCACCTCTTGATCTAAGCGTTGTGACTTTACAAGTTTTCACTGTCACACATGGCCTCGGGGGTCCTAGCCGTATGTCCAATAGTTGATATTTTGATTTTGTAAATACATCAAAGTTGGGTTCGTTTAGCGGAAGTTTTTCGTTAAAATATTTTTTTATAAAATGTCGAGATTTAAATACCCATTTGATAAATACAAAAGATGTATTTTCGAATACCTTTTCATTCATTTTAATTTCAAATATTTAAGCCATTAGATAGCATATATTGACTATATCTTAATCTTCTATCTGGCTGATCAAACATTTATGATAGTCTTTAAAATAATTATAGAAATATGCTAACGATATGCTGGGTGAATCATTTACAGATTCTAAAACATTTGTGGGGGAGGGGGGGGAGGGGTTACTAATACACACACATAAGTCAATAATATCCTAGGAGCTGTGCCCATTGGAAATATAGTTTGAGACTAGTGTATAAGATGTCTGCTACTTGTCAGTTATGCTTGGATCCAGACACATATGCACTTAGTCTAGGTGCTTATGTATTTTTTGTTTTATAACGTTTTCAAACATTTTAAGATAAACAATATAATTGTCTTTTTGGATCCAAGACAACTAACATGTTGTCTTTTCAAAGTAAATCAGTTTATTACCCAATTAAACATATTCACTTTTCGGCTCAGCCAGTGAATTAGTTTAAAGGTTTTTACATTTGTAAACGTGTTTTAACTCTTCTAATACACACACCAATTTTATTACACCACGACCTACAGTGGAATACGCCTGTGTGTAACATTGTTTGCTCGGTAGCTCAAAGACACTAATTAATAGATACAATAATTATTTAATTTATTAAATAAACTCAAGTCCACAATTATAATAAACAAATCAAGCAAATCGTACAAATATTTCTTTTGTTTATATAACCTAAAGCCAAATTAAATTGTCTTCACAAACGTCCAAATATTCAACTAGAAAACCTATAATATGTGTAAAAATATGGTTTTTATCAACACAAAGTTGATGCGCAATACACAAGTTTATATATAAAAAATATGAAATTAAAACAATTCGTATGTGAATATGACAATTACAATACTAGTGATATGTAACAATTACCAAATAGAAATAGATGTTGACACGTTATAATTAGCATAAAGCTAACATACCAAGGTAATGTATGCATACTAGACGAAGATAGATGAGGGCGAGGTCAAACCACCAAACAATAAAATAAACACATAAAAATATTGAATAACATCAATGAGAAATGAATCATCACACACGTATTATTGAATTGTGGTTGAGGAAATATAAATGTAAATAATTGAGGTTAATATAAGATAAGCATGTTACTTCCAAAAGTAAAAAAGGAAAAAGGAGTGTGAACTACTCATCTTAAAGTAGACGAGTGAAGACGTTTAATATAATAAACTTGAACTTGAAATAAGCTAGTTGACCAGACCAAACCATATAATAATATAATAACACTAAAGCAAATAAAATAATAAAACTTGACTAATCAAACTAAGAAATTCCAATTGAATAAAAGTTAAGAAAAAATATGTGTAAGCGACTGTTCAGTTCGTGTTCGGTCCGAGTATTGATATAAGATAGGATTGAGAACTGACATCACCAAAATATGATAAATAAGATGAGATGAAGAAAAATCCGAAGTTACTTGCGTCAGAATGTTAAATAAATGAAAATCTCCAAATTGAAAGTAACATAAACCTTAAACAAAATTAATATCCCCCAATTCATTGAAATAGAATGAGGGCTTTTAAGCATGGATGATTTAGAACATAAAATATATACAAAAGTTCCCGTGAATCGGATCCGAACTAGGAGGATCGAATAACTTGAATAAGAATGACTTTTAAAAGTCAAAGTTGCAAGAACTCTTAATTTGAAGCACCAAATCATGAAATTGAGTTATGAGATAGATAGTAAATGACTAGAAAAGTTTGAGGGGTGACTACATAGGTTAGGCAAGCTTGGATAACAAGTTGAAATCGTTTAATCAAAAGATAATGTTTTATGACCAAAATAAACAAATTAAAAAAATTAGCAAATAACTTGTTCCCTACTCCACGAATTTAAGGGAATATGTTTGGAATGATGCTAGGGCATATTCTAATCTTTCTATAAAGAAGAACACAAAATCAGGTTGCCAAATAAGCGAAATCGACTATGCAAGAAAATTTGTGTATCAGCACTCTCTCGCGCGTTGCTAAGTTTGATAGAAAATCCTTGACAACGCGCGAAGGAACTGATATCCAAAGTTTTGGTTTTTGATATTTTTGTCCCTTAAACTTTATTTAAATGCAATGATGACATAAAACACATGAAATTGAGTTTGCGAAATATTCCAACAACATAAACGAACAAAATTCGATAAAATTAAAATATTGGATATGTACAATAGTCTTTTAACAATAATTAGAAATCCAGAGATCTAAACGGGTCGGTTTTTCTGGTTTGAAAATTGACAAATGTTATACACTTGTCCCATAAAAGTACGATTGTTTGATAAGGGTTAACATATTCACCTTTTGGCTCTGTCGATGAACTTCTTCTAGCAGTCTTTGCGTTTTCACATACTTAAGCTATCATAAATAGGTTTTTTATAATTATCTGGATATTCTGATTTGATCCAGTTGCAGACCAAACGTGCCTGGTTTTTTCATTTCAAACCTCATCTATAATTAACGGTTCAATTTTTAGGTTCAAAACTTAATTTCAAATAAAATTGCAAAATTTAATGTGAGACAGACTGTATCAAGATGGGATGGTCCTTATCATCTTAGTTTGAGTCAGCGTATCATCTTAGTTTGACCCACTGACAGAACTTTTGTTGTGATGGACCGTATCAAGATGAGACGGTTCGTCTCATCCTTCTGTTTGGCCTGTTAAGGGTAAAAGTCATTTTGGACATATTTTCGACATCCGTTTATATGTTTTAAAGATCTTATACATGCTTAAAATACTTAGTGTAACTTCTGTAATTTATCATTATTGAGTTTTGAGTGATAATAACTTGGATACTCGCTTACATATAACAAACTTACTTTAAACGAGTCTAGAGCACTATACCTTACTTCCAAACTATATCATAACCTAGGGGAGACTTGGTATAACCTCTAGTACTAATGGAGAGTGATAAGAGCTTAAATACAGGCTGTACCACCCTCGCTTGGCTTGTTCTTGCTTACGAACTCCAAAGCACTTGCTTAAACTCGATTGTTATGTGTGGTATGTTAATATGATGATTGATGATGAAAAAGGTCGAGTTAGAGTTTCTATTTATAGCCTTATGCATGAGCATGAGTCATAATAATGGAGTTGACATGTCACCATCAATTTTGTCGCATTTTTCCTGACTTGGCGAATTAGACGGACTATCACAAGATGAGACGGTACGTCTCATCGACCATCTCAGAATTGTAGGAGGATGATATACCCCGTCTAAAAGGATAACTTAATACCCATGTTTACTTTGATACAAACCGTTTAATAATAAGATGGTCCGTCTCATCTGAATTTTGAAAAATTACATATAAGACCATGTTTAAGTTTGACAGAATTACAATTTGGTTCTTCAACTTCTAAAGTTGGCAAACTTGACATGGAAATTTTTGAGAGGTTAAAGCATTTTCATCTATTTCCCTATCTACAAATCCTAACTTACACTAAAACAAACTACATGTTCTCTCTTTTCTCAATTAAATAATATTTTTTATACCTTTATCATTACCTTTCTCTATCCTTTACTTACGTCCACTTTCAAAAAATATTAAAAATTTTATTGGGTGTTACAGGAACATTTTAAATATACATAAAAATCAATAAATTTTCTCTCTCATTCACTCGTAACACCCCAAACCACTCATTATATTATAAATCGCTCACTCACTAAATTTGATGAACGAATTCTGAATACCCTTATATTCACTTCCTACTATCCCATTAAAATAATATTTTTGTCATTTGTATTTTATTTCATCTTCTTTTTATGTGTACAAAACAAAATAAAATAATAATTCATTATATTCACGAGGTAAATTAAACAAGAAAAAATCATGATAATAATTTACTCCTTATCTATTTTATTCCCTCTCTAATCCAAACCTTACAGAAAATAGACCCTTAAAAGATGCATATTCTATATAACATTTAACAAGTTTTGTGCCGCTAAGTGCCGTTTGGGCCACTTGGCGGCACCAAATTGGTTCTTGACACTATGTTTTTTTAATTATTCTGCTATCGTAACGAACACAACGGAAATAACGGAATACGCGTAGACTCACAACCTCAACGTCTTCAGCCGACAACACTCGAGTTTTATCAGCGCCTGGTTTTACCAATCGACACCACCCCATTGGTCCACCTCAAATTTTTATATTTTTTCCATTTTTTAGATCCGGAACTGTAACGAAAGTAACCGAAAACGGCGTCCGAACTCGTTTCGAGTTACCATCTCAATGTCCGGGACTAACAGCACTTGATTTTTACCACCACGCGAGTTTACCGACTAAATAAACGTCGAATAATTTAATTTTTTTTATTTGTTAATATTTTGACGAATTTAGTTTTTGGGGTTTAACGTTCAGGCTTTACCAACGGTGTCTATACCGTAACGACCGTAACCGATTATGTCTGAATACTTGTCGAATTCAAGTAACTTAAACCGATGACATTGTGTTGATTTACCCCCTCAACACCCTTGACTAATAACGTTAGGGTTTATAACCACCTGGTTTTTGCCAACCTTCCTGGCGCAACACGCCAGGTAAAACTCTCGTTTTTACCTAATACAAGTAACAAAGTGTTAAAAGTATTCAAATTAAGTCACTCGTGCAATTGTTCTCTAAATCAGGGCACTGAGTCTTCAAATCTATCCTAATAGAATTTTTTGTGCGTCTAGAAAGCAATGGAGGAGAACATGTGTGGGTTGAGATTTATAATATATGTAGTTATATTTAAAAAAATGTTAATTATATAAAAAATAAAAAATAAAAAATAAAATCCATGTTAGCACTCCACATCATCAAAAATAAAAAATAGATAAAACGATTTCCTTATTGAAACAAAAATAAGATATGATTAAAAAACATGTTAAAACCTATAATTTAATAAAATATGAAAGTTGAGTGACTTAATTAAAAAAAATTAACTTGAGTGACTTAATTGAAATATTTTTAAAACACGATTACTATTATATAAGAGTTTTTGTTTTAGATCTTTTTAGCATATTTGAGTATTATACACCATATAACAATAAGAAAGAGTTAATATTTTCATTCCATTGTATAACTGAAATTAACGCATGATTAGAAGTTAAACAAATTGCATTTAATGTCGTAAATGTTTGCCCAAAAAGGTTTTTTATTTAAAGCCGGTGTTAATTTATAAACATGTTGAAGAGTTGACTTGTAACCGGCCAAACCTTGTTGAGTCCAAATATAGAAAAATATTAATTCTCAGTTTTAACAATATTTCCATATCCCTTTCATAACTATTTAATTCACAAAACATCATGTTCCACTTGATCACCTCCTCCTACTCCTCTAATTCTAACCTCCGCTGCTCCACCACCTTCCCATACCTCAAGTTCCAAATATACCCTTTCAACGACTCCTTCATCGCGGGTCTCATCTCCACATCCATCCTCCCACCCGACGTCACAAAGATCATATACTGCAACGCCAACTTCTCATTCTGGTCTCTCTCCTCAACCTTTACTAACCGCAACGCAAGCCCTGTTACTTCAACACGGGTGTAATGGTGATCGATTTAATCCGCTGGCGAGGACAAAGATAGAAGAATGAGGATGTATGAGTTGGGTTCTTTGCCGCCGTTTTTGCGGGAAACATAGCTCCCGTGGATCACAGATGGAACCAGCACGGCCTTGGTGATACATTGGAGTGGGAAGGGGAAGCCGTGGGTGAGGCTTGATGCGGGAAGACCGTGTCCGTTAGATGCTCTTTGGGCGCCTTATGATCTTCTAAAACATTCATATTCCTTTGATTAATTCTTTTTTAAAGAAATTAATATGAAGAAGAAGAAGAAGTGTTAAATATTTATTTTAATTTTGGAAATTGCAAATTTTACATTTGTTTAAATGCTTATAAAGTGGAAATAGGAATATTCAAATTCATGATTTTGTTGTTTTCAAAAAGAAAGACATTAGACACTCCAAGTCATATAGTAATGTATAAATGTAATAAAAATAATAAAATTATGTCTTTTGCTACAAGATGTCACACTTAGGTGCTGTTTGTTTTTTAAAACAAAAACTGTCTGTAATCTGATTTCATCTGATTTTATGTCTGTAACTGAAGATGTGGTCTGAAGGTCTGCAATCTGAAAATATAATACTGTTTGTTTTATAAACTGGGTATCGTCTGCATGAGCTGAAAATTAATTACCTATCGTACATATCACAGTAGTTAAAAGCCATTTAACGTCTGTAGACTAGTAAAATAGTTGGTGGTGGGCGGCGGACGGTGGGCAGTGGTGGTGATGGACGGTGTTGGTGGCGGATGGTGGACGGTGTTGGTGGCGGATGGTAGGTGGTGGTGGCGGACGGTGGGTGGTGGTAGTGGACGATGGTTGTGGCCGACGAGTGGGTGGTGGTGGTGGTGATGGACGGTGGTGGTGGGTGGTGGATGGTGATGGTGGCGGACGGTGGGTGGTGGTGAACGGTGGTGGTGGTGGCGGGCATGATGGGTGGTGGTGTTGGACATTGGGTGTTGGCAGGATGTTAAGAATGGGTGTTGGTAGGATGTTAAAAAGTGTGAAGATGTGTGAAGAAGTCAAACAATAGCTTCTTTTTTAAGACCATAAAAGCAGTTTGCAGATCTTATTTAAAAAAAAAAACAAACAGTCTTCAGAAGCTTATGTCTGCGCGCCCGCAGACATAAGCCTCCTGCAGATGTTTTAAGCAAAAACAAACACCACCTTAAACTTATTCTTTTAGTTGGTCTACAAACTTTAATATCTTTTGTTCTAGCTAGCTTCTTTAACTACATATAGTTTTTTTTTTGTTATTATTATTCTTTAACGGCTTAAAATTTAAAATTTAAAATAAAAATAATAAAATTGTCATCCAAAGTTTTGAACCCTCACTATATGCGAATTTATAAATACATGGGTTCCTAATAAATTTATTTTGAGTCAAAATACTGGGAAGACCTAGAAATGAGAGGTGTCCAACAGTAGAAGTCGTTTGCCAAATGGTGCATTAAACGGGACTAAGAACATGTTTGAGATTGGTTTGTAAAATGCTTGTTGGTTTATTGGTATTTTTAAAAACTTAATAAGCTAACTTGTGTTTGTCAATCATGAAAATCATTTTTATTTTACTTTTTCAAAAGAGTTAGAAAACTGTTTTCTAAAAACTCAAAATTTTAATATTTTAAAATTACTTTTTAAAAAGCCAATAAACCAACAATCATTCTTTAAACTTAATCTAGAATATACTCTAAAGCACTCTCCTACCATTGGATTACAAATAAGGGGAAGATGGCTTTGTATAATAAAATAATCGATGTAATTCTGTCTTCCGGATATTGTTGTCTTGTTGGCTTCGGTCGTTGGTTTTTTCTCTCTAGATTTTGCTAGCTTGTTATAGTTTAATATATTAACCCCATACAAAAATAAAAAGAAAATGAAATTATTCCTTTATAGTACTATCTAATAACTAAACTCACCCTCTTAATCATAGACGAAGCATAGTAATAATGCGCTGGTCGAATTGTTTTAAAGGAGGGTTATGGTTTCACACATCACTTTAGAAATTACACATCACATTTTGAGTGTAAACAAGTATACACCACTTTAAAAAGTTGTTTGACATTATATAAGCTAACTTGAAACAAGATAAAAACTACATTTAGCGTAAACTTCGAATGTTAAAATAAAAAATAAAGCCTATAGCTTACTAAGTGCATTCGTAGATACTTTTCAGAAAGAAAAAAATATGAAAAGTTAAATCTGGTAAAATAACATGCGTCCATTCTCTGATTTATAGTTGATAACCGTCAATTAAAATAGACTCAATCGAATCATACCGTGGCTGGATCACGATCCAACCAACCGATTCGGTATGGTTTTAAATAATGGTAAAAATATACATTCAAGTTTTAGTCAAATACATATATGCAACTCAAATATTGTGAAACCGTTAGATTCTCAACAGAATCCAATTGCAATTATATGATACAACCAATTGATCCACAAGACGTAATAGAATGATTCAAGCCGAATGGTTAATCGTTTATTGATAACCGAATGATCACAAATGATTCATACATGCATTTATACATACGGTTAAGCTCGATCCACCTAAATGTGCATCTCTAGGTGGCCTATCATTCTATAGAGATTTTAGCATGGTAACTGTATGAAAGTTATTAGAATGGCCAAAACTCTTATCACATTCGCTTGGAACTTCCTATTTATAGGCAAACCTGTAATTATTAATATGACCATCATTATCATTTATATTATATTAGATCAAAATATTAATTATATCTTATCATATATTAGTTTAGTAATTGTTGATGGGTCATATTACTCTTAATAGCTAATAAATGGTTTCCATTTTGGTGTATATATAGAGAGAATAAATTAACATCATAACCTAATCAAACACACATTATAATTATGTGTGCCTCATCTCTCCTAAACCGGGTTCCTCTCAAGAACCCTAACACTATCCTTAACTATACATCATAAAGGGGAACTCGATCAAGATGACAAACATGTCGACTGCATCATACTCTGCTACGGTTACTACTCTACATGCTGTAACAGGTTCATAGGTTTAATATTTATTATGTTTTCTATTACTTACATGAAGAACTGATCAACATGTGGTATCAAAGCGATGATGATTAATCAGTTCTTCATGTTTTTCCTAAATCTGGAATTGAATTAGAAGACATAGACTAAAACTTGATAAACCCTAATTTTTTTCAGTTTCTTTTTCATGTTCTATTAAGAAAACAATACAAGAAACTATTTAAAATCGCTAAAATTCATATTTAGTAAACTCTAATATTTTCGAAATTTGTTAATTTCAAGTTTAAAGATTTCGATTCCAAGTTTTTTTTTATGTTTAATTGTTAAAATTTTCGATGATATTCTTCGTGTTCATCATTATTATCGAAAATTATACATATGTTGGTTCAAAATCTAGATTAAAATTTGTTAATGATTATTTAGGGAATATTTTTTCAAATCTTGGATAACTTAAAAGTTTTAATATTTTTTTAAAAGATTTGCATCCCCTTAAAATAGGAAACAAATATAATTGTTAATCATTAAAAAGATTTGAACCAAATCTTATCATTATTAATTTAGTTAATAAAGATCATGGGTTAAGGGCTTAAACAAGTTTACGGGTTCACGGGCTATTTAAAAATCATGTATTATGAGCTTAAAATAGCTTATGTGTTCTAAGAGTTTATGAGTTTCTAAAATGGTTTGAGGTCATAACCCATAAACCCGAAAACTCACTAATACCGGAATCAACATTTTCCATAAAAATCCATAAAATCATGTAAACACGCAAATACTGAAAAACCCACTAAAAGCCGAAAACTGGCAATTCTCGGGAACCCAAAATTTCCGAGAACTAATTCCGCAAAATAAGGTCCTACTGGAAACTGAAAATTCCTTACTCTAAACATTTTCAGCTATTAACTAATTAAATGTTTTGTAAACCTTAAATATTATAAAATTTTACAAAACATAAAGGCTTAACTTGAATGAACTTTTGATGTAACACTTCTGCCCAAAGGTGATGAGTTACATATACCCTATATTCAAGTATAACTGAAAAGCTTTTGTTAGTTTTGCCTAACATGATACAAATGTCTCACTTCTGCCCAAAGGTGATTTGTTACATTTTTATTTAGCAAAACTAGCCCGCGCATAATTAAAATAATTGTCTCACTTCTGCCCAAAGGTGATGTGTTACAATTGTGTTTGCACATATACTTAAATAAATTTTAATTCTGCCCAAAGGTGATTTATTTTTTGTTTAAGTAGAACTATTAATTATAGTCTATTAGTTTGATGTTAATAATAGATATATCACATCTTCAATAAAATATAGTGATCTTCATATTAGTGATCATTCATTAATCTAATGATCATAAACTTTAATCTATATTATTTTAATATCCCATAATATTACTCACTATATTTTCTTCCATAAATAACGATCTCACCCAAATCATCCACTCTAATCTTAAAATACAATTGAATTTTGTATCATAAAGAGTTTTA
Source organism: Bidens hawaiensis (assembly GCF_021521415.1). Classification (NCBI taxonomy): domain Eukaryota; kingdom Viridiplantae; phylum Streptophyta; class Magnoliopsida; order Asterales; family Asteraceae; genus Bidens; species Bidens hawaiensis. The sequence continues at coordinate 842,681 of NW_027491919.1, forward strand.
ATAACATTTAGCTCTTCTCAATTTTAATTATTCATTAAGACATGATATGGTTGTCCTACTGCTCTTTCTAATAACAATCATTATATTAAAAACTAGAGCATAACAAATGGGATGCATCAATCATAATTTCTCTTATAATAATGATAATCAATAATTTATTTATATAAATGTTATCACTAGAGTTATTCTTGATTTAGTTTTTTCTAAGACTAATCAAAATAACTCATAAGATGCTTGCATTCTTTCTTGAAAATTATAACTATAAGGTTAAATGGCATTACCGAATACATCATAATGTAAAATACCATGACCCATAAAATTAAATGCTTACACATGGAAATAAATACATTTTTTTAGTACATTACATACTAAAATTTTCAGCAGTATAATTTGGTGCCTTACGAATCAACTATAACACTCAGAAGTACCAAAGGAAAATGAGTGTGTTGATCAGCAACATATGTACACGAAAAGAAATGTCTGGTGCTAGAAATAAGATGTTATTCAACTCACTACTACTAAAACCTAAAAGAGGATAATTCTTAGGTTCATAGACAAAATACAAGTATTACTTCCAGCTTTAGGTTTATTAAGGAGAAGTCCCATTGCAAAAATATGCCATTAGATTAGGCATAAACATTACAAGACTATCCATAATTCAAAAGAACAACTTGATAAAATTGATAGTTGTATAATAATGATATATAAGTCTGCTAATCCTAATATTCCCATTAACACATGATTTGTTGAGTCTAGTTCTATATGTTTACCCGAAATCAACAAATAACTAACATGAGTGTTAGTGACAAATTTAAATGTTAAGGTTATTAGAACCATGATAAACTGTCTTTTAATTACACTTTATGATACCTTAAATATTCTGAAGATTAACCAAAATTTAGTATCAATACTTAAGTTACATTATGACAGTTATAAGGTTTGCATAGCCAACATACAGTCACTCTTGTATTATTTGTTATCGAAATCTGGATTGAAACATTTATAAAATAGAACTAGATGATAATGTATACTTTCACAACTTTTGTTATAATGCAAATAAAAAGTTAACGAAAGACAAATAAGACCTATAATATTCATCTATTAAAACCAAATTTCATGAGAAATCATGACATGGTTGATGAGGGTGATTTTTCATATAATCTCATTCTTAGTGATTTTAAATCATGTGTTAAACTTGGCTTAAGGAATAAGTATGGGTCCACCATAAGTTATATTTCACTGACATTCGTGAAACTTATTCAAACGGAATATTCAGACATAATTCTTTTATCATTTAAAATGATCTAATCAGTATTCTATGGTCCGCGGTCTTAAAGAGATCCGTTCATATATACTTAATACGATTTCTTTTAAATATGTCCTTTAAGTTTATTATGACATCTGGACGTCAATGGAATCAAATCAAGTCTAACATATATATGATAGATTCCCACGTCATGTACATCATTGAAACTTCTCTTGTATTCCTAGAGATATTAAAGATCAGTGGGAGCCTTAAGTGTCTCAATCATAACTTACAAGATTTTCAAGAGGTGGGGGAGTGAAACTTGATATTATATCAAATACACCTCTTGTACAAGACACTGCTCCATCATAACACTATTCCATCAAAACTTATCTCTTTAGAATTTACTACTACTCTTACAAAAGTTTCATTGTTGCTTAAACGTGGACAAATTCAGATTTCTTACTAAATTAATCCTCACCAAGAGAAACTGCAACAACTTATATTATTAACTTGTTTCTCTGTTAGAATCTATTGTTCTTTAAATACTGACCCTAAGTATGCTAATTTCCTAAAGGTTTCTAAGGTCAGTGGGAGCAGTAAAAGTCTTTATAATGACTTGTTAGACGTACAAGATGTGGGGGGAAGCGAGATATTAAATTTTACTCCAATTACACCTCTTGTACACCATACTGCGCCAAATCTTACACACTTAGAATCCTGAAAATAATAGCAACCTAACTAAGAGCTAATCCATAAAGCTGAGACTTTTAAAATTACCCAATAATCAACTTAGGAGGCCATCTAGGTTTTAAAACCTACTAAAGTTGATGCTTATGTAACCTCCCTAACTAAAGTTGAAATGGATGTTGGAAAGTTTAATGATCCTACCCCTTATAATTAAACCATTAGCATCAATCATAATTGACTCCATAAGTCAGGCTAACATTTTGAGATTTGGTTGAATCACCTAAGAGTGTTCATAACTAAACTAAAATCCATTACGAAATGTTAAGACAGTAAGAATCATGATTGATTGTTAAAGGTTATATTCAAGGATAAACCAATTATAAAAAAAAAATCTTCTTACCTATATTACAAAAGATTTCTTTAAGGATCATTATTGTTCTAGTAGCTTATAATAGTTAAGAGCTACATTAGATGAACATTAAAACAACTTTCCCTAACAATCGGCTTACATATTTATATGTTCATAAAACAACCTAAAAGTTTTAAACTGAAGGTCAAAGAACATTTAGTCTATAAGTCAATAAAATTCATATATGGGTTAATGCAAACATCAAAATGTGATGAAATATTTATACAATTATTTTCATCAAAAAACAAGTGGATTAATGTACCTACCTCAAGATGAGCGGGAGCAACTAAAAACAAACTTGTCCTTATATAGATGACATTCTTCTGACAATTATATGTTACATAAGTCAAAGCATTGTTCACACACTTTGATATGAAATATCTCAAAGATATCCCTTACATAATAGATATCATAACATTCTGAGATAGACCCAAAGGGACATTAATTTTGTTCTATAAGTTTTATCTTAAATGGGTCCTTACACATGTAACAAACAACATTGCTCTATTTAGAGGATAATAGGATCGTTGAGATTATTACCTTATGCTTCATTAAGTAGAAGCCTTATGTAGGTTCAAGTCTATACTCGTTCAGATATTAATCAAAATTGTAACACACTAGATATGCCTAGATTAATGTGAAACATCTAAAAGAGTATTAAAATATCTTTAAAAGAAACGAAAGACTATAATTTAAAAGAAGAAGTGAGAATTCAAACCGATATATTACTCTAAACTTTGTCATATTCAGAGATAAGAAAATGTAATTTTCGGGATATATTCTTATGTCAGTAGATAAATCTATCTCATGGAGGAGTCATAATGAACTGATAACAACAACCTAAGTCATAACAACATAATTGTAAGGCCCCCTTTACCGGTAGCCCTACTTTGGTGTTGGATTTACTCATAAACATAGTTCTAAATATCAGAGTTAATTAAAACATACGCGGAATATAAAAAATTTCATAAAACGTTTCATAATCAAACCATAACTTGTCTTAAAACAACATCTTGTCTTTCAGAATAAAAAAACATTAAACTTAAACGTCTTGAGTCTTCCGATGCCAGCCTCTTATTCAATGCCACGTGTCCCCTCAAGCGAGCTGCCTCATTCTACTCACCTGCGTGAATACTAAAAGTCAGCTACGCTGAGTGAATTCTAGTTAATCACGTATCGTATAATACATACACTTACCTTCAATCATGCATCCGAAGATACATAATAATTAATTTACTAACTTACTTTCATTACATAATTTCATACATACATTCATACTTTATTACTTTCATACTATATAAATTGCTGTCCATTCTATCTCATATATTATTAGGGTCTGGTCCCTCTTTCCTTTGTCTATCTCAGATATTATTTAGGGTCTGGTTCCTTTCTTGTCTATCTCAGATATTATTAGGGTCCAGTCCCTTCTATCTCAGATATTATTAAGGTCTGGTCCCTCGTTCTTCATCTTCGTATATACTGTCTTTACATACCCATAACATACATACTTTCTTTAATCATTCATACATATTCATATATTGTACACATATCTATCATACACATTCATCTATCATAAACATACCTCCCTTGTTAGCACGTGCAATATCCGAAGATCGTTCACGTACCGACAAGCTTTCACTACATACATTTAAGATATACATACATAACATATAAACCATATAAGGCATACACTTACCAGTTAAGGTAAGTGTATTAACTATCACATCAAGTATGCACACAGCCCCGAAAACATAACAAGGAAATGGGGCTAGAAATTCACCTGAATCCTATTACGCTCTCCTTTAATCGTTATCCCTTTCTTGAGCCGTGCACGGCTAACTGTATAATATTTACATGTATCAATTAACTACTACTACTCATATTGTATTTCTATCTTTATATAACCCACAACGAACGGGGGTGCAGGGGGCAGCGCCCCTGGCAGCGGGGTCTAGGGGCAGCATCCCCTAGAAGGGTCCAAGGGGCAGAGCCCCTGGTTGGGGTCGAGCTGCCAGGTCAGCTTGGAAAAATTTTATTTTCATTAACTTTCTTAACACATTTTCTATTAGGATTTTAATTTATTTCTAATTCGTTAACTCATTTTTCATAACGTATTAATTCTGATTCGCAATCTGATTCGTTACCGAACTTAACTTAAGCGAACTTAGCTTGTAGCGAACTTAACATAAGCGAACTTGACCAGTAGCGAAGTTATATATTAGCGAACTTAACCAGTGGTGAAGTTGCATATTAGCGAACTTAGGCAGTGGCGAAGTTGTATATTAGCGAACTTATCCAGCGAAGTTTATACATCAGCGAACTTATACAACCAGCGAAGTTCATACAGCAGCGAACTTATAACCAGCGAAGTTATACAGCAAGCTCGCTGGTGTCGGAGTTCGTTTCGCCAATCCAAAACACGTGTTTTGCGACCTTTGTTTGCTTATTATGGTTCGGCCTTGGTCCCAATCGTTCCCTAGTCCGATTGCGGCCTGAGTTTTGACCCGAACGAATCGTAAGCTTTGATCTTTTCAAGCTAAAACGTTCCAACTAGGTTCAAGGGTTCATTTAATTGAGCCGTTTCCATTTTCGGGTTCATTACATCCATTTTTATTTATCAAGTTTGCAACTTTACGTTTCATTTACACCCGATCTAATCTCGTTCTAAGTTTCAAGGTTAAACGTTCATAAAAACGTAAACTTTAAGCCTAAAACATACCTTTACGTGCTCGTTTGATCTTGATTAGCTTGTTTAGGAACTCCAGATCTTGTATAAGGCTCGAATAACAAATATCTAATCACAACTAACGTTTGCTCGCTCTCGGATCTCGCTCTCTCTCTCGACGGCCGTATGTGGTGGTGGATGTGTGTGTGTGTTTGGAGTGTGTAGAGATTTGGACCGAAATAAGTGAGGATTTAGGGTTTTAGGGTGGTTTAAGAGGATATTTATATCCCTTAAAGCTCATGGACCTAAGGCCCATTCATTTTAATCCATCTTAATTAGTCCAAGTCCATGATCTTTATTAATACTAATTAAATATTTAGGCCCAATAACTAAACACGACTTTCTTTTATTAAATACGAGAATTTTAGGATGTTACAAGTCTTCCCTCCTTAAAGAGGTTTCGTCCCCGAAACCTAACTATTACATAAACAGTCTAGGGTAGAACTTTCGCATCTCATCCTCAGCTTCCCAAGTAGCATCTGATCCCTTGCGATGCTTCCATATCACTTTTACCAAAGTTATAACCTTGTGACGAAGCTGCTTCTCCTTGCGATCAACAATCTCTATCGGTTGCTCGACGTAATTCAGTTGTTCATCAACCTCGATGTCCATTAATGGCACGTGAGACGTGTCATCAGCTAAACACTTCCTCAGATGAGAAACATGGAAGGTTGAATGAATTCCTTCTAACTCTTCAGGCAATTCCAGCTTATAAGCCACTTCACCTACACGATCTATAATCTTAAATGGTCCAATGTACCTCAGACTCAACTTCCCCCTCTTTCTAAAACGGATAATTCCCCTCCAAGGCGAGACCTTAAGCATCACGTTGTCACCAACGTTAAACTCAATCGGTCTTCAGCGCTTGTCAGCATACAACTTCTGTCTGTCTTGAGCGGCTTTCATTCTTGCTTTGATCTGATCAAACTTTGATGAGGTTTCTTGCACAACCTCTAGGCTTCCCATCTCTTTCTGACCAATCTCTCCCTAACATACCGGGGTTCTACATCGTCTACCGTAAAGCATCTCAAACGGTGGCATACCAATACTTGAATGGTAGCTGTTGTTGTAGGAGAACTCTGCTAGGTGCAGATGATCATCCCAACTTCCACCAAAATCTAGAACGCAAGCACGTAGCATATCCTCAAGGGTTTGGATCGTCCTCTCAGACTGTCCATCTGTTTGAGGATGATACGCCGTACTGATGTTCAACCTCATTCCCATAGCTTCATGGAACTTCTTCCAAAACCTCGAAGTAAACCGGGTATCTCTATCAGACAAGATCGATAACGGCACTCCTTGTTTAGCCACAACCTCTTTAATGGACAAGCTTGCCAACGTTTCTGACGAGATGGCCTCTCGTATAGGCAGAAAGTGAGAACTCTTGGTCAAACGGTTCACTATCACCCAAATGGTATCATGATGCTTAGCTGTACGAGGTAGCTTAGTTATGAAATCCATGGTGATGTGTTCCCATTTCCATTCAGGTATCTCAAGCGGTTTCATCTTTCCATAAGGTTTCTGATGTTCGGCTTTGACTTGTAAACAAGTTAAGCACTTACTGACATAACCTACTACATCATTCTTCATTCCCGGCCACCAATAATCTCTTTTTTAATCTTGGTACAACTTAGTAGCTCCTGGATGAATCGAATATCTTGACTTATGAGCTTCATCTAAGATTTGACCTATGAGATCCCCATGGCGTGGTATCCACATACGGTCAAACCTAGTCTTAACACCATGAGTGTTTTCCATCAACCCGTCTTTCTGACCGAAAATCCTTTCTTTCTTCACTAGCCCTTCGTCTACCAATACCTCTAATTGCACTTTGATGATTTCTTCATATAGATTTGAGTTCATAATCAGCTGGTATGACTTCACTGTTGCAAGGACTTCCTCATTCTTACGACTTAGCGCGTTAGCGACCACATTAGCTTTACCAGGATAGTACTTAATGTAGCAGTCGTAATCCTTTATCAACTCTAACCATCTCCTCTGCCTCATGTTCAGCTCTTTCTGCTCGAAGAAGTACATTAAACTTTTATGATCTGTATAGATAGTACACTTAGTACCGTACAGATAATGTCTCCATATCTTAAGAGCATGCACTACTGCTGCTAGCTCTAGGTCATGCGTCGGATAAGTACTCTCAAGAACCTTTAACTGTCTGGACGCATATGCTATAACCTTACCTCGTTGCATCAGCACGCAACCTAGCCCTTGATGCGAGGCATCAACACAAACAACCAAATCCTCATCACCATCGAGTAGATCAAGGATTGGAGCTTTTGTGAGTCTTTTCTTTAACTCCTCAAAAGCTTCTTCCTGAAACTTACCCCAACTGAATACTACCGACTTTCGGGTCATACCGGTCAATGGTGCGGCTATCTTGGAGAAACCTTCGATGAATCTCCTATAGTAGCAAGCTAACCCTAAGAAACTTCGTATATCCGTCGGATTCTGTGGAGTCTTCCAATTCGTTATCGCTTCAATCTTTGCTGGGTCCACGATAATCCCTTCAGGATTAATCACGTGACCTAGAAATTGCACTTCTCGCAACCAGAACGCGCATTTCGAAAACTTAGCATACAAGTTCTCTTTCTTCAGAGTCTCCAATACCTTCTTCAGATGCTCAGCGTGATCAGACTCGCTCTTTGAATAAATCAATATATCGTCGATGAAGACAATAACTGACTTATCCAACATTGGCCGATACACCCTATTCATCATGTCCATAAATGCTGCAGGAGTATTTGTTAGACCGAATGACATCACGAGGAACTCATAGTGTCCATACCGCGTTCGGAACTCTGTCTTAGGGATGTCTGCCTCCTTCACCTTCAATTGATGATAGCCTGATCTAAGATCTATTCTTGAGAACCAACTTGAACCTTGCAGTTGGTCGAACAGATCATCAATCCATGGCAAAGGATATCTATTCTTTACCGTAAGCTTATTCAACTCGTGATAGTCTATGCACATTCTCATACTTCCATCCTTCTTCTTCACGAATAACATTGGTGCGCCCCACGGGGAAACGCTTGGTCTAATAAAACCTTTGTCAAGGAGTTCTTGCAGTTGGGACATCAATTCCTTCGTCTCGGACGGTGCTAGACGGTAAGGCGCTTTCGCGACGGGTTGGGCTCCTTGTACTAAATCTATCTGGAATTCTATCTCTCGCTCCGGTGGCAACCCTGGAAGATCCTCTGGGAATACTTCTGGGTAGTTGCGCACAATAGGAACATCTTTCATTTCTTTTGTCTCGGCCGTAGAGTTGACAACATACGCCAGGTAGGCACCGCACCCTCGCCTTAAAAAACCCTCGGCTTTTATCATCGAAATGACATTAAGCCCAGAACTTTCCTTATCACCATAAACCGTCACCGCACTACCATCCAAAGACTTTAACCTTATTATCCTACTCCTACACACTATCTGAGCTTCGTACTCAAACAACCAATTCATCCCCAAAACCACATCGAACCCTCCTAAAGTCATAACATACAAAGTAAGAGGGAACTCATGTCCCTTTAACTCTATCTTACAGTGCTTAATCATTCTCATTATTTTAACTGAGGTGTCACTAGCGGTTTCTACGATAAAAGTTTCAGATACTCGGCAACATTTCATTTTAGCTAATTTACTAAATGGCATGGCTACAAAACTTTTGTTCGCACCCGAATCAAATAATATGGAAGCTGAAATACCGTTTACTAAAAACGTACCAGTGACGACATCCGGGATCTGCTTGGCTTGTTCTTGAGTCAGCATGTAGGCTCTATTTCTTGGCCTAGCTTGATCGGCATCCTTCTTCCCACTACCTCCACCTTTACCCTCGGTGCATTCTCTAGCAAAGTGGCTCGTCTTACCACACTTATAGCAAGCGGACTTGGCGGTACAATATGGGACATAATGTCCCACGTTTTCACACTTATAACAGGCATTCGAAGCTAGCCTGCACTCTCCTCCATGAGTCTTACCACACTTATGGCACACATCAGATCCTTTACCCCACTTGCACTCACCACTGTGCATTTTACCACACGTCTTGCACGGTCTCTTCTCCCACACTTTCTGCTTCTTTTCCTTGGAGTTCCACAACTGAGTACCAGGTCCTTTGACATTGATCCACTTCTTATCTTTCTTCTCTTCTTCCACCACAACATCATCCGCAGCCAGGTCTGCATAAACCATCTCTGTGAGTTCGACAGCAGAGTCAAAGGTAGCAGGTTTACTTGTCCTGACAAGCGTGCGGACTTTCTGTGGCAATCCCCTCACATAACACTTGATCCTCTTAGCCTCAGTGTTAACCATATCGGGTACCAACCTAGACATTCGGTTGAACTCAGTGGTATACTCACGATGTGTCATTGTCCCAGCTTTCAGGTTCAGAAACTTCATCTCCTCCCTCTCAAGTTCGGCGTCAGCACAGAACTTCTTCATAACCAGTTCCTTCAGATCCTCCCACTTCATCGCTTTGATCTCTTCACGGGTCTTCCTCTGCTCCACACTCTCCCACCAATACATAGCTTCATCCTCGAATGATTGAGTAGCATAACCTACCGCTTGGTCGGGACGGCACTCGCTAATGCGGATAATTTTATCCATGGTGGTTATCCACTGAAGAGTAGCGATTGCGTCTCCCAAACCAGTCAGCTTCGGCGGGTTGTATCCCTTGAAGGACTTATAGTTGCAACCGCCTCGGCCCCTCTTCCTATCATCAACTTTCACAGACCTTACCTCACTCGAAGCCTCCATTTCTTCTTCATCATCTTTCCTACCCCCTCCTCCCGCTCCTTCAGCAGTTCTTTCACGATCTCCAGCAGATATCTCTGGGTTCATGTTCTTCAACGTAGTAGCTACAGCTTGTACAATAGCTGCTTGGATTAAGGGTTCTAACTGAACCCCTTCATTGTTGTTAAGGTTCCCTCCAGCTGCGCTTCCTTCCTCTTCGGTGTTGGAAGCTGTTTCTACCGAAGGTTGTTGGACACGACAAGGCTTGCCACGTCGTCAAGTGCGCCCCCCTGCTCCAACAACTGACCTAGATCCAACCATCGTATTTTGGAAAGGAAAACCCAAACGTCATCACTCAAGGAGTTATTTAGTACAAGGATAGTAAGGCAAACAGGTAATAACAGTGGACAGTTGTGATTAGCTAATCACGTTACATTCCGTGTCCTATACACTTCCCATTATGAGTCTATTTGTGCTGGTTCTATCTTAAACAGTTAATCAATCAAATAACAGTTAATCAATCAAAGAGTCAATTAATCCTATCCCTAACATTCACATATCCTTTCTTTAGCAATTAAGATAACATTAACTTACACATTTAACCATACATTTTACCTTTACTGAGCTTGCTTGAGTGACACATGGCTACCTTGAACTGGCATCTTCTTTCTTTTCTTACTTAAATCCCAATTTTTGTACGAGTCTAAGCATGTAGGATGCTTAAATATCTCGAACTTTGCTCTGATACCAACTTGTAAGGCCCCCTTTACTGGTAGCCCTCTTTCTTCATCTTCGTATATACTGTCTTTACATACCCATAACATACATACTTTCTTTAATCATTCATACATATTCATATATTGTACATATATCTATCATACACATTCATCTATCATAAAAATACCTCCCTTGTTAGCACATGCAATATTCGAAGATCGTTCACGTACCGACAAGCTTTCACTACATAAATTTAAGATATACATACATAACATATAAACCATATAAGGCATACACTTACCAGTTAAGGTAAGTGTATTAACTATCACATCAAGTATGCACACAACCCCGAAAACATAACAAGGAAATGGGGATAGAAACTCACCTGAATCCTGTTACACTCTCCGTTAATCGTTATCCCTTTCTTGAGCTGTGCACGGCTAACTGTATAATATTTACATGTATCAATTAACTACTACTACTCATATTGTATTTCTATCTTTATATAACTCACAACGAACGGGGGTGCCGACGGCAGCGCCCCTGGCAGCGGGGTCTAGGGGCGGCAACCCCTAGAAGGGTCCAAGGGGCAGAGCCCCTGGATGGGGTCGAGCAGCCAGGTCAGCTTGGAAAAATTTTATTGTCATTAACTGTCTTAACACATTTTCAATTAGGATTTTAATTTATTTCTAATTCGTTAACTCATTCTTCATAACGTATTAAGTTTAATTCGCTATCTGATTCATTACCGAACTTAACTTAAGCGAACTTAGCTTGTAGCGAACTTAACATCAGCGAACTTGACCAGTAGCGAAGTTATATATTAGCGAACTTAACTAGTGGTGAAGTTGCATATTAGCGATCTTAGCCGGTGGTGAAGTTGTATATTAGCGAACTTAACCAGCGAAGTTTATACAACAGCGAACTTATACAACCAATGAAGTTCATACAACAGCGAACTTATAACCAGCGAAGTTATACAGCAAGTTCTCTGGTGTTGGAGTTCGTTTCGCCAATCCAAAACATGTGTTTTGCGACCTTTGTTTGCTTATTATGGTTCGGCCTTGGTCCCAATCGTTCCCTAGTCTGATTGCGGCCTGAGTTTTGACCCGAACGAATCGTAAGCTTTGATCTTTTCAAGCTAAAACGTTCCAACTAGATTCAAGGGTTCATTTAATCGAGCCGTTTCCATTTTCGGGTTCATTACATCCATTTTTATTTATCAAGTTTGCAACTTTACGTTTCATTTACACCCGATCTAATCTCGTTCTAAGTTTCAAGGTTAAACGTTCATAAAAACGTAAACTTTAAGCCTAAAACATACCTTTACGTGCTCGTTTGATCTTGGTTAGCTTGTTTAGGAACTCTAGATCTTGTATAAGGCTCGAATAACAAAGATCTAATCACAACTAACTTTTGCTCGCTCTCGTATCTCGCTCTCTCTCTCGGCGGTCGTATGTGGTGGTGGATGTGTGTGTGTTTGGAGTGTGTAGAGATTTGGATGGAAAGAAGTGGGGATTTAGGGTTTTAGGGTTGTTTAAGAGGATAATTATATCCCTTAAAGCCCATGGACCTAAGGCCCATTCCCTTTAATCCATCTTAATTAGTCCAAGTCCATGATCTTTATTAATACTAATTAAATATTTAGGCCCAATAACTAAACACGACTTTCTTTTATTAAATACGAGAATTTTAGGATGTTACAATAATATGTTGATTAATTACAACATTGTTGTAAATAAATGTTGTTGAATATTTATTAGTAGACTCATAAGTTTTATTAAACTCCAAATAACTTATATATTGAAGACTAATTGTGATAACGTCAGCTACCATATTTTCTCAAACAGTAACAGTTTGATATGTGCTACATTAAATTTTGATATGAAATTAATTATTCATTTATGAATGAATTGAGGAATCTAAATTTTCATATCGAATACATTCATGATATGCTTTAGGATCCTATAACTAAAGGTCTATTACCCATAAGTATTATGAAAGCGCTTATAATCATGAGGGGTTTATTGATGACCGCGTACAACTGCATATTGTAGTATGAATGATTAACTATTAAATTTCCTTATCAGTTTTGATTTTGTACGTCTCTTAATATGTTTAGCATGCATAATGACATATAGACAAATTAATATACAAATCAAACGTTCTGAAGGGCTTACTTGAAAATTTTGATCATAACTACTTAGCTTTTAAATAAGGACTGCAGTATGATTAATGGGGGTCTTGAGTTGATGTTCAATTAAATGACTGTATTTCTCTACTCCAGTTTATGTTTAAAGCTAAAATGAGTGTTAACTCTTGATCAGGCTTATCTAATACTCATAATAGATGATTACTCGGCCAAGTGGGAGAATGAAAGAATAAATATATATTATATATTTATTAATATGGCCATCATTATCATTTATATTATATTTGTAACATCCCAACCAAAGGCGGCGGAACATACCGGGGTGCAACCGATTGCCCAAATACACAAGACACTATTTAAAGTGACAATATTTAATCAACTCATTCTATTTCACAAATCAATAAACAACACATCTCGTCCACACAAACAAGTTGAATACAAATAGCAGTTATGTTGTTCGTTTTACTAATATCCTAATAGTCTTGGTAACGTTTTTGTCAAGTCTTCGAGTCAACAAAAGTCAAACCTGTAACATTTCATAAAAAAAAGTTTGTCAACACAAAGGTTGGTGAGCAATTCATAAGGTTGAGCATATAAATATATAGTAATAAAAAGCCACAAAACTTATTTACAAAACGATAAATAAAAGCCACAACTTGAATAAATTGACAATCGCTAATAGAATTACGTTAGCGCCACCTAGCTACAAAGGGTTGCCAAGTAGTCTAGGATTTAATAGAATATCATTAATTTCATTACGTTAACGACACCTTGCTACAAGGGGATGCCAAGTAGTCTAGGATTTATAGATTCAACCAACCGAAAGCGATAAAAACATAGACATATAGCATAGAACACCAAATCAAGCAAGTATTTAAGTAATGTATACAATCACGTTTGTGGGTTTAAGATTCAAGTAAATAAAGCATTTAGTTTGATAAGTATGAAATGTCACCCCAAAACGAAATATGGAAAAAGGGGTATGAAAGTACTCACATCGATTGACGAATCGGGAAATAATAAATGATCGACATATAAAAAGCTTGTGAACGAAACGAACGAATCCGACTTGAAAGCTAATTGAAAACGAATAAATAAAATATTAATGAACTTGAACTTTAGTTGAAACTACATTTGAAACATTGGACAAGAAGATTCGGATATTAATCTGGTTACCGGTTAAATTGTTAACGATTAGGGACTCGTACTTAATTGTTAATTTAAAATAAAATAATATTATTTTATTGGGCTTTTAAATAGCTAAACCAATATTAAAAGAAACAAGACGGGTTTAAATCAAAAGTTTGGTTTTATGAAAATGAATAGATAATAAAGTTTATAATAATATTATTAATGATAATGCTAGTAATGATAATAATAATTCTAAAAAATATGTTATATATATAGAGAGAGAGAGATGTATAAGATAACGATGATAATAATAATACCAATAATTATTATTAATAATACTAATATAGTATGATACTAATAATAATAGTTAAAGAATAAAAATCCAAGTATTAATTAAAGCGTTGTTGATAAAATAATAATAATAAATAATATTGATAGTAAATAATGATACCATACTTGATGTTGGTTCGATTTCTAAACGAGTTCACAAAATAACTATATTAATATTATTGCTAATAATAAATGATAAAGTATAATTTTAATAAATAATAATAATATGATCTTTAATAATAATATTAACAACTTTAATATTTATAAGAATAATGATACTAATAATAATATAATTAATAGTAATAATAATACCATACTAAGTTTTGATTCTGTTTCTAAACGAGTTCACCATATTAAAGATCTATTAATAAATAGAACATTTATAGTACTAATAATTAGAATTAATAACGATATACATTTTTTTTATAAAGAGTCAATAATAATAACCATAATAATAATAATTGTTATAGATAATGAGTTTTATATATTTAAATAGTTTTATACTAATTATACGACTTTTAACAACGATAACACAAAATCGGTCTAGGATGAGACTCGAACCCGTTGTTCATCTTTTTCCCGATACAAAACAATCCAATACCCATCCGACTCGTTTAAAAGAATATGACCGAAAGATAAAACCGTTTATTAACAATTTTAAATCTTATAATCGATATATAAAAAGTAATAACACCAAAACCTAAATTATATACCTTTTTGATGTTCACGAGTCGTGGCTCGATATCGGAAATGAACAGAGCCGAAATCCACTGGAGATGAGAGAGGGAGACGGAGAGAGAGAGAGAGAGAGATCCGAATAGAGAGAGAGGGAGACGTAGAGAGAGATACGAGAAAGAGAGAGAGAGAGAGAGAGAGCTACGGGAGAGGGGGACGGTGAGTGGCCACGACGGCCGGAATTCCGGTCGCCGGAAAAATGAAAGCCGAGGGAAGGGTTACGGGCTGCCGGAACAGGAAGGGAAAGAGGGTAATGGTGTCGGGTTGAGGTCTAGAAGGGGAGGAAGGTTAGTGGTGGTGTGTCGGTGGTGCGTCTGAAGTCTGCCTGAAATCGGCCATGGGGGGGTGGCGGCTGGGTGATGTTGTAAGGATGGGTTAGGGTTAGGGTTTGTTTGATTATATAGGTGGCTTATAAATGTTACCCTTTTGGCCCCTCATGTTTTGTATTTAGCTGTAAATGGTTCAAACTTGAATAGCTTTAAGATAAATCACACTTTAGACCCTAAAGCTTATTTAACCACACTTATAAACTAAAACTAAGGGAATTTGACAAACCTCGCACATGCTATGGTTATGATAACAATGTTGATAATTTGACGGTTCGAATTTACAAGCTTAACCACCTTTACGAAGTATAACTTATTAAAATAAAACACAAAAGAAATCGACATGTTACAAAATGATTACCAAATGAATATAAACGAAACCCGAAATTGACGAATGTCACATTATCCCCAACTTTTTGGAAATTTCGTCCTAAAATTAAAATAAACTCAAAGAAAAGGTAATTACTAACAAATATTGCCTTTAGTAAAATAATTGCAAGAAAAACCTTTGATAAAAGAATAACTTCAAATCCTTGGATTGCTCTAAAAACGCCACAAATGAGAACATAATAAAGGCACTTATATATAGGAAGTACCAACGGCGTATCCACCATGACCTTATCGTAACTCGCATTTCTACCGTCATTCCGTTATCATCCTCGGACCTGAGTTATCGCACACAAGTGTACTTACTTTGGCTTCCATACGGGGATTTCGATAATTAAGTGTGCACCCATAATTATTTCGATTGTCGTATGGTCCACATGGTTCGTCCCATTTTGTGGTTTAAAAGACATTTATTTTGAAACCTCAAATATTAGAAACATACATAAATCTGTTGAATTTTTTACACATATTGATAAAACAATACCAGCAGTTGAAAATTTTCGGGAATTACTTTTTAATAAGTAGGAAAATGGGATACATAAATGAAACAATTAAAATCTTAAAGTATAATCAAGATGAAAATAACTATTTTGGTTTAAATAAGTAAAGACGATCAAATGAATAAAATCCATTGTAGACAATTACGAGACGAGGATTGAAGTCAAATGTCATCAAGATAATTGTCAAGTCTATACATCGAGGCATTAAATAACACCGATAAATGAAATCCGACAAGTGAAAGAGAATCCAAAGTGTGAAAATGAGAAATCCGATAGGTGTGAATGAGAAGCCCAATAAGTGAGTACATGAGGTCGAGGTTAACAATGTACAATTAACAATAGCGTACGATGAGTTTCATACGTGAACAAACTGAGGTTATAAGTAATTAGGATTTCGATTGCGTGAAATCACGAGAAAGAGATGAGTTTTTTTGGGGTGACGCATACGTGCATCAATATACATAAAAAGTATTGATTAACAACCAAAACAATCGATGAAATGTGATAAAACGTGAATACGGCCACTATTGTGAAACCATTTATATAATCGTCATTTTAATAACGATTTCTAATAGCGCCAAAACTTTATACAACCACACATAGGCCGTTAATAGATTAGATAAAATGATACAGAATAGTGTATAGAATCGTGTTTACATAAATGCTCCAATATAAATAACATAGTCATGATAATATCGTTTAAAAGATAAACGAGATTTTATTGAAGTTAAGGTTTTGAAAGTATTACCCAAATTTTTATTGAATAGTTTGCATTCGGTCACGAAAATCAAAACACAAAAATGAAATCTCATGTGCATCATATTGTCATCGAAACATCTCATCAAATGAAAATAAATTCGCAATAATTGTGAGACTCGAATTTAATGTCGAAATATGTAAATCGCGTAGCGTATAATAGACTAAAATTTCAAATGAGGTCTTAAGTAAGGCCGTTTTATTGTTTCCAAGAAAATGAATATAATTATATCAATATATTGCGGTAACGCATTGCTAGGGAAAATATTTAAATCATTATTGAATTTAAATCTTGTAACCCATATTGTTAAAGGAGTTTGTGTGCATAAAGTTTTGTGACGAAAATAATTTATATAAAGTAATGATGCTTGAGATAATAAGAGGTAATAGTTTGTGTAAATCGTTATTGAGCAAAAACTTGTGTTACAATATAAAGTATTTATAAACGCGTCCAAAAGATTTGCAAAGCCATGGTCATTGAGTTAATGCAATATAGTGAAAGTTGAAATTTGTTGCTAAATAAATCCCGCATTCAACATTCAAAGTGAAACCTCGTATTTATAAAGTTATTAAGAGATTTATCACCTTAGGTGACAATATTTAAAGCCTTGAAATCATACTTACAATGGTTTAATAACCCTTGAATACAAATTCTCATAATAAAATTTTGTTGTCATGACAATACCATATATATATATATATATTGAGTTTATAGTTTAAAAATAATTATTTGAACACATGAGGTTGTTATAAATACACTAGTTGTATATATATAAATAAAAAAAATTAGGGAAAAACGAAGCTTGCATGCGTAGGGAGGGGTCTTAGGCTTCGTACGGTGAATGGGTTGGAAATTTAGTAGTAAGTGAGAGTGTTTAGGTCGGTTTGAGTAGTTGAGTTTTCTTGATTTGAATCAATGGGGTTTGTTGTGTTTAGGTCTTTTGAGTGGTTTAGGCTTGGATGTTTTGTGTGAGTAGTGGTTGGGCTAATAGGTAAGGTTTGGCTTATTTGAGCTCGGGTTAAGTTGATGGGTTGGATAATTTGATCTTGACTAGTTTGGATGGAGATTTGGTTTATACATGTATTTTGTAAGGAGTGTTTGGGTTACTATTTTGATATCAAACCCTATGGTTGGATAGGAACGATGTGGCGATATGGTTTGTGACTCGACATAGTATAGGTCGAAGGGTTTTGAGTCTTAGTTGGGTAAACTTTGGTTTGCATGTGTTCAAAGCATTCGTGAGTGTGTTTGTCGTGTTTTTGAAGCATTTGGATGGTAAGTGTGAGAGGTTTTCATGGAGTAGAAGTGTCGGTAGTTAGGGCCTTTTGTTGGGGTATTTTTGTATATCTTGGACTTTTATGGAGTTTGGGTGGGTGAGGGGTATACTTTTGGATGTTTATGTTTCGTTCATATTGAGGAAATATTTGAGTGCACGAGAAAACTTTTGAAGTGTAAGGATGGTTTGATTTAAGGCGGTAGTTTGAGATGGGATACGGGTGTTTGGGAACTTGTGGTTGCGTTTAGGGAAATTTTGACTAATAGTAGGTATTAAATTGAGAATATCGTAATTTATAAATAATGTTTGAAGTATCAATGAAAATTTTTATAATAATAAAAATTACAAGTTAATATATATATATATACACACACACACATATATATATATATATATAAATATATATATTATATAAATAGATTTTTTTTGGAGATCCGAGCGTGTGAACCATACAAAATTTTTTTTATAAAGATTACAATAAGATTTTTTTTTATGAGGAAGTTTAAAATACGTAAATTGAATTTCAAAATTTGTTATGAGGTATCAAACATTGAATGATGAGTGTCGTTTTGGGAATATAAATTTGCCAAAAGAAAATTCTTTTACCAAGTTCATTATTTAATATCGTGTAACGAAAATATCATGGTAAGTTAGAATGACCGGCATTGTAAATCGTGAGATCACGAGTAAACGATATATTTTTTTTGATCTTTAAAGTAAAATTTCTATGAAGTTTTGCATGCGATTTTCAAGAAGATTACAAGCTATAAGTTTGTGACTTTCTTGAAAGATTAAAGCGAAACTACCATAAGAAATTTAAAACGAGTTGTATCATAAGATGCAAGTTTTATTGGTGAAAATTTATAATGAAGCAAAAATGCATAATGAAAGTTGTTGTAAAATAGTTTTTAGGTAATGAGAATTCTACCATGAATATTATGTAATATAATTTAAAACGTCGTGAAAAGTTTAAATAACTAATATTGTGATAGGATCGTTCAAAATAAACGGAATATTTATAAAAATGAAATTTTATACAATTTTTTTTGTACAAGGACTTTAAGAAAATTTAAAGTTTATATAATAGAAGATTTACTTGAAAATTCGAGGTAACATTTGTCATGAAATCTTTTTAATATGATGAAATTTATATAATGAGAATTTTGTTTATAAATAGTCTTAACGAAAATAGACGGCATATTAAAAATCATAGTGAATGGATCGAAAATGTATATATATACATATATTTATCGAAGAGGTCGCAATGGATGAAATTTATATAAATAAAATCGTTGTGAAAACAAAATGAGAAAATTGGCGTAAAACTTTACTACATAACATCGAAATATAAAAGAATTATTCACAATATAAAATTACCTTTATAAATGAAGACTTGTGATAAGTATTTATAATAAAATATAGGGAAAATGGTTTAAGTTATTGAAATGTACAAATAAAGTTTTAAGATTTAAAGGCGGAAAAATCGTGCATGAACCACCATGACTTGACATTCCGACACTAAAAACCTTATTATAAAAATACCATGTTGGAGTCTAAACATGTGCACGTACCACCGCGTCTTTTTCATGTTTTCGACTCAAATAACGATAATGACAAAGACAATAAATCGAGATACAACGGGATGTCAAAACACTAGTCCACGTACCACCGAGGCTTTTATGTTTTCAACACCAAACATTTGGAAGGCGACCGGAAAACTCGCATTCGACAAATTAAAGTGGTCATCTCATAAGAGACAATCATTAAGGAGATTTGAAACAACGGGATCCAAGTTAAGCTCGTGATCCATAAAACACAATAAAAACTAATGTTTTTGCGTTTTAAGGTAAGGATACCTTGGAGTAAAATGAAAGTGTGTGTATGAGTATATTTATGATTTGATAAAATAAATAAGTATATAAATAAACAAGTGTATTGAACAATCAAGCCTGTAAACACGTATAAGCAACACGTATAAGGACCCTAAAGTAAAAACTATATTAGGTCGTTACGTCTAACCACCTATCTTATAGTCTTGTGGCTCTGAAACCAATCTTATAGTCGGGTTCATTACATCCATTTTTATTTATCAAGTTTGCAACTTTACGTTTCATTTACACCCGATCTAATCTCGTTCTAAGTTTCAAGGTTAAACGTTCATAAAAACGTAAACTTTAAGCCTAAAACATACCTTTACGTGCTCGTTTGATCTTGGTTAGCTTGTTTAGGAACTCTAGATCTTGTATAAGGCTCGAATAACAAAGATCTAATCACAACTAACTTTTGCTCGCTCTCGTATCTCGCTCTCTCTGTCGGCGGTCGTATGTGGTGGTGGATGTGTGTGTGTTTGGAGTGTGTAGAGATTTGGATGGAAAGAAGTGAGGATTTAGGGTTTTAGGGTTGTTTAAGAGGATATTTATATCCCTTAAAGCCCATGGACCTAAGGCCCATTCCCTTTAATCCATCTTAATTAGTCCAAGTCCATGATCTTTATTAATACTAATTAAATATTTAGGCCCAATAACTAAACACGACTTTCTTTTATTAAATACTAGAATTTTAGGATGTTACAATAATATGTTGATTAATTACAACATTGTTATCAATAAATGTTGTTGAATATTTATTAGTAGACTCATAAGTTTTATTAAACTCCAAATAACTTATATATTGAAGACTAATTGTGATAACGTCAGCTATCATATTTTCTCAAACAGTAACAGTTTGATATGTGCTACATTAAATTTTGATAGGAAATTAATTATTCGTTTATGAATGAATTGAGGAATCTAAATTTTCATATCGAATACATTCATGATATGCTTAAGGATCCTATAACTAAAGGTCTATTACCCATAAGTATTATGAAAGCGCTTATAATCATGAGGGGTTTATTAATGACCGCGTACAACTGCATATTGTAGTATGAATGATTAACTATTAAATTTCCTCATCAGTTTTGATTTTGTACGTCTCTTAATATGTTTAGCATGCATAATGACATATAGACAAATTAATATACAAATCAAACGATCTGAAGGGCTTACTTGAAAATTTTGATCATAACTACTTAGCTTTTAAATAAGGACTGCAGTATGATTAATGGGGGTCTTGAGTTGATGTTCAATTAAATGACTGTATTTCTCTACTCCAGTTTATGTTTAAAGCTAAAATGAGTGTTAACTCTTGATCAGGCTTATCTAATACTCATAATAGATGATTACTCGGCCAAGTGGGAGAATAAAAGAATAAATATATATTATATATTTATTAATATGGCCATCATTATCATTTATATTATATTTGTAACACCCCGACCAAAGGCGGCGGAACATGCCGGGGTGCAACCGATTGCCCAAATACATAAGACACTATTTAAAATGACAATATTTAATCAACTCATTCTATTTCACAAATCAATAAACAACACATCTCGTCCACACAAACAAGTTGAATACAAGTAGCAATTATGTTGTTCGTTTTACTAATATCCTAATACTCTTGGAAACGTTTTCGTCAAGTCCTCGAGTAAACAAAAGTCAAACCTGTAAAATTTCATAATATAAAGTTTGTCAACACAAAGGTTGGTGAGCAATTCATAAGGTTGAGCATATAAATATATAGTAATAAAAAGCCAATAATAATAATAGTTAAAGAATAAAAATCCAAGTATTAATTAAAACAAATCCATTTGACAAATCACGGAGAAGAAAATTAACAAAAGAAAAAAAAAATATGTTGAAAGGGAGACTCGAACAGGGGCAAAAGAACAGACCACGGCTTTAAGTAAGTCACATCTAGCCATCAGACCAAGCCAATAGGTTGTTTAATGAATCAAATAATTTACTTAATAGCTCAAAAAAGGCCTTAAAAAACTTTATGACACCAAGCTTTTGATATTTATCTATAGTTATTTTTATAATTATAACTGGTGATTGACCCGGCGCGTTGCGCCGGTTTGGTTGTGCAAGAGCTGATTTTGCGTCGATGATCTATAGCTGTTTAAGAACACATGCATTAGGATGAACTGATACAAGAATGTGACCAATGAAAGTTTTAATGAGCCAAGCTCGTTGCGTATTGTCTTACTTGAGCTTGAAGTTGGTTTGATTCATACTAATTTGTAAATCTCATACTTGGTTTAATTCGTGCTCTATAACCTTAAGTTCTCTTTTATGGTTTAAAAGAATATTCTTTGTTAATAATTTATGAAAATGCAAATCAAGAAGTGGAACGTTTTTGTTAGTAAAAATCGTTCATGACCCGAGGTGAGGTGTTCTATTGTCTTAAATGTAATTCATAAACCATCATGAAAACTACATTTACTTGTTGCCCCACCCAAGAGAAGCAAATTGAACGGAAAAACAGGCCTAATATGACCCAAGACACAAAAAAAACCATTAAAAGGGTCAAAATCGATCTATACTTTATCGTCACTTTTTATTCCCTACACCTCATACGCACATATAACTTTTTTTAAACATAACATACTAAATAAAAGAAAAATATTATATATCCATCCTCTTGACCCGTTATCATTTGGTTAGTCACGTATTTACTTTGACTGGTTATGACAATAATACACTTTGCTGAAAATCAAAGTTTTATTAACGAAACACGCATAAAATCATATCAAACCATTTTAGAAAATTCTACAAAAACTCCATAAAATAACTTATGATGTTAACTAACTTCCAACTAAAAAATCGTGTCGAAATAAATTTATTAAGATCCCGGAATGGCACTCGTAAGTGGGCTGACTTGGGTGCTAAAAATTCTTATTTTTCTAATAAACAATTCACAAAACGACCACAAACGATTTCAGAAAAATCTACAAAAATTACATAAACTCAATTATGATATTAACTAGCATCTGACCAAAATTCATATGAAAATACAATGATTAAGGCCCCGAAACAACACCTGCGAGTAGACTGACCTGGGTTCAGACTTCAAGCATAAATCAGTTTTACAAACTTGTTTGGTCATCTTAACTGAACTCATTTGACTTGAAACATTTTATAGGGCGTAGACAAATGTTTGAAGAATGTCAAATTCAAATTTCATATAAAACTGACACTGTTTAGTACCCAAAATGAACCTCGACCCGTAACAGTAACAGACACTTGAACCCAAGCACAAATCGGCTTATAATACTTAAGAAAGAGCTCCCACAATAACCTGTAGGAAAACCATAAATAAAATAAACTAAAGCTGAAAAATTTTATTAATAATAATCCATATTAAAATACAAGAACAAGAAATGAAAATTACAATAGAGAAACGAAATTACAAACATATAAAGAAAGAAATAACAATGTGAGAAAAAAGGTAACTAAGGCACGTGTAAAACACGCTTCCCTTAAAACAAATTTTCGGGCCACCCAGGTGAACCCGTCTGTATCCTAGGGTACAACAGCCTAAGCGTATTGTACTGTCGGGATTAGCCTAGCACCTGAACTATACCAGAAACTAGAGCGTGTAAGATCGAAAAATCGGGAAATTCTTTTGGTTGTGTGTGAGATTGCATGAACAATATTTCTCACTACAAAAAAAAAAATGACCCAAGACATATGGTAGTATATATACATGAGTCATGTCCCAACCAAAAGCCTTGAGTTAATACACCATTAACTATAAGAGTTAAGTTGAATTTGAATGCACCACTTATGAGACTTGAATAAATCAATTAACTCTTGCAACTTATTGATTTCTCATTCAAATAGACTTGGATAAATCAATTAACTCTTGCAACTTATGGATTTCTCATTCAAATATAATTATACTTGGTAATAATAATTATATTACAATAATAATTATACTAAAATTTCCATCAATCCCCCACATGAATGGAAATCGGTTCGTACGCCCAAGTGTTTAATATAGTTACAGCGGTTGAGTGTTGCAGGAGAAGTAGGTGTTCCCTTTGAACCTTCCTTTGTGAAATATAGTCTTCTAGCGGTTAGTAGACGCGGTGTCCTTGAACCAACCCCTTTTTACGTAGACGTTATTACATTTCACACAACACTCTTCCTGGTCTGGCTAAGCCCTCATTGTCGTGTCCGTTATGGTCATGGAACACTAGCCTGGTTCTGCAAGAGCTCTAGGATTTGCGCACCCCACAAATCCGTTCGAAGCGACCCGACTTTTCTCTCACATAGGTGATTTTTTTTCTCAAATCATTGAAAGCGTTATGCTTAACCTCCTTTGACATCACTGATTTATTATCGGAATGGACTAGGAAGTATACAACTCCCTTTATATGTTGAGGTACTCCCCCACAGTGACCTCAGTTTATACCGTTAGGTTGTTCTATTGAGCCTAGATCATGGGATCTCCAGTCTTCTAGGATAGGTTTTCCTTTGTAGAAACTTACTGCATAGGCTTTAGTCCCATTCCTCTCGAATACTTACATACGACCTCTCTACTTAAGCCTTTTGTAAGCGGATACGCAATGTTATCCCTTGACTTCAAGTAGTCAATGGTGATAACCCTTGTTGAGAGAAGTTGTCGTATAATATTGTGTCTACGGCGTATGTGTCTAGATTTGCCATTATACATTGCACTTTGAGCTCTTCCAATCGCCGACTGGCAGTCACAATGTATGCAAATAGCCGTAACAGGTTTTGGCCATCTTGGAGTATATTCCAAAAATTGGCGTAACCATTCCGCCTCTTCACCAGCTTTGTCTAATGCAATGAACTCAGATTCCATCGTAGATCTAGCTATAAGCGTTTGCTTGGAGAATTTCCAAGATATAGCTTCTCCTCCTAGGGTAAACACATAACCACTAGTGGATTTGGAATCTTTCATGTCGGATATCCAGTTAGCATCACTGTATCCTTATACAACAGTTGGGTCTTGGCCATAATGCAGTCTATAACTCCTTGTGTATCTTAAGTATCTTAATAATCTTGTTATACGCTTCCAATGTTCAAAGATAGGATTACTAGTATATCTACTTAGCCTACTCACAACATATGCTAAGTCCGGCCGGGTACAAGACATAAGATACATAAGACCGCCAATTATCCTTGAATACTCCAACTGAGCAACACCCTCACCTCTATTATTTGAAAAATGTTGGCTAGTATCAATTCTAGTTTGAGCTACACTCGTGTCTGCGTTGAACTTTTCAAGGATTTTATCTACATAATGAGGTTGATTTAACCCAAGACCATTTTGGGTTCTAATGATCTTAACTCCAAGAATCACATCGGCTAAACCCATGTCTTTCATGTCAAATCTCGCCTTCAACATATGTTTAGTAGATTTGATCATTTTGTCATCACTCCCTATGATAAGTATATCATCCACATACATGCATAAAATCACATAACCTCTAGTTGTGTCTTTCACATAAACACATTTGTTGCACTCATTTATCTTGAAACCATTTTCTAGCATGGCTTGATCAAACTTTTGGTGCCATTGTTTTAGAGCTTGCTTCAACCCATATAGGGACTAAACGAGTTTGCAAACTTTACCCTCCTGGCCAGGAGCTGAAAAACCCTCAGTGTCACACCCGGCCCTGAACGGCGGAAACAGCCGGGCGCGCGCGAGTGGGGATTGATACTTAAGCACGGGCCATTGCAACCATTCAAGATAAGATTTTCATTGCGCATGAAATGTTTAATACAAATACATTACATTGTTTAAAAATTACATAAAATCATCCAAGTATAAAAACTGTTGAAGATTTCCACGCCATATCCCCTTGCGCGGCGAGAACAACCACGCACATCGAAGGGATAGAACTAAAATCTTCCAAAAAGCTAGTTTTAGATGTTCAGCGTGAGGTGCTCTAAGTGTGACTCCATGCGCTACTTAGTTATCTCCTGAAAGACACGTAAAACATTTGAATCAGTATAAACTGAGTGAGTTCACAAGTTTTAGTAACTTGATAAATCGTATTGCATCATAATCTTGATAAAAATCATTCTGAAACATAATTCTGATAGCATCATTAAAACACATGCTTGGTAAAACATAGTTCTATCAACACATTCTGATAAAATCGTTCCGCGGTTTACGCGCGAACATTTCTGGGAACTGTGCTCGTCTGTGTAAGTGGCGCTGCCACTACGAGCGAAATAAGTAATACCGTCCCGCGGGTTGCGCGTGGACATTTCTGGAAAGCCGTGCTCGTCTGTGTAAGTGGCGCTGCCACTACGAGCGAATAATACTGTAATACCGTCACGCGGGTTACGCTCGGACGTTGTGCCGGAAAACAAGGCGCTCGTCTGCGTAAGAGGAGCGACCTCTACGAGCGGGCTCAAACCCATAGTACTGCCCCATGACCATACTAGGCACTCGTCTGCGTAAGAGGTGCGACCCCTACGAGTGGGCGGATCAAACCAGCAGTCCCTACCCTTAGAGTTCCAATGGTAAAGTGATCACTTACTCGAATCTGGTGCACTAACATCGAAAAACCATAGATAACCGTTCGCATTGCTCATCATGAAACATAACTTAAACACATAATCGCTTGCATAGCTTGTAAGTATACCATGATAAAACATTATTTAAGTACGTGTCCCTCGCCCCGAAAACAGTTTAAAAATAGTGAAAACAGTGAAAATAGGGGCTGTGAGACTCACCTGTGGTTCTTGTTAAGGGATTAATCGAGATTCGGGTTTTCTTGGTGTTGGCCTTTGAATTGAAGGTCTAGTAACCGGAACGGAATTGAAAATAACGGATGCTTGGGAGATGTTTAGTGTAAGTTTGCAGTTCTTAAGAGAGAAGTTTGAAGTGTGTTTGGGTGATAATTTAGGTTACATATTTATAGGCAAACTCAAGGGAACACAATCCCTTGCTTTAGGGGATTGTAATCTTTTCATATCTAGGTGTAATGATGATAAAGTATGGAAATTATTATTGTTTATTGTTTATTTAAAAGTGGAGTAGTGGATAAAAGATTTTGATTTGATTTGGTCAGGACATGCAGGTCTGTGGCTGGTGGGAGTAGGGTGGCTGACTATTGACTTTTCATGTTACAGTGTGCTTTTTCAGGTACTTTTGTCAGTGTACAGTAAAAAGTGGAAAATCTCTGAAACACGCTACTGTTTCCTTTTGGGCGGGAGTAATTTCCTTACGTCTGGAGAATAGACTAAGTGTTCTGTGCGTATCACTTTGTGCGCATAGCTTTCTGCGTGAAGGACATTTCTTTGCTGCGGGTAGGTGCGTAACCTTCTCGCAGTTAGGGACATTGAGTTTCATTTGTAGATTCTCCAGGTGGTCTTGGTATTTCAACATAGTGATCAGTTATGTTGAAGTCAATTCCATCTTGGAGCTTCAGACAAACTAGCTCTCAATGTTCCCGCCATGCGGGGAGGTTAGTTCCCCTTCCGCACGCGCATAGACGATTTAGGATGCACCCGCCTTAGCATCGTGCGGGATGGTCGACCCATTAGACAACATAACGTTAAGTTACATGAAAACATAAAGCCAAAACATTCGCGCATGGCGCATATAACATATGCCCACGCTGGTTCTTAACACGGTGCGCTCGCGCAGGGCGCACATAATATGCCCGCGCTGACTAACATGGCGCGCTCGCGCAGGGCGAACATAACAATTGCCCGCGCTGATTCTAACATAGCGCGCTCGCGCAGGGCGAACATAACTATTGCCCGCGCTGATTCTAACATAGCGCGCTCTCGCAGGGCGAACATAACTATTGCCCGCGCTGATTCTAACATAGCGCGCTCGCGCAGGGCGAACATAACTATTGCCCGCGCTGATTCTAACATAGCGCGCTCGCGCAGGGCGAACATAACTATTGCCCGCGCTGATTCTAACATAGCGCGCTCGCGCAGGGCGAACATAACAATTGCCCGCGCTGATTCTATATGGCGCGCATAATATTTACAATCACCTAATTATTAGGTAGATTACTTAGTTTAAGGGATTGGGAATTTACCGGGTGTCACATTCTCCCCCTGTTAAGCGAATTTCGTCCCGAAATTTAGGAGACGTCGCTGGCAGAAGCCATGTTCTGAAAGAGGTGTGGGTATTTCTTGCGTATTTGATCTTCTCTTTCCCAAGTGAATTCAGGCCCACGCCTCGAGTTCCATTGAACCTTTACTAACTTGATTCTGCTTCTGCGTAACTTTTGTTCTTTCCAATCGGTTACTGCTATAGGTTCTTCTACGAAGTGCAGCTGTTTGTCGATGTGAATCTCTTCCAACGGCAAAATCAACGTTTCGTCAGATAAGCACTTTTTGAGGTTGGACACATGAAACGTATCATGAACTCCACTGAGTTCGGCGGGTAAACGGAGTTTATAAGCAACCGGACCGATCCTTTCCAGGATCTCAAATGGTCCAATGTAGCGCGGATTCAACTTTCCTCGCTTGCCGAAACGGGGGACTCCTTTCCATGGAGAGACTTTCAAAAGTACTCTATCCCCTACTTGAAACTCCAACGGTTTCCTTCGCACATCTGCGTAGCTCTTCTGTCTGTCGCGCGCTGTCTTAAGGCGATCCCGTATCTGAAAAATCTTGTCTGTTGTTTCTTGGATCAATTCTAGACCAGTCATTTGCTTGTCACCCACTTCAGCCCAGCACAGTGGGGATCTACACTTGCGCCCATACAAAGCTTCAAACGGCGCAGCCTTGAGGCTTGTGTGATAACTGTTGTTGTAAGAAAACTCGACCAATGGGAGATGAGTATCCCAGCTACCTCCGAAATCGATTGCGCACGCGCGTAGCATATCTTCCAATGTCTGGATTGTTCGCTCGCTTTGTCCATCTGTTTGGGGATGATATGCCGTACTCATGTCAAGACGAGTAACTAAAGCCCCTTGTAACGATCTCCAAAATCTTGAGGTGAACCGACTATCTCTATCAGAAATGATGGACACCGGGACTCCATGTTTTGAAACTACTTCTCGAATATACAATCGGGCTAACTTTTCCATCTTATCGGTTTCCTTGATCGGCAGGAAGTGTGCTGATTTAGTTAGCCGATCTACAATAACCCAGATCGTGTCGTAACCCCCAGGTGTCCTTGGCAGTTTGGTGATGAAGTCCATAGAGATTTGTTCCCACTTCCACATGGGAATTTCTGGCTGTTGAAGCAACCCTGATGGTTTCTGGTATTCAGCCTTTACCTTCGAACACGTCAGGCACTTACTGACATACGTCGCGATGGCGCCTTTAAGATTGGGCCACCAATACAGCGTTTTAACATCTTGGTACATCTTGTCTGCGCCAGGATGTACGGAATACCGTGTCTTGTGAGCTTCGTTTAATACTTGCTCGCGCAATCCTCCCTTGAGAGGGACCCATATGCGGTTAGCGAAATATAGATTGCTGTTCTCTTTAAGTTCCAAACTCTTAATCATACCCCCAAGGCATTCGTTTTTAACAAACTCTGGTTTCAAAGCTTCTTGCTGAGCGTCACGGATGCGGGTAGAGAGATCTGTGTGAATGGTCAACCTTAGAGCCTTGACTCGTAGCGTTTTTATTCGCTCCTTCCTACTTAGCGCGTCTGCTACCACATTCGCTTTTCCAGGGTGGTACTTAATTTCACAATCATAATCATTCAACAACTCCACCCATCTTCGTTGCCTCATGTTTAAATCCTTTTGATCAAATATATGTTGAAGGCTCTTGTGATCCGTAAAGATTATACACTTTGTACCATAGAGGTAATGGCGCCAAATCTTTAGCGCGAAGACAACCGCTCCAAGTTCCAGATCATGCGTTGTGTAGTTCTTTTCATTGGTCTTGAGTTGGCGCGAGGCATACGCTATGACTTTGTCTCGCTGCATAAGGACACATCCGAGTCCCTGATGTGAAGCGTCGCAGTAAACGACGATGTCATCCGTCCCCTCGGGTAAAGACAAAATTGGCGCACTACATAATTTCTGTTTTAACATTAGAAACGCCGCTTCCTGATTTTTGCTCCAAACAAACTTCTTGTCCTTCTGAGTTAGCGCGGTCAGTGGTAGAGCTATCTTGGAGAAGTTCTCAATGAAGCGTCGATAGTAGCCAGCTAGTCCTAGGAATTGCCTCACCTCAGTTGGGGTTTTTGGCGCTTCCCAGTTTTCGATGGCCTTGACTTTGGAAGGATCAACGTGTATTCCTTTCTCGTTTACAACGTGACCGAGAAAGTGAACTTCTATAAGCCAAAACTCACATTTGGAAAACTTCGCATACAACTTTTCTTTCCTCAACAATTCTAAAATCAATCTCAGGTGTTGCTCATGCTCAGCCTTGGTCCGAGAGTAAATTAGAATATCATCTATAAACACAATCACAAACTTGTCCAAGTATGGTTTGCACACGCGGTTCATCAGATCCATGAATACAGCCGGGGCATTAGTTAGCCCGAAAGGCATCACTAAGAACTCATAATGGCCGTATCTAGTTCGGAAGGCTGTTTTCGGCACATCTTCCTCATGGACCCTAAGTTGGTGGTATCCTGACCGTAGATCTATCTTCGAATAATAACTGGATCCCTGCAACTGGTCAAATAAGTCGTCAATCCTCGGTAAGGGGTACCGATTCTTGACTGTCAGCTTGTTCAGCTCCCTGTAGTCAATACACATCCGGAAGGAACCATCCTTCTTCTTAACAAACAGTACTGGAGCTCCCCAGGGTGAAAAGCTTGGGCGTATGAAACCCTTATCCAATAGTTCCTGTAACTGATTGGATAGCTCTTGCATCTCAGATGGAGCTAATCGATAAGGCGCTCGAGCTACTGGCGCAGCTCCTGGGACTAAATCAATACGAAATTCTACTTGTCGCGGCTGCGGTAATCCGGGCAAATCTTCAGGAAAAACTTCTGGAAATTCGCGCACTACCGGTAAGTCTTCAATTCTTCGCTCATCTCCTTTCTTCTCTACTACATGCGCCAGGAAGGCGTAGCACCCTTTCCTTAGGCACTTGCGCGCCTTTAGGCACGAAATCAGTTTTGTCGCAACTCCCCTTCTTTCCCCTTGAATTACCAAGGTTTCTTCGTTCAACAGTGGGATCCGAACCTGCTTCTCATGGCAAATAACTTCCGCGCGGTTCTCGACTAACCAATCCATACCTACCACAATGTCAAAACTTCCCAAGTCTATTGGCAACAAGTTAATATTGAACCCGTGACCTCCCATGACTATAACACATTGTTCAGTTCTTTCGTTCGCGCATAACTGCCTACCATTGGCTAGTTCTATAGTATAAGGCGTGTCTAGCCTACTGGTTGCTAAGCCTAGGGAGTTTTTAAACTCAGCAGATATAAAACTTAGGTCAGCGCCAGTATCAAATAAGACAGATGCAAAATGGCCGTTAAGCAAAAACGTACCGGTTACCACATTCGGCTCTTCTTTAGCTTCACCCGCGCCGATCACAAAAGCTCTCCCGCGAGCTTGGTTTCCCCTTTGCGGGCAATCCCGACTGAAATGCCCTGGCTTTCCGCATGCGTAGCAGTTGTCACTAGCTCCAGCTTCTTTAGCACGGCAATTCACCGTCTTGTGCCCTGGCCTGCTTGGAGTCAGAGGTTCGCTGCTCGTTTCCGCGCGTAGTCAACATACCCGCACGGACCGTATCCCTTGTAAGGGTGATGGCCCGCGCTACCGCCTCATCAAAGGTTGGAGGCGCCGCGGCGTTGAGCGGAACCCTAACAACAGTGGAAAATCTCTGAAACACGCTACTGTTTCCTTTTGGGCGGGAGTAATTTCCTTACGTCTGGAGAATAGACTAAGTGTTCTGTGCGTATCACTTTGTGCGCATAGCTTTCTGCGTGAAGGACATTTCTTTGCTGCGGGTAGGTGCGTAACCTTCTCGCAGTTAGGGACATTGAGTTTCATTTGTAGATTCTCCAGGTGGTCTTGGTATTTCAACATAGTGATCAGTTATGTTGAAGTCAATTCCATCTTGGAGCTTCAGACAAACTAGCTCTCAATGTTCCCGCCATGCGGGGAGGTTAGTTCCCCTTCCGCACGCGCATAGACGATTTAGGATGCACCCGCCTTAGCATCGTGCGGGATGGTCGACCCATTAGACAACATAACGTTAAGTTACATGAAAACATAAAGCCAAAACATTCGCGCATGGCGCATATAACATATGCCCACGCTGGTTCTTAACACGGTGCGCTCGCGCAGGGCGCACATAATATGCCCGCGCTGACTAACATGGCGCGCTCGCGCAGGGCGAACATAACAATTGCCCGCGCTGATTCTAACATAGCGCGCTCGCGCAGGGCGAACATAACTATTGCCCGCGCTGATTCTAACATAGCGCGCTCGCGCAGGGCGAACATAACTATTGCCCGCGCTGATTCTAACATAGCGCGCTCGCGCAGGGCGAACATAACTATTGCCCGCGCTGATTCTAACATAGCGCGCTCGCGCAGGGCGAACATAACAATTGCCCGCGCTGATTCTATATGGCGCGCATAATATTTACAATCACCTAATTATTAGGTTGATTACTTAGTTTAAGGGATTGGGAATTTACCGGGTGTCACACTCAGGTTGTTCCATATATATTTCTTTGTCTAACTCCCCATTTTTAAATGCAGTTTTTACATCCATTTGATGTATTTCCAAATTTCTCAAAGTAGCAATCGCAAGCACCAACCTTATAAAGGTTATTCGAGTCACAGGTGAGTATGTATCAAAATAGTCTAGACCTTCCTTCTGTCTAAACCCTTTGATTACTAACCTTGCCTTGTACTTATCAATGGAATCATCCGTTTTCATCTTCTTTTTAAATATCCAACGATATCCAAGCGGTTGACACCCCGGTGGAAGATCCACCAGTTGCCAAGTATGATTCTGTAAGATAGAATCAATTTTATTTTTAATGGCTTCTTTCCATTGTGGTCCTTATGAAGAGGTGACCGCCTCTCGATAGGTTTGGGGCTCACCCTCAACCAAGTAGGTAAGCAAATCATATCCAAAGGATTTCTCAGTCCTTGCCTTTTGCTTCTTCTTGGCTCAACCTCCTCAGCCTCAGATTGTTCTTGAGTTTCATCTTGAACAATCTCATCAACATGTGTTGATGTACTAGCACGTGTTGCTGAACTAGCATGTGTAGATGAGCTAGCATGTGCATTTCCCAAACATGGAAACACATATTCAATGAATGATGCATTCCTTGATTTCATTATAGTATTTTTGTGTATTTCGGGATTCTTTGATTCATGAACAAGAAACCGATGTGCACTACTATGATGAGCATATCCTATAAATACACAATCTACGGTTTTGGGTCCTATTTTTTGAGCCTTTGATGGTGGTACGACCACTTTTGCTAGGCACCCCACACTTTCAAGTATTTATAAGATGGTTTTCAACCCGTCCATAATTCATAAGGAGTTACATCCTTATTCTTGAAAGGTATTTTGTTCAAAAGATAATTAGCCGAAAAACCACTTCCCCCACATGTCCGGGCTTAACCCGAAACTTAGCAATAAGGCATTCATCATTTCTTTTAACGTACGATTCTTACGTTCTGCAACTCCATTAGATTGTGGGGAGTATGGTGGGGTAAGCTCATGAAAAATTCCACTTTGTGCACATATATCTGCAAATGGTGCAACATATTCACCACCTCTCTCGCTTCTTACTCTTTTTATTTTCCTGTTTAGTTGATTTTCTACTTTATTTTTATACAAGACAAACTTGCTATGGTTTCATCTTTACTTTTAAGTAGGTATACATAACAATAACGTGTACAATCATCAATAAAAGTGATGAAGTACTTATTTCCTCCTCTTGTAGGAACTAATTTTAAATCACATACATCGGTGTGTATCATGTCAAGGGGCTCGGTTATTCGTTCAACCGATTTAAATGATGATCTTGTTTCTTTGGCTTCAACACATGTTTTACATTTAGTTTTTGAGTTGAAAGTGATAGAAGGTATGTAATTTAGTTTTGTCAAACGGCGCATTGAATTATAGTTAACATGACCTAAATGACCATGCCACACATTAAAAGACTCAATCAAGTAAGCAGAAGTAATAGCCATTTCATTCATATTATTCTAGGTCACAGCCATTAGATTTAACTTAAGCATGCCATTAAGGGCATAGACCTTACCAACAAACATACCATTTTTAGTTAACACAAACTTATCACTTTCAAAAACTAGACGAAAGCCAAACTTATTAAACAACCATCCAGACACAAGACTCTTGCGCAGATCGGGAACATAAAGCACGTTGCTTAGAGTGAGCTCCTTCCCCGAAGTCCACTTCAAAATCACCTCACCTTCACCCTTGATATATGTTGTATCCGAGTTCCCCATGTATAGTTTTTCATCTCCTCCAACCTCCTTAAACTTGCTAAAGAGGGTCTTGTTCGGGCACACATGACGACTAGCCCGGTGTCGATCCACCATCCTTTAGGGTGGTTGGACACCAAGTTTACCACATCCATCATAGTAGTAAGATCAATGACCATGGCTACAAGTTTCTCATCTTCAATAATCATGTTGCCCTCTCTTTTTTGGGTTTGTTGTATCGATCAACACGATGACCAAATTCTCCACAATTACAACACTTTCCCTTAAAAACCGAAAGCTTTTTCTTCACACCACCCTTTCTAGGCCCAAGATCAAACTTACGCTTTACCTTGCCATACGGTTCGTGGTTCTTGTTGCCTTTGTACCCCCTTGACGATTGACCATGTTCAACCATGTTTGCCTTTGCAGAAACTTCCACTAGAGTTCTCTTTAGTGCCACCCTATTAAGCTCCTCGATTCGAAGACGGACAACTAAATCCTCAACGGTCATCTCTTTTTGCTTATGTTTAAGATAATTCTTAAAGTCTACCCAACTTGAAGGCAATTTCTTAATCATGGAAGCCACTTGGAACGTCTCACTAAAAGTCATTCCTTCAAAAATCATATCTCCAATTAAAATTTGCTAGTCTTGAACTTGACTCATTAAAGTTTTAGAATCAACCATCTTAAAGTCCAAGAACCGGGCCACGACATATTTCTTTGTACCCGCGTCTTCAGTTCTGTACTTTCGTTCCAAAGTGTCCCATAATTCTTTGGCACTTGGTATTTTGCAATACACATTATACAATTCATCAACAAGGCCATTCAACACATAGTTGCGGCAAAGATACTCAGAGTGCTTCCAAGCATTAAGAGCACTCACAGCTTGAACATCCGCACCCTCCTCTAGTTGAGGGGGAGGCTCGGTCAAAAACCTCATAAGGTTCAAAGTGGTTAGGTAAAACATCATCTTTAGTTGTCAACTTTTGAAGTTACCACCAGAAAATTTTCCTGGTTTTTCAGCATGATTAGCAACAGTTTGGGCTGCGTGGGTAACCAATGGTCCCATGATGGAAGAAGTTGACCCAATAGTAGTGGATCCCATAGACACGGTAGTGGAGGATGAAACAATACTCACCATTTCTGAAACAAGATACAACATGATAAGGTTCATTGAAACAAACTAATTGAAATTAGATTAATTATTATTATTATTATTATTATTATTATTATTATTATTATTATTATAAAACCATAAACAAACTATTACAAAAGTTTGCACAACAAAATGTATTGTAAGAAATGGTTCCGTAAAATTAATATTTTAACGTCTTATTTCAAAACAAATACACGAGCAATAGACCTTATCTATGCTTTTGAAAACCATAGGACAACAGAATCACATAATAATATGTAACCACTAATGTTGGGAATTTAAATAAATAAAATATAGACTTACTAAAAGTCAAGGGAAAAAAATGAAACCATATACCAAACTCAAAGCTGTAAAAAGGGCAGAATACGAATACGTTTTTTTCCTCTGTTTATTTTTCTTTAAACAATGAACGGTGGGTTAAAGAAATCTGTTTTAAGCTTGTAGGAAAACCGTTTATAAAATAAATTAAAAATGAAAACTTTTATTAATAATAATCCATATTACAATACAAGAATAAGAAATGAAAATTACATTAGAGAAACCAAATTACAAATATATAAAGAAAGAAATAACGATGCTAGAAAAAAGGTGACTGAGGCACGTGTAAAACACGATTCCCTTAAAACAGATTTTCGGGCCACCCATGTGAACCCGTCTGTTTCCCAGGGTACAACAGCCTAAGCAGATTGTACTGCTGGAATTAGCCTGGCACCTGAACTATACCTGAAACAAGAGCACGTAAGATCGAAAAATCGAGAAATTCTTTTGGTTGTGTGTGAGATTGCATGAACACTATTTCTCTCTACAAAAAAGAATGATCCAAGAC
The DNA here is from genome assembly GCF_021521415.1 of Bidens hawaiensis. Classification (NCBI taxonomy): domain Eukaryota; kingdom Viridiplantae; phylum Streptophyta; class Magnoliopsida; order Asterales; family Asteraceae; genus Bidens; species Bidens hawaiensis. The sequence continues at coordinate 879,010 of NW_027491919.1, forward strand.
ATATGGTAGTATATATGCATGAGCCATGTCCCAACCAAAAGCCTTGAGTTAATACACCATTAACTATAAGAGTTAAGTTGAATTTGAATGCACCACTTATGAGACTTAAATAAATCAATTAACTCCTGCAATTTATTGATTTCTCATTCAGATAGACTTGAATAAATCAATTAACTCTTGCAACTTATGGATTTCTCATTCATAAATATAATTATATTTAGTAATAATAATTGTATTACAATAATTATTATACTAAAATTTCCATCATAACCATCCAGACAAAATGAAAGTTTATAATTTAGCTGGAAAGCATCTAATATAATGACATAAATGTCCCAAAGATAATTTTGCGGTGCCAATTGCGTCAGAACAGTTAGGTTGCCTTTATGATGACTAACGTATCACATGCTGCGATTTGCAGTTTGACTATCATCTGCTGCAACTTGCAGTTTAATATTGTCGTTTAAAACATTAGTTCGGATAGCTGCCCCACTAACAAAACTTGACAAATCAGATAAAAAGAGAAAAAAAGACAATCAAAACCTGTTTCAAACTCTCGCAGGTGATAGCATACATACTTAAGCGGAACACCAAACACCACGTGAACACCAACACATTTTGTTTCTAAACCCAGCAAACAAGTCGCGTTGCGTCGACGAATTGACGCGAATTTGGTTGGTATCGATTAAACTCATTACGTACCCGAAACTAAGATCAAAAAAGATATCATGAAAAATCCAAAATAGTATCGCCACACATACATTTTCATGATCAACCAGACACAAATTAAGTCGATATTGGTTCTGTTTGGTTCGTTACGACATCGACTTTAAAGTAAAAAAAAATTAAAACAAAAGGATAACAAACTTAAAAGCATTAATGGATGAAATTTTGATGTTTTACATTTTGTTATCACATATTGTGATCTGTAAATCACCGAAAAGTGTCCATAGCAGAGAGCTCTAGTTTAAGAAACAGGAAAAAAAAGATAAAAAAACATGAAAGAAGCACGGATCGAACTCTGGTTAGTGAGGAAAGAAGTGGAAAGTGGACTAAAAACAAATGCTATGGTCAACTAACCAAGAAACAATAATGTTTTATCTTCCATTTATATGACTTAAATATATTGACAAAAAGGTAACTAAAATTGTGTGGCGTCGCCTTCTCAATATTTATCTTATGTTATAATTGTTGAGTTTTTATATTAAAATAGATGAGGGGAAGTCAATATTTATCTTATGTTATAATTATTTAGTTTTTATACCAAAATAGATAGGGGGGGGGGGGGGGGACTATTAACCAATATAGATGATTTGTGTATTTACCAATATAGGTGAAAGTATTTTTATTGTCACTCCCAATCCTATTGAGTAAAAACAATTCCTACTAAAAAAAGAGTGAACTATGGTTTTCGTTCCTGTGATTTATATAAATTTGCGGTTTTATTCCAATAGTTTCAAACCTGTGTTTTCCTCCCTCTGGTGTCATGTCACTTGCAGTTATACCCGGCCCTACTAACCCCGTTAAGTCTTGTCGTTAAACCCTGATGCGTGCCCCTCACGTGAGGGGCAGTTTTGTCCTAATTTTTTTCTCTAAATACACACCAGCGCCTCACGTGAGAAGGTTTACGAATTACGGTTGGGGTTTATTTAAGGAGAAAAATGACAAAACCGTCGTTTTCACATGAGGGGCACTCTAATGAATTTAACGACTAAACTTAACGTTGTTATTGAGGTCGGGTGTAATTGCAAGTGATATATAACAACATGGACGAAATCCATAAGTTTGAAACTATTTGACTAAAGCCGCATATTTGAACAAACCAAAAGGACAAAAATCAAATTTTACTCTAAAAAAATAAACACTTTTTTCATAAATTATTCTTTAACTGCTTTTTTCTAGAATTAAACCTAAATCATAATTTGAAATTTTTGTTTAAATAATTTATTTTAATTCTCTGTTAAAAATGATTTTTTAGTATTTCAATACGATTAGAAAACAATTCTTATATAAAAAAATTTAAAATAAAGAACTTCCTTTTTGAAAAACATTTAAAAAAAAATAAATTCTTTTTCTCTTTTACGTCTTTTTAGTCATATTATTTTGTTATATATAATATTAATTAATTATTATTTATGGTTAAAAATAACTATTTTAGATCATTTTTTAATAACCTTTTATTTTAAATGATTTTTTTAGTCTAATAATATCGTAACACTAAATTTTGTTTTATTTTAGAAAACACAGCTGGAGGATATATATATATTTTTTTACTAAAAAAACAAGTTGATTTTTCTAAATACCTAAAATAAAGATCTTAGGAGAACTCACAATAATAAAATCATGATATGTACAAAAAAATGTCGATGCATTGACGAGTACAGGTACAGGTTTCAATAATACCGATATAGTTACCAATATTGTTCGTGTTAGGGCATGAATTTTATGATGAGGATCCTTAATCCTTAACTATCTTATGGATAGGTTATCCTTGAGATATATATCAGGGTATAAAGGATCAACGATCCTCGGTATTATTTGTTTACTAATGATTGCGTTTAGTATGGTGATGTGTTAGACAGGTATAACTATTTTAAGACATGCTAGCATCAACTATCCTCACGGAGTATTCTCTCGCTGGAGTATGGATCCAGGATCCTTATTCAATGTAGCTGTTAATGGACGAATTCATGTGAAGATCGATGTTTAAATTTCAACAACGGCTCTTGGACTTATTCTTTCGCTTATCTCGCTATCGGACTTCTGCGGCACGTGGTCAAATAGCACGTTGGAAGAGAGTGGGAGACTAGCTAGATTATAGGATTAGTTGTTAGTTTGTTGTATTCATTTTTTTTTATATACGGAGTTGAGATCAACATAGAACACACACAATCTCACGTATTCTAGTCGTTAAGATATTTTGTACTCACATAACATTAGTTGATCATCAACTCCACAACACTTGTAATCACCTTTTACCATTAAAAAACTTGACGGTGATAGTTCTCACCGTCCGGGGTTTTTTGTGCCAGAGATTACTATAATCACGTACCATCCGACCAAAGATTACCTTGTTAATCCTTGACCGAAGCAATTCGACCAAAGATTACCTTGTTAGTTTTTGACCGAAGTAAAGATTATCGTAATTAAGGGTTTTTTCCCTCGTGATCAAATCTTTGTGTTCGTCAAGATTTCGATTATACGTTCATTGTTATCGTGTTAGCACTATACCTCACTTGACAGATTTGGATATATTATCCTTAGACGATTTTCATCCAAAACAATTTGGCGCCCACCGTGGGGCAATTGGTGCTATAATCCATTCTACTCCTATCAATTTTTGATTTTTTCATACCCATATCGCTATCAATGGCCTCTCAATCAACCTCTGCTTCATCAACTATGCCATCTTCGGTTTCTCTCTAATCAAGGACTTTTACCACCGATGCCTCCGCCAATCACGGGAGCACAACGGACTGCTGCTGCTGGAAGCAAGACGCAACTACCAGTCTTCCAAAGCTCTAAAACCGTTGCTGCTGCGCCGGTGGTTAATACTAACAATGATGTTTCATCTATGTTTTCGCAGGTAAAAGCATATTGTGACACCCGGTAATTTCCCAACCCCATAAACCAAGTAATCAACCTAATTATTAGGTGATTGTGAATATTATGCGCGCCATGTTAGGATCAGCGCGGGCATATGTTATATGCGCCATGCGCGGATCCGATGCGCGCGATGTTAGGATCAGCGCAGGCATATGTTATATGCGCCATGCGCGGATGCGATGCGCGCCATGTTAGGATCAGCGCGGGCATATGTTATGTGCGCCACGCGCACAGGTTTTGTGATTTCATAACTTAATTTTATGTCGTTTCTGTCTAATGGGTTGCATACCTCTTCAATGATCAATAAGTAAAACTATGTTCAAACAATATCCTAATTTCCTAATTAAAACCCAAATCATTTATGCGCGCGTGGAAAAAGGGAACTAACCTCCCCGCATGGCGGGAACATTGAGAGCTAGTTTGTTTGAAGCTCCAAGATGGAATTGACTTCAACATAACTGATCACTATGTTGAAATACCAAGACCTCATGGAGAATCTACAAATGAAACTCAACGTCCCTGACTACGAGAAGGTTACGCATCTACCCGCATCAAATAAAAAGGAGTTATGTGCGACACCTGCGGGAAGAATCCCCGCGGGACAGCTTAAAACTAAACCTTTTACGCATGAACGTCTGCACAGAAACCAACCACCTTTTCGCTTAAATCCAAAAGTTCACCCTGTTAATAAACTCTGAGAACGCTGGTTCCAGCAGAGCCAGATGGACTCGCAGGATTCCTTATAAGGACGCCTGCGCAGTGATACGCGCAGGATTCGTTACAAGGACGCTTGCGCGAAGACCAACTGGAGCCGCCGCACCCACAACGTTCAAAGAAATGGCCTTCACGCAGAAGGCTATACGCGCGAGGCTACACGCACTAAACACTTAGTCTATTCTTCAGATGTAAAGGGATTACCCTCGCCCAGAAAGAACCAGTTGCGTGTTTCAGAGATTTTTACCATTTGACTGCATACTGACCAGGAAGAGTATACTGTAACACGAAATGTCAGCTGTCAGCCGCACCTACTCTCACCAACAACATTCCTGCATGTACTGTCAAATCCATCAGAATCTTTATAACCACTCCCTAGGACCATCACCCCCATCCCTAAAATAAATAATAATAAACCCCATACCTTGTCATCATTACACCCAATATAAATAAGATTTCAATCCCCTAAATCAAGGGATTGTGTTCCCTTGAATTTGCCTATAAATAAGTATCAATTCTTGAATAAAAATATCACACAAACACACTTCAAACTCCTCTCTTAAACCTGTAATTCTGCACTAACCACCTCCCAAGCATCCGTTTCCAGTTCCATCGCTAGGTAAGCCGAAACTTTAGTCTTGAGATTTACTTTTCTGACCAGCCCTTATATTCTTCGATTACTTGGTCTTAATACACATATTTCCTGTTATTTAAAACATATTCTAGACTTCCAATTTCGAGGCTAACATTAGGAAACCCGAATCTCGTTTAATCTCTCTAAACCATCACTTAACAAGAATCACAGGTGAGTCTCACAGCCCCTATTTTCACTGTTTTTAAAACTGTTTTCGGGGCGAGGGACACGTGTTTAAATTATGTTTTATCATGGTATATTTACAAGCAATGCAAACGATTATCTGTTCATGGTGTTTATCTTGGTTTTCAATGTGAGTGCGCAAGATTTAGAAAGTGATCACTTCGTCAATGGAACTCTAAGGGTAGGGACTACTGTGTTTGATCAACCCGCTCGTAGGGGTCGCACCTCTTTGCATAGACGAGTGCCTAGTATGGTCATGGGGTAGTACTACTGGCTGCAAGGCCCGCTCGTAGGGGTCGCACCTCTTTGCATGGACGAGCGCCTAGTTTTCCGAGCACAACGTCCGCGCGTAACCCTCGGGACGGTATTGTTTTAGCTCGTAGTGGCAGCGCCACTTTGCATGGACGAGCACGGTTTTCAGAAATGTCCGCGCGTAACCCGCGGGACGGTTTTATCAAGCATATGTTTTAATGATGTTATCAGAAATATGTTTCAATATGGTTTTATCAAGGATATGATGCAATACGAGTTATCAAGTCACCAAAACTTGTGAACTCACTCAGTTTATACTGATTCAAATGTTTTTACGTGTCTTTCAGGTGATAATTAGTAGCGCAAGGAGTCACACATAGAGCACTTCACGCAGACATCTATAAAAATGGTTTTTAGAAGATTTTTAGTTCTATCCCTTCCACACGCGTGGTTGTTCCCAGCCGTGTAAGGGGATATGGCGCGGAAATCTTCAACGTTTTTCATATGTGGATGTTTTTATATGTAATTCTAAACAATGTAATGTATTTTGTACTAGACATTTCATGCGCAATGGAAAATTTATTTGAATGTTTGCAATGACCCGTGCTTGATTATCAATTCCCACTCGCGCGCCACCCGGCTGTTTCCGCCGTTTAGGGCCGGTGTGACAGATTGGTATCAGAGCCAGGTTATAGCGAACTAGGAAAGAAGTTTTAACCTAGACTATAACCGTAGGGGAATCGCATGAAATATTTTGCAAAGAAAATATTTTCAAAAGAAAAACCCACACACACACTTAGGAACACGGGTCACACAATGTCTAGTGAACACTAAGGATAAGAATATTATGTGCTCAGGGTACATGCGCTAAGTTTGATATATTTTCGT